>NC_044312.2:106363944-106694096 GCF_007474595.2 Lynx canadensis
AAGGAGTCTCACAGCACATCGACTGCTGGGTTGAGGTCACCAGGTTCAGTCACAAATGCCCACAGGGACTGAATTTCAGCACCCAGGAGATGTGCCATCGGGTTGAGTTGCCACACCATGAGCCTGGGAATCTCCAGCCAGTACCCCCAAAGTCCCCTCCCACCGCTTTTCCACTCTCTAACCCCTGTATCCCCTTTGCAGTGAAAAAGTAGAGTCCTCTGCCCTGGCATATCAGAGGAAAGATTCCGGGAGGCTCCTCCTTCCACTAAAAACCTCACCCTCACTCTCAGTCACCTCTGGGTTTATCTGCCAGACTATGGGAATAGTTTTCTCACGACTTGCATGGTTTGCTATAGTCACCTCAGGTATATTTAGTTGACCGGCCTCCCCGGTTTCCTGTCTTGTGCCCATTCTACTTGCCTTTTGTCGGTTAAAACTTTACTGACAACTTCTTGTGACTGACAGTCTATGCTCATGTGTCATCCCCAGGAGCAGTATGACTAACTTTCTCTCTCTTTCTTTATCTATTACAGGGGACACTCACGGCATCATGTGGAATTTAAATCTTACATCGTAGTACCTCTGTCTTGCAGTGATTACCTGATCTTCTGGAAAATGTAAAGGTTTCAACATTTGCTTCAATAAATCATTTGCCCTGCACTTGTCTATTTGTCTTATTATCCAACACATTCCGGCCTTGAGCTGGGATGGCTCTTGCCGCAAAGTGGCCATTGGGTGTTGTCAATAGTAAAGTTCAGAGCACTAATGTCCACTTACCTATGGGAGCCTGAGAAAGCAGGATCACAGGAGGAAATCTTTGCGCAGGAATCATCCTGCATCGTTTTATACATTTCCCATTCACAAGGCCTTGAGTGAAAACAGAGTTTCAGGGCAAGGAGCAATGAAAACATTCCTGCTATGGTTTTGTATTGAAGGATACCCACAGCCCAGCTCCCAACCAGCAGCATCACTAATGTTTTGTCCTCATCACAAACACAGCCAAACTGCTTGGTCCTCACACCTTCGCTGGGGTTTCCATCCTATGAACTGTCCCGGGCAATTTGTCTTATGTCCACTTCTGAATTGTTAGTGACTCTCCAGAGTTCCTCCTTCAGTTACGTCTTTTCTCACTTTGCACACACACGTTGCTCATCAGGTCTAGATCACTCACTGACACCTGGAGCTGATGCTTTTTCCCACACATTCTCCCAAGAGCTCCAGAAACGGCATCCAGCTGCCATCGAAGCATCCACATTCAAAGCGCCACAGTTACATCCGAAGAAATATATAAAACTATACACCCTGTCTGCCTACAACCAACTCTCCCTTCCCTGAACCCCCTTTCTGGCTAATGCCCCAAACAAAGAGATACCCAATGCAGAAAATGTGGGTACATCCTAGGCTCCTGGATTCGTTTCCAGTGGCCGCTGAAACATACTACCCCACACTTGGTGGTTTACACCAATTATTTTATCAGAGTTTGGGTGACAGAGGTCCTCATTCTGTAATACTTGGCAGTAGTCGTGTGTCAGCAGGGCCACATCCCTCTGGAAGATTGAGGTGAAAATCTATTCATGGCTGCTTCCAGCTTTGATGGCTAGAAACCAGCTTTCCCTCTCTTGCCCCCACCACTCTATCTCTGCCTCAGACGTCACAGGGCCTTCTCCTTTTCTGTGTCTCTGAATCTCCCTCTGTCTCCCTCATATAAAACATATGGGGTTGCATATATCCTAGAAATCCTGAAAATTCAGGAGAAGCTGCCCATGTCAGAATCTAGTTTTTATTGCATCTACAAAGTCCTCTTTTTTTTTAAATTGTTTTTCACGTTTATTTATTTTTGAGACAGAGAGAGACAGAGCATGAATGAGGGAGGGGCAGAGAGAGAGGGAGACACAGAATCGGAAGCAGGCTCCCCACTCTGAGCCATCAGCCCAGAGCCCGACGCGGGGCTCGAACTCACAGACCGCGAGATGGTGACCTGAGCTGAAGTCGGATGCTTAACCGACTGAGCCACCCAGGCGCCCCCCCTTTTTTTTAACCATGAGGGGCATAATTGCAAGCTGCAGAGAATAAGATGTGGGTATGGTTTGGGGTTCCTGGGTGGCTCAGCTGGTGAAGAATCCGACACATGATTTCAGCTCAGGACATGATCTCACGGTTTGTGAGTTCAAGTCTTGTGCTGGTCTGTGCATCGAGAATGCAAAGCCTGCTTGGGATTTTTGTCTCCCTCCCTCTCTGCCCCTCCCCCCACTTTCTATCTTTCTCTCTCTCACTCTCAAAAAAAAAAAAGATGTGTGTATCTTTTTGGTAGCTTACTACATTCATCTCCCCCCACCCCGACATACAAAACTTCACTGAGTTCTGCCCCCTCCGCTCCCACTTCCTCACTTCTGAGCTTCCCCTCCTTGCCATCCCCAGGGCTGTCATCACAGTCCAAATCCAGTCCTGTCCAACTTGGTTTACGTCTCCTACATGGTTCTCTGGGGTATGCGATACCCTTCCTGTAGTACATCCTCCTCATCGATGTCACAGCCACCCTCCTCTCAAGCTGTCAATCTGATCTCACTACTATAACCATGAACTACTAGAGGGCATGGGCTTCCAAATGCTATGATATGAGTAAGAGGACTTTGTGAATCTTAAACCTAGCTCTCAAATCATACTAGGTAGTTGATGCTACCTCTGACCTAGAAACAGAAGCTAACAGCTATCTAGTATCATCGATTCTTAGCAACGCCTTTAGAGTAGGTGTGTATTTTTAACACATCAGGAAACACGCACACTGAAATAGGTCCCCATTGTGTGAAACACATTCCATAGTCAGCCTACGAACTATGCTCGGTGGACACAAAGATCATGGAGCTCTTGCAAACTCTGAGAAACGTCCAACTTTTGATGTCGACTCAGCTCCTGATCTCACGGTGTGTGGGTTCGAACTGAGAGTGAGAGAAATCAATAATTCAGAACAACAAATTGTTTCAATCATTATTGTTGTTGATCAAATAGTGAGCACTTACATCTACCGAGCACTCTTATGGGTGGGTCATTATCCCAGAAGGTTTACATGTTCTGTGTCAGTCCCTGCTAGTATCCGGGAAGGGAAAAGATGATTACCACCATCGAATGTGAGGAGGAAGAATGTCTTACTCAAGCGTTCCTCACCCCTGGCTCTGTGTTAGAATCACCCAGGAAGACCTAAAAAGCAAAATGATGCCCAGACTTCCCCCCAGCTGCTGTACACACATGTAGATATCTCTGCAGGTAAAACCCATGCAGTCCTCATTTCCTCATCTCCAACTCCTTCGGGTGCCAGCTGCTCAGTGACTAGGGAAGCAGGTGCCACCTGTTGACCGGGAAGAAAGGCAGGACCTCCATGAGACTCCGATGACCCTAGCATCACCACAGTGCTCACCTTGAGAACCTTCTTTTCCTTTTTTAAGTGTTATTTTTATCGAAGTAGTCTCTCCCTGCTACAGGGGGCTCAAACTCATGACCCCAAGATCAAGAGTCCCGTGCTCTTCCCAATGAGTCAGCGAGCCACCGTCTCCCTTAAGACCTTTCCTTAGCTACTTCTGTGGCCCTTCTAGCCCAGTAGTTTCAGGTGTATTCATCGGGTACATTGTTATAAAACTAATAAACTCAGGGTCTCATATGGGAACATTTTCCTACATGAGCTGCTAATCAAGAGTGTGAAGTTAGATCAAGAAAGACTGTAAAGGCTGGGGCTGGGAGAAGAGAAGTTGAAAGAATTCATGTTTACTGAGGGCAGAGTTTCTGTCTGACATGGGTTCTGGAAATGGGTAGCCATGACAACATTGTGAATGCACTTAATGCAGCTGAATCGTACGTTTAAACGTGGTTCAAATGGTAACTTTTATGTTATGTCTACTTTACCAAACACCCACACGCACCCACGCATGTGTACACACATGTGTGCGTGCACACACACACTCCAGATGCTATAGTTCTCTGAGGCAGGAGAAAGATAACTAAATGGGAGCAGGCCTGTAATGCAATCTCCACTGGACATACTTCCCCAGAGTGGCTGAGCCTCACACTCAAATGGTGTCTGGGGTCAACTCTCTGTTTGATTTGCCTCCTAGATTCTTCTTGGTTGAGATACATCTAATTTTCCAGAAACTCTGACTCGAACTCACAACTGAGTTACACTAAGTAGGAAGGATTGATGTACACAGAGTCTTTTGACTTTGTCCTTGAGGCTTCTCATTGTCCCCCTGAACACAGATGACCACTCTCTGCCCAGGGACCCCCTCCTCCTAGGTTTCTCCCTACATCCATCTTCCTCTCTATGACAAGGTCAGCACTCTGAACACAAAGCTCTGCTTTTGCCATTGCTTACTTTGAGCAAACATTCGAAGGTTCTCCATTTTGTAGGATATGAAGTTTAATGTCTCTCTTCTGAAATTAGCGTATTCAGGCTGTATAATTATCAAAACCTCCTATTATTCCAAAATGGAGATTTCTCCTTTTTCTCTCTCCTTTACTACTACTTTCTCTGCCCCCCAGCAGCTAACCATAGTTTCAGACAGAGCTGGGGCCTAAAATGAGGAGACACAAGAAGACAAGAAAGTTCTTAACTGACTCATACTCTTTTGCAATTAGTCCATAGTTTCTGGGCCAGGCAGCTCTTTCTCCCATGGATTCTTTCATGGATCTTCAGAAAACCCAGATTACCAAGATCTCTTCATCTCTTTATGGCTTAAAAAACATTCAGAGTAAAACAAAGAGCTCTGGAAAAATTAACAATATGACAGCTGGAAAAAAATAACGAGTTGAAGGACAAAGCAGAATCTTGGAACAAAAATAATGTATGTATTACGGATACACAAATAGAGAACACAAATGTTGGAGAAAAGAAAAGCATGTGAAAGCATAAGTCCATGAGACCCAGCTATCAGGTTTCCAGAATGACACAGATCATGGTGGGAAGAAATTCAAAGAAGACTACAAGAAAATTTCCTATAAATGAAAAATATGAAATTGAGTATCTCACTCACTCCTCACATGAAAACACATATCTGTGATTTTTTTTTTTTTTTTGGACATCACTCAGAAGAAAGGTATTTTTTCTGAAGGAAATACTAGGTCATATCCAAGGATGGGGAATAAAAATCCATTCAACAAGAGACTGGAAGACACAGGAGTAATAGTAAAAATTCACAGGCTTAAACCTTTCATTGTATATGAATGGAGTTCTCTGGGCAGCCAAATGTCATTTAAGCACGGAGCTGAATGGAGATTTCCGAAGTGCAAATCTTCAAAAGTTTTATCTCCATTGAGCTTTTTCTCAAAAGGCATGGGAGAATATGCTTTACCAAAAAAAAGAGTAGATGAGGAAAGATAAGGCATGAGATCCAGTCAACACAGGCTATAACACAGGTTTTAATGAATGAATCAATAGAGAACACTTAACAATATTGCGAACACGTCAAAACCAGGAGACACAGTGAAAGAAGTGGTAGCTGAGTATGAGGCTACATGGTGTGGATACGGAGAGACATGGCTCCAGTGCTTCTCAGTGGAAGCCATTTCTCACTAGTCTCCGTTTTGAACAGTGCTTCCTTATCCCTATTTTAAAATGCAAATTTTGAAAAACACAGGACGTTGTTAGAAATGAAAAGAAACGACAGGATAGAAAAAGAGGGGCCAAAGAAATGGTCAGGTGGAAATTTGGCAAGAAATAGGTTGTGATGTGGCAAATTATCTCAGGTCAACTTGGAATGTGCACTGTACCAAACTTAGGAGCAACTTGTGTCTTTTATGGAAAGAATTAATGGATTTCCTTAAGGAACTCATGATCAGGTCAAAAGACAAGACAAAAGAGAAGTGAAAAAACAATATCAAGTATATTCCTGGGAGGGAGATTCTATCATAGAAATCAAAGGCCTGTAGCCATTCACCAAAGAACTAGACCCTTATGAGCTACGCATTCTCCCTGAAGGCAGACTATAGGAAGAGGTTGATGACTGAGTTGGATTTTGAAGGAAAACGAGGATGTGGATGACAGAATGAAGCCAAGGTCCTCCGTGACCAAGAACAAACTTGGGCAAAGCCCTGGACATGACATGAGACTGAGCTCTGCTCACCAAACAGCACAGATGCTGACGCTCCCACTGGCACCTGTCTGCGCTGGGGCTCTGCTCACTGTCCACCTAACGTGAGGCTACCTAGCACTACTCATCGTTCACTACAAAGACCACTGTTTTTAGATATTTCTCTAGCACTAGATTTCTGAATCAAGGCCTTATTGTCAATTGAGGCTGAGAACTTCTTGTTTTGAGTAGACCACCTGAGCATCGGCTAGTCTCTACCACTTGATGCCAGTGGCATCCCCCTCACCCTGTGGGGACACCCAAGACATCTCCCGACATTGACAAATGTCCACAGGCTTGGGTGGAAGGAGGGAGTCAGTCAGATTCAGTTGAAAATCCTGTCCTTCCAGTGGAAATGCTTTATATCAGTTCGCCCATGTCCTTCTTGTAGTACCCGCTGAGGACCAGAGGTTCACACCTGTGCTTGCCTATGGTTGGCAAGAAAATCTTGGCACATAGTGGAGGGAAATTACTAAGTCAATCAAGACGATAATGGTGTAGATATCTAATGAGCTATATGAACTGTCCCACGTGTGTCGGGAGTAAATGGCTAACCACATGTCTCTTGGAAATGTCAAGTTGTGTAAAGTTCAGGGTTTTGGTGAATGAGCCAAGGAGAATTAACTGCAGGCAACACCTGATCCTGGCGTGGCTTCCAAATCCGGTGTGAAGCCTCAAGTCATGAGATAGATCCGGGTTACATTGGATCAAAGTTCAGTTGGATCAAGATAATGGTTACTTCTAAGGAACAGGGAGACTGAGGTGGCCCAGTCCATGGAGGGCAGGGGCTCACACTTCCTCCTGCACTCCACATCCCTCTCCCTATTGTGACATCAAAGTCCTCATCCAGGACAGGGGGTCCAACTTTCACACTGTGCAAATGACATGATACTCTATATTGAAAACCCAAAAGATTCCACCAAAACAACTGTTAGAACTGATCCATGATTTCAGCAAAGTTTCAGGATACAAATCAATACACAGAAATCGGTTGCATTCCTATACACAACAATGAAGCAACAGAAAGAGAAATCAAGGAATTGATCACGTTTATAATTGCACCAAAAGCATAAAATACCTACCAATAAATCTAACCAAAGTGAAAAATCTATACACTGAAAACTATAGAAACCTTATGAAAGAAAATGAAGAAGACACAAAAAATGGAAAAATATTCCATACTCTTGGAGAGGAAGGACAAATATTGCTAAAATGTCAATACTACCCAAAGCAATCTACATATTCAATGCAATATCTATCAAAGTACCACCAGCACTCTTCACAGAGCTAGAACAAGCAATCGTCAAATTTGTATGGCACCAGAAAAGACCCTGAATAGCCAAAGCAATCTTGAAACTTTAACCAGGGCAGGAGGCATCACAATCCCAGACTTCAAGCTGTATTACAAAGCTGTACTCATCAAGACAGTCTGGTACTGGCAGAAAAACAGACCCTCAGATCAATGGAACAGAATGGAAAACCCAGTAATGGACCCACAAACTTATGGCCAACTAATCTTTGACTCAGCAGGAAAGAATATCCAAAGGAATAAAGACAGTCTCTTCACCAAGTGGTGCTGGGAAAGCTGGACAGCGACATGCAGAAAAATAAACCTGGACCACTTTCTTACACCAGACACAAAAATAAACCCAAAATGGATGAAAGGCCTATATTTAAGGCTGAAGCCGTCAAAATCCTCGAGCGGAAAGCAAGCCAACCTCTTTGACCTTGGCCGCAGCAACTTCTTACTCAACACATCTCCGGAAGCAAGGGAAACAAGCAAAAATGAACTATTGGGATCTCATCAAAATAAAAAGCTTCTGCACGGCGAAGGAAACAATCAGCAAAACTAAAAGGCAACTGACGGAATGGGAGAAGATATTTGCAAACAACATAACAGATAAAGGGTTAGTATCCAAAATCTATAAAGAACTTCTCAAACTCAACACCCCAAAAACAAATCATCCAGTGAACAAATGGGCAAAAGACATGAATAGACATTTCTCCAAAGAAGACATCCAGATGGCCAACCGACATGTGAAAAACTGCACAGCAGCCTTCATCATCAGGGAAATACAAATCAAAACCACAGTGAGGTACCACCTCACCCATGTCAGAATGGCTAACATTCACAACTCAGGCAACAACAGATATTGGCGAGGATGCGGAGAAAGAGGATATCTTTTGTATTGTTGGTGGGAATGCAAGCTGGTGCCGCCACTTTGGAAGTCAGTATGGAGGTCCCTCAGAAAGTTAAGAACAGAACCACCCTACGACCCAGCAATTGCACTACTAGGTATTTATCCAAGGGATACAGGTATATTGTTTCAAAGGGACACATGCACCCCAATGTTCACAGCAGCACTATTGGCAATAGCCAAAGTATGGAAAGAGCCCAAATGTCCATCGATGGATGAATGGATAAAGAAGATCTATATTGTGTGTATATATATATATATATATATATATATAAAGAAGATATATATATTGTGTGTGTATAATATATATAAACCCAATGGATTTTGCTCGGCAATCAAAGAGAATTAAATCTTGCCATTTGCAACTATGTGAATGGATCTAGAGGGTGTTATGCTAAGCAAAACTAGTCATTCAGAGAAAGACAAATATCACATGCCTTCACTCATATGAGGACTTAATATACAAAACAGATGAAGATAAGGGAAGGGAAGCAAAAATAATACAAAAACAGGGAGGGGGACAAAACATAAGAGACTCTTAAATAGGGAGAACAAACAGAGGGTTACTGGAGGGGTTGTGGGAGGGGGCATGGGCTAAATGGGTAAGGGGCATTAAGGAATCTGCTCCTGAAATCATTGTTGCAGTATATGATCACTAAATTGAATGTAAATTTAAAACAAATCAATTAGGGGCGCCTGGGTGGCTCAGTCGGTTAAGCGTCCGACTTCAGCCTAGGTCACGATCTCACTGTCCGTGAGTTCGAGCCCCGCGTCGGGCTCTCTGCTGACAGCTCAGAGCCTGGAGCCTGTTTCAGATTCTATGTCTCCCTCTCTCTCTGACCCTCCCCCATTCATGCTCTGTCTCTCCCTGTCTCAAAAATAAATAAAACGTAAAAAAAATTTTTTTAAACAAATCAATTAAAAAATAATGCTTAAAAAAGGAGAGAGGAGAAAGCAGTCTTCATTCAGGAACACAAAGAAAGTGGAGGTAGCACCAGAATGACAGGTGGATGACTGGTTTTAGTGTTGGGTTTGATCCCTGACTTTACTGAAGAGTCAAATGTAAACGTGCTTCTCTCTCGAAATAGACCTAATGATAAAACATGTAATATCATCAGTAGAATCTTCGTATAAATCCAACATCTGCCCTGAAAAGCAGTTACACAACAATTAATTAAGCACCACTCTATCGCTGCCATCACACAATGGCCAGCAATGCACAGGCAGTGCCCTCGGGGAGCCTAACAGAGAGGAGGGACCATGGGATCGGGATTCTGAAGATGTCAGGGGAGAGCTGCTCCCACAGTGCCAAGGGGTGTCGACAAGGGAGATCCCTAGAGATTCAGGGCCCAGGGAAGGGCAGAAGTGGGTGGGCTGTCTTGGATGTAGCATCAGGAGTGAATGAGGAGTTTCAACCCTGTAGGACTGAGGCAAGGACAGTGGGGAGGGGAGTCCACAGGGAGCAAAGGCCTCCAGCAGAAAACTGGGTGGATGGCGGAGGGGGGCGGTGCACACAGAATTCAACCTGGAGTTCACATAGGGCAGTAGTGTGAGTCAAGATCACCAGAATCCATTGGAGCCCTAAAGTGGACGTCCACAAGGGTCAAACCAAGGAGGTCAATAGTGTCAGGAGCTATCTCTCAGTCAGAAACACCAGGCTCCGTCCCTAAGGAGCTCTGCCAACCATAAGCGGTGTGCCGTTGGTCAAGTTAAGTGACTTCTCTAGTCCCATTATCTACATATAGGGAGAAATGACACACACTCCTCATGGGGAGGGGTTGGGGGACAGGATGTGACCTCCAGTTGACCCATGAGCTGGACCCTGGAAACCGGGAGCTCCTCACCCACCTGCCCTGTTCTTGGAATGTGGGTTCCACTTAGCCCTATTCCACCCCAGAAGCTGCTCCAACCACAATACCTTGAGACACTATGATGTCGTGTTGAGACCATCTGAACTGTGTTCAGTGTGACTGAACCCACTTACTGCCTCTGTATAAAGTTTCTGACTCTGGAACATAGGTGTGGAGATCTATCCATCTTTTTTGTCTTTACTTTCTTTTTCCTAATTTATTTTAACGTTTATTCATTTTTCAGAGACAGAGCACAGGCAGGAGTGGGGCAGAGAGAGAGGGAGACACAGAACCTGAAGCAGGCTCCAGGCTCCCAGCTGTCAGCACAGAGCCCCACGTGGGGCTCAAACTCACGAACCATGAGATTATGCCCTGAGCCGCAGAAGACCTGAGCTGAAGTCGGACGCTTCACCGACTGGGCTGGCCAGGTGCCCCTCATGTTCCGTTTATTTATTTATTTTGAGATAGAGACAGGGGGAGAGAGAGCACCAGCGGGGGAGGGGCTGACAGAGTGGGGACCACAGAGGAGCCAAAGCGGGCTCTGTGCTGACAGCAGAGAACCCAACGTGGGGCTTGAACTCACAAACTGTGAGATCATGACCTGAGTTGAAATTAGACGCTTAACCAACTGAGCCACGCAGGTGCCCTCCTGTGTCGGTTCCTTTGTTCATTAAACCTGCCACCTACCAACCTGGAGTGGCCACCTTTTCTTCTGTCTCTCCCTGCCCTCTGCATACAGGGACTGGTTTCCGATTAGACCCTCGAAACCGGAGAGGAGATTGCCACCAATGGAGTGTGACCACACATCTCAGTTTCCTCCGGAGAATCCTGGTTTATGCTGTTGTCCTGGCACTCCATCCATTTTGTGACCTCTTTCACACTCCAACGCATCCCCATTTGGCCAACAAATTTCATCCTCATCCGACGCATTGTGTTGTCATCCGATTAAAGGAGGTTTGCACCTCCTTTAATCCAGTGCATCCAGTGAGTGTTCACCATGGTTTGCTATTCATGTTTTCTTAATTTTTTTTATTCTTTATCTATTTTTGAGAGAGAGAGACAGCGAGACAGAATGCAAGTGAGGGAGGAACAGAGAGAGAGAGGGAGACACAGAATCCGAAGTGGGATCCAAACTCTGAGCTGTCAGCAAAGAGCCCGATGCGGAGCTTAAACTCACGAAACTCAAAATCGTGACCTGAGCCGAAGTCGGACACTTAACCCACTGAGCCACCCAGGCGCCTGTCCCCACTTTTTAAAAAAAAAAAAAATTTTTTTTCTCTTATGTTTTCTTGAATTTTAAAAACGGGTAATTGTTCATTGCCTTGGGCCTTGAGAAGATTAATAAACCAACCGGATGTAGAATATGTTTGACAGAGACTCTACGTGTAAGTTATGTCTCAATGAAACTCTTCCAGGAAGTCAGAACAGTATCAAGTAAGCACGGATCAAAATACCGTGCTCTGGGCTCAAACGTAGGATTTTGCCTGTGCTCTGAACATGATCTTCTCCAGATCTTTCAGAGAATGTGAAGTTGAAGGAAGTTTCCAGGGGTCTCCAATGGTCCTAGACATCCAAGGGTTAGCATAAGGCCTTTCACCTTTTTATGAAATTAATCACTGGCGGCTGACAGGTACATGGCACCAGCTTTGTGCCCAAACCCGTTCTGAGGACATATGACAACCCCAGGATGTTCCCATTGTATAAAGAGACACAGCTGGGAAATCTCCAGACCAGGATTGGCCCAAGGCAAGAGGTGTACCTGGAAAGGCCCAGGTAATGTGAACAACCCACCTTGCACTGCCATCCAGATGTCTCCAAGGCCAGCACCTTTCTGAAAGTTTCTGGCCCATGGAAGTACCTTCCCATCCAAGTCTTAGACTTTGGCATGATCTTACTGAAGAAGAGGTTCACTTTCAAAAAACATGCCGGAGGTTAATGTCCCAGCAGCCTTGGAGGGGAGGGGCAGAACCGGTGTTGCAGAATGAATGGGCAAAAACATATGGATTATCATGTCCTTAAATACTGTCAAGTGGATCAGTATCAGAAACCTACAATTTAAAAATGCCTAAAGACCATCTAAATGTCAAAATAACTCCTTCCTAGGCTTTGGTGCCAATGCAGGAATCACTGGGGGGGAAATGGCTCTCACAGACTATTGTCACTTTTATTAAGGATGGCAAAGCCTCAAATGATCAATTTGGTGTGAGTACATCTCAGGTCTTGCATGAGCCCAAGAACAGGCCAAACATAATTGTGTCGTGCCACATACTTTCTCTCCCACAACACAAGGTATTCACAGTGAAATGAGTACCTGTGCAAATTCACCCACATACCATGGTTTGTCATAATAGGTGATCAGCAAGTGTCACCCAAACACCAAAGCTGAAGGCTAATTTCTGACCTTCACTTGGGGACTTGAGTGAAAGCTCCATCGGGGAAGAGAAAAAAAGTCAGGCTGCCTACACAAGCATTGTGGTTTCTTCTATTTATCCTTGTAACCACTGGCTCACAAATGAGTTCTTTGTGGGCTGAGTTATTGTTATTTGATTCACCTAAGAATGAGGAAACATCAAGGTAAAACAAAAAAAATACACCTCTTTCTTGGGGGCACCAAGCACGCGAGGTGGGATTGTAGCCTAGCTGAGCTGGGTACGAAACCTCTGAAGAGACTGGCATCCCAGCAGATAACAGGGCAAGTCCCTAACAACTGGGGCACCAGGGACAGTCCCCATTTTGTCCTAGCCAAAACGTCTCCCATTTCATCAGTAAAGTTCTTCATTTGGACATTGTCGTTTGGAATGGAGATTGGCATCAATGGTCAACTGGGCAAGAAAGTACGCACAGAAGAACATAACCTTCTTCCCTATTGCTAGCCTGTCCCTAAAGGAGTATTTTTCTTGGCAACTTATGTTCCGGCTGAATGATGGGAAGTCCCAGATCATCTAAACAGCAAATATGACATTCACAAATAATCAACTCATCTGTCTGGCTCACTCATCAGTTTCTTTTCTTTTCTTTCTTTCTTTCTTTCTTTCTTTCTTTCTTTCTTTCTTTCTTTCTTTCTTTCTTTTTTTTTCTTGAGCCAACCTAGTTTCTCTTGTTCCTTTCACCTTCATATCATCTCCACTTAAACTGATGTGGCTTTTCTAAACTATGAGGCTGTCCTATCTTTCTTGACACCAAGAGGCACACCATCCTTGCTGTCATTCTCTTGCCCAGTACCAACTGCTCTAGAGAGAACCCCTGTACCTGCTGTGCTCTCTGCCTAGAACACCTGTCCCAAGATCTTCCCCTTGATAATCATTGTCCACTCATCTAGGCTTTAAAGCCCTTCCTCCTATAGCTGGCCTGGCCCTCTGTACAGGATGCTGCCCCTCATGGTTGTTTTCTTGTTCCCTACAAATCACTTTCTGAGGTCACTCATTCAGTTATGAGCTTTTTATTTATGGTTTTGTGAAATTCTTTTGAGCCTGACGCAGGGCTCAAATCCATGAACTGTGAGATCGTGACCTCAGCCTAAGTCGGGTGCTTAACCGACTGAGCCACCCAGGCCCCCCAGTTAGGGGCTTTTTGCTGCCTCCCTTGTAAGAGGTAAGCTCCACAGGAGCAAGGTCCTGGTCTGACAGCTGAATCTGGGGCATGCAGCACAGGATCCACTCATGGGGGAAGCTCATGGTTACCTTTGAACAATGGATGCTTGGATGGATGCATGGATGGATGGATGGATGGATGGATGGATGGATGGATGGTACCTCCCATGTATTCATGATTACCTTGTTGTAAGCCCCGCAGTAAGTTCTTTACAGAGTGTCTGTCATCCTTGCAAACCAGGTGTGGTCTGGTTTATGCACATTTTAGAAATGAGGCAAAAGAAGCTTGAAATAACCAGCAATTTAGCCCTCAGAAACTTCATGATTATTTCCTGCATCCAGAATTTAAATCCACATCTTGGGGCACCTGGGTGACTCAGTCAGTTGGGCGTCCAACTTCAGCTCAGGTCATGATGTCACAGTTTGTGAGTTTGAGCCCGGTGTCATGTTGGGCTGGCTGCTGTCAGCTCAGAGCCTGCTTGGTTCCTCTGCCCCCTCTCCCCCTGCCCCTCCTCCCGCTCGTGTGAGCGCTCTCTCTCTCTCTCTCTCTCTCTCTCTCTCTCTCCCTTTCTCAGAAACAAACACTAAAAAAATAAAATAAATCCACATCTGCTTGAGCCCAGTCCCTACCACCATTCCTCCATTCAGGACTGCCTCTGCTGAGCGATCAGTTGCTCTGCTTCTTCACATCACCCTTTAACTGATGGGAAAAAAAAAAACCCAAACAACGAAAAAAAAAGATTATTCATAGATTCAGAATAGAATGAATTTATGAAATTAATTAATAAATTGAGATAGTCTTTGCACAAACAGCCTTTAGAGAAAGTTAGACATTGTTAGGATTTCCTAAACGTCCAGCCTCTTGTTAAAAGGGTCTATGGACACGGGAAGTCTGCCCTCCTGAGGAGCTATCTGGTATTGCACCGAGCCCAGATGCGTGGTGAGCCCATGGGAACACAGGATACGAAGCTATCCATCTGTTGAAGAAGGAGGACAGGTGGAAGGAGACTAATAAAGTCCGCAACAATAAAACAACAAGGATGACAACACAGGCACACTCTGTCGTCGTTTCATTAGCTAGCAAGCACTTTTGCATTAATTTCATCTAAATTAATGCAATAATGTTATCATTATTGCAGTTCCAAAATAGTTTTGGGTCCAACAAGCTGTCTCCTTGGTTTCTACAAACAGGGCACAGGCTGGCTGGGCTGATTCTGGCTGTCATTTCCTGGCCCAGTGCCACGTTTACTGTGTGACTCAGTCCCTCACTTCGGGGAGGGCTTAAGGTGATGGCCGGGAGAATAAAAGGAGGAGTTCTGGGTGCTCAGCTCCCAAGTGAGTTCTTTCTTCCCTGCCACGTCGGACTGACCGGCTAACACCAGCTGCCCTCAACCATGAAGCTGCTGAGAGTCCTTGTGCTGATTGCCCTCCCGCTTTACTGCTTTGCTGGTGAGTTCTGTGCAGCAAGGACAGGTTCGGGGCTAAAGGTGGTGTCAGGGCCCTCTGGAAGACCCCCTGTTCCCCAAATTCAGGCCAACAGGCTCCACCTCATTTCTTCAGTGTCTTTGTTTTTCATGGTTATGTAGTGTTTGGCTTCTCTGGGCTGTGGAGGTAGTGCTGGGGTGGAAAGGGGGCACAGATGTTTTCAAGCTTAAGGAAACCCTAGGTCCTGAGTTTACTCTCTGAGAACTGAGAACTCAAGACCATTCACCATCATATTTCTGAATGTATGAGTCTACTGGGATGTAGGTTGGATGACCAACATCCTAGGTGCTTCCAAAAAGGGGCTTCAGGGCTACGGAACTGAGATCGCTTTTATGTGTTTTCTTTCAGGTTCTGGATGCCCGTTTCTAGAGGAAGTGGTTAACAAAACAATCAGTCCTGAAGTGAGCGTTAGTGAATACCAAAATTTTCTTCAGGATTTTGTTTGGGAGACTGAGGAAGAAAAGGCCTTGGCTGATTTCAAGCAGTGTTTTCTCAACCAGTCAAACGAAACTCTGCACAACTTTGCACAGATGATGGTAATTACAGTTTCTTCTGATGTGCTTTCAAACCACGGGGCAGGGACTAGTAGGCTCTACGTTTGTCACTAGTGATGCCAAAGCAAGTGTTCAACATGCTTTATTTTATTTCAGTGAATGTAATTGTGGCTGCATGTGAGTACTTTGACATCAAGAAAGCCAGCCAAGGTCCCAGTGCCGATTTGCCTCTGCACTTCTTGGAATCTTTAGTGAATGATAAATGAAAAAGGCAAATGAGGGACAATATTCACATAAAGGCTGAACTACCCTTCAGTATCCTAGTACACACTCACACATCCACACACAAACTTTCTCTTTTTTTCTTTTCTTAAGTTTATTTATTTACTTTAAGGGGCAGGGGGAGAGAGCACTCATAGAGGAGGAGCAGACAGAGGGAGAGAGAGAGAGAGAATCTTAAGCAGGCTCTGTCCTATCAGTACAGAGACCGATGTGCCTCAATCTCAGGAACTGGGAGATCATGACCTGCCAACTGAGCCACCCAGGAGCCACAATATTTTTCTTTTTTTTTTATTCTATATTTATTTTTGAGAAACAGACAGAGAGACAGAGTGCGAGTGGGGGAAGGATCAGAGAGAGAGACACACACAGAATACAAAGCAGGCTCCAGGCTCTGAGCTGTCAGCACAGAGCCCAACGTGGGGCTCAAACTCATGAACCACGAGATCATGACCTGAGTCAAAGTCGGATGCTTAACAGACTGAGCCATGCAGGCACCCCTCATTTTTTTTCTTTATTTTGAAATTTTTTCTTGCTTTTTATTAAGTACACTCTCCACCCAACGTGGGCTCGAACTCCCAACACTGAGATCAAGAGCCACAGGCTCTCCCCAGTGAGCCAGCCAGGCACCTCCACACTCATTTTCTATCAAGGTAAAACACATCTGATTCTCAAGAAGTCCCTTACTTGTAGAAGTGACCGGCAACAATGATCCCCTTCTTCGTAGGAACAAATAATAAAATGTTCATGAGAATGTTTTAATAGAGTTCAGAAGAATCCATTATGAAGAAGATTCTGTACCTCTTACTAACAGAATTTATTTATTTATTTATTTATTTTTATTTTTTTATTTTTTTTATGAAATTTATTGACAAATTGGTTTCCATACAACACCCAGTGCTCATCCCAAAAGGTGCCCTCCTCAATACCCATCACCCACCCTCCCCTCCCTCCCACCCCCCATCAACCCTCAGTTTGTTCTCAGTTTTTAACAGTCTCTTATGCTTTGGCTCTCTCCCACTCTAACCTCTTTTTTTTTTTTTTCCTTCCCCTCCCCCATGGGTTCCTGTTAAGTTTCTCAGGATCCACATAAGAGTGAAACCATATGGTATCTGTCTTTCTCTGTATGGCTTATTTCACTTAGCATTACACTCTCCAGTTCCATCCACGTTGCTACAAAGGGCCATATTTCATTTTTTCTCATTGCCACATAGTATTCCATTGTGTATATAAACCACAATTTCTTTATCCATTCATCAGTTGATGGACATTTAGGCTCTTTCCATAATTTGGCTATTGTTGAGAGTGCTGCTATGAATATTGGGGTACAAGTGCCCCTATGCATCAGTACTCCTGTATCCCTTGGATAAATTCCTAGCAGTGCTATTGCTGGGTCATAGGGTAGGTCTATTTTTAATTTTCTGAGGAACCTCCACACTGCTTTCCAGAGCGGCTGCACCAATTTGCATTCCCACCAACAGTGCAAGAGGGTTCCCGTTTCTCCACATCCTCTCCAGCATCTATAGTCTCCTGATTTGTTCATTTTGGCCACTCTGACTGGCGTGAGGTGATACCTGAGTGTGGTTTTGATTTGTATTTCCCTGATAAGGAGCGACGCTGAACATCTTTTCATGTGCCTGTTGGCCATCTGGATGTCTTCTTTAGAGAAGTGTCTATTCATGTTTTCTGCCCATTTCTTCACTGGGTTATTTGTTTTTCGGGTGTGGAGTTTGGTGAGCTCTTTATAGATTTTAGATACTAGCCCTTTGTCCGATATGTCATTTGCAAATATCTTTTCCCATTCTGTTGGTTGCCTTTTAGTTTTGTTGGTTGTTTCCTTTGCCGTGCAGAAGCTTTTTATCTTCATAAGGTCCCAGTAATTCACTTTTGCTTTTAATTCCCTTGCCTTTGGGGATGTGTCGAGTAAGAGATTGCTACGGCTGAGGTCAGAGAGGTCTTTTCCTGCTTTCTCCTCTAAGGTTTTGATGGTTTCCTGTCTCACATTTAGGTCCTTTATCCATTTTGAGTTTATTTTTGTAAATGGTGTGAGAAAGTGGTCTAGTTTCAACCTTCTGCATGTTGCTGTCCAGTTCTCCCAGCACCATTTGTTAAAGAGGCTGTCTTTTTTCCATTGGATGTTCTTTCCTGCTTTGTCAAAGATGAGTTGGCCATACGTTTGTGGGTCTAGTTCTGGGGTTTCTATTCTATTCCATTGGTCTGTGTGTCTGTTTTTGTGCCAATACCATGCTGTCTTGATGATTACAGCTTTGTAGTAGAGGCTAAAGTCTGGGATTGTGATGCCTCCTGCTTTGGTCTTCTTCTTCAAAATTCCTTTGGCTATTCGGGGCCTTTTGTGGTTCCATATGAATTTTAGGATTGCTTGTTCTAATTTCGAGAAGAATGCTGGTGCAATTTTGATTGGGATTGCATTGAATGTGTAGATAGCTTTGGGTAGTATTGACATTTTGACAATATTTATTTTTCCAATCCATGAGCAGGGAATGTCTTTCCATTTCTTTAAGTCTTCTTCAATTACCTTCATAAGCTTTCTATAGTTTTCAGCATACAGATCCTTTACATCTTTGGTTAGATTTATTCCTAGGTATTTTATGCTTCTTGGTGCAATTGTGAATGGGATCAGTTTCTTTATTTGTCTTTCTGTTGCTTCATTGTTAGTGTATAAGAATGCAACTGATTTCTGTACATTGATTTTGTATCCTGCAACTTTGCTGAATTCATGTATCAGTTCTAGCAGACTTTTGGTGGAGTCTATCGGATTTTCCATGTATAATATCATGTCATCTGCAAAAAGCGAAAGCTTGACTTCATCTTTGCCAATTTGGATGCCTTTGATTTCCTTTTGTTGTCTGATTGCTGATGCTAGAACTTCCAGCACTATGTTAAACAACAGCGGTGAGAGTGGGCATCCCTGTCGTGTTCCTGATCTCAGGGAAAAAGCTCTCAGTTTTTCCCCGTTGAGGATGATGTTAGCTGTGGGCTTTTCATAAATGGCTTTTATGATCTTTAAGTATGTTCCTTCTATCCCGACTTTCTCAAGGGTTTTTATTAAGAAAGGGTGCTGGATTTTGTCAAAGGCCTTTTCTGCATCGATTGACAGGATCATATGGTTCTTCTCTTTTTTTTTGTTAATGTGATGTATCACGTTGATTGATTTGCGAATGTTGAACCAGCCCTGCATCCCAGGAATGAATCCCACTTGATCATGGTGAATAATTCTTTTTATATGCTGTTGAATTCGATTTGCTAGTATCTTATTGAGAATTTTTGCATCCATATTCATCAGGGATATTGGCCTGTAGTTCTCTTTTTTTACTGGGTCTCTGTCTGGTTTAGGAATCAAAGTAATACTGGCTTCATAGAATGAGTCTGGAAGTTTTCCTTCCCTTTCTATTTCTTGGAATAGCTTGAGAAGGATAGGTATTATCTCTGCTTTAAATGTCTGGTAGAACTCCCCTGGGAACCCATCTGGTCCTGGACTCTTATTTGTTGGGAGATTTTTGATAACCGATTCAATTTCTTCGCTGATTATGGGTCTGTTCAAGCTTTCTATTTCCTCCTGATTGAGTTTTGGAAGAGTGTGGGTGTTCAGGAATGTGTCCATTTCTTCCAGGTTGTCCAATTTGTTGGCATATAATTTTTCATAGTATTCCCTGATAATTGTTTGTATCTCTGAGGGATTGGTTGTAATCATTCCATTTTCATTCATGATTTTATCTATTTGGGTCATCTCCCTTTTCTTTTTGAGAAGCCTGGCTAGAGGTTTGTCAATTTTGTTTATTTTTTCAAAAAACCAACTCTTGGTTTCGTTGATCTGCTCTACAGTTTTTTTAGATTCTATATTGTTTATTTCTGCTCTGATCTTTATTATTTCTCTTCTTCTGCTGGGTTTAGGCTGCCTTTGCTGTTCTGCTTCTATTTCCTTTAGGTGTGCTGTTAGATTTTGTATTTGGGATTTTTCTTGTTTCTTGAGATAGGCCTGGATTGCAATGTATTTTCCTCTCAGGACTGCCTTCGCTGCGTCCCAAAGCGTTTGGATTGTTGTATTTTCATTTTCGTTTGTTTCCATATATTTTTTGATTTCTTCTCTAATTGCCTGGTTGACCCACTCATTCGTTAGTAGGGTGTTCTTTAACCTCCACGCTTTTGGAGGTTTTCCAGACTTTTTCCTGTGGTTGATTTCAAGCTTCATAGCATTGTGGTCTGAAAGTATGCATGGTATAATTTCAATTCTTGTAAACTTATGAAGGGCTGTTTTGTGACCCAGTATATGATCTATCTTGGAGAATGTTCCATGTGCACTCGAGAAGAAAGTATATTCTGTTGCTTTGGGATGCAGAGTTCTAAATATATCTGTCAACTCCATCTGATCCAATGTCTCATTCAGGGCCCTTGTTTCTTTATTGACTGTGTGTCTAGATGATCTATCCATTTCTGTAAGTGGGGTGTTAAAGTCCCCTGCAATTACCACATTCTTATCAATAAGGTTGCTTCTGTTTATGAGTAATTGTTTTATATACTTGGGGGCTCCGGTATTCGGCGCATAGACATTTATAATTGTTAGCTCTTCCTGATGGATAGACCCTGTAACTATTATATAATGACCTTCTTCATCTCTTGTTACAGCCTTTAATTTAAAGTCTAGTTTGTCTGATATAAGTATGGCTACTCCAGCTTTCTTTTGGCTTCCAGTAGCATGATAAATAGTTTTCCATCCCCTCACTCTGAATCTAAAGGTGTCCTCAGGTCTAAAATGAGTCTCTTGTAGACAGCAAATAGATGGGTCTTGTTTTTTTATCCATTCTGATACCCTATGTCTTTTGGTTGGCGCATTTAATCCGTTTACATTCAGTGTTATTATAGAAAGATACGGGTTTAGAGTCATTGTGATGTCTGTATGTTTTATGCTTGTAGTGATGTCTCTGGTACTTTGTCTCACAGGGTCCCCCTTAGGATCTCTTGTAGGGCTGGTTTAGTGGTGACAAATTCCTTCAGTTTTTGTTTGGGAAGACCTTTATCTCTCCTTCTATTCTAAATGACAGACTTGCTGGATAAAGGATTCTCGGCTGCATATTTTTGTTGTCTAGCACCCTGAAAATCTCGTGCCAATTCTTTCTGGCCTGCCAAGTTTCAAAAGAGAGATCAGTCACGAGTCTTATAGGTCTCCCTTTATATGTGAGGGCACGTTTACCCCTTGCTGCTTTCAGAATTTTCTCTTTATCCTTGTATTTTGCCAGTTTCACTATGATATGTCGTGCAGAAGATCGATTCAAGTTACGTCTGAAGGGAGTTCTCTGTGCCTCTTGGATTTCAATGCCTTTTTCCTTCCCCAGTTCAGGGAAGTTCTCAGCTATTATTTCTTCAAGTACCCCTTCAGCACCTTTCCCTCTCTCTTCCTCCTCTGGAATACCAATTATGCGTATATTATTTCTTTTTAGTGTATCACTTAGTTCTCTAATTTTCCCCTCATACTCCTGGATTTTTTTATCTCTCTTTTTCTCAGCTTCCTCTTTTTCCATAACTTTATCTTCTAGTTCACCTATTCTCTCCTCTGCCTCTTCCATCCGAGCTGTGGTGGTTTGCATTTTGTTTTGCATTTCATTTAAAGCGTTTTTCAGCTCCTCGTGACTGTTCCTTAGTCCCTTGATCTCTGTAGCAAGAGATTCTCTGCTGTCCTGTATACTGTTTTCCAGCCCAGCGATTAATTTTATGACTATTATTCTAAATTCAGTTTCTGTTATATTATTTAAATCCTTTTGGATCAGCTCATTAGCTGTTGTTATTTCCTGGAGATTCTTCTGAGGGGAATTCTTCCGCTTGGTCATTTTGGATAGTCCCTGGTGTGGTGAGGACCTGCAGGGCACTTCCCCTGTGCTGTGGTGTATAACTGGAGTTGGTGGGCGGGGCCGCAGTCAGTCCTGATGTCTGCCCCCAGCCCACCGCTGGGGCCACAGTCAGACTGGTGTGTGCCTTCTCTTCCCCTCTCCTAGGGGCGGGATTCACTGTGGGGTGGCGTGGCCCGTCTGGGCTACTTGCACACTGCCAGGCTTGTGATGCTGGGGATCTGGCGTATTAGCTGGGGTGGGAAGGCAAGGTGCACGGCGGGAGGGGGGGCAGGCTTAGCTCGCTTCTCCTTAGGTGATCCACTTCAGGAGGGGCCCTGTGGCAGCCGGAGGGAGTCAGATCCGCTGCCGGAGGTTTGGCTCCGCAGAAGCACAGAGTTGGGTGTTTGCGCGGAGCGAGCAATTTCCCTGGCCAGAACCGGTTCCCTTTGGGATTTTGGCTGGGGGATGGGCGGGGGAGATGGCGCTGGCAAGCGCCTTTGTTCCCCGCCAAACTGAGCTCTGTCGTCCGGGGGCTCCGCAGCTCACCCTCCCTTTGTCCTCCAGCCTTCCCGCTTTCCGAGCAGAGCTGTTAACTTATGACCTCCCAGATGCTAAGTCGCGCTTGCTGTCGGAACACAGTCCGTCAGGCCCCTCCGCTTTTGCAAGCCGGACTCGGGGGCTCTGCTTGGCTGGCGAGCCGCCCCTCCACCCCGGCTCCCTCCCGCCAGTCCGTGGAGCGCGCACCGCCTCGCCGCCCTTCCTACCCTCTTCCGTGGGCCTCTCGTCTGCACTTGGGTCCGGTGACTCCGTTCTGCTAATCCTCTGGCGGTTTTCTGGGTTATTTAGGCAGGTGTAGGTGGAATCTAAGTGATCAGCAGGACGCGCGGTGAGCCCAGCGTCCTCCTACGCCGCCATCTTCCTGCCAATCACTAACAGAATTTAAAGTGTGCTTTCAAGCAAACAAAATTTGTCAGTATAAATGATGGGATTCCTTGACTATTAATTAAAGACCCCATAGATGACAAGGACAGATCATGGGTATGAATCTGCCTTGGGGGATGGAATTGTTGAAAACAACAAGCAGTGTTTCGTTCTCCATAATGTATTCCCTATCTTGATACTCCTATGGAAACATTCCAGGGTAGACAATTTAGAAATACTGCCAAAGCTAATGACAAAAGTGTTCATCACTCAGAAGAGCCAACATGGATGAACCTTGAGGGCCTTATGACAAAGGAAATAAGCCACCAAAAAAAGAAAGACAAATATGTTGCATGAGTTCATTTAAATCAGTTTTCTAGAGTAGCGAGTCTCTGAGAAACAGAGGGTAGAATGGTGGCTTCTAGGGGTTGGCTGGTATGGAAAATGGGGGTTTTTCAGTGGGTATAGAGTTCAACAATAGCAAGACGAAAATGTTCTGGAGATTGGTTGCACCACAACATACATAGACTTAACACTGCAGAACTCTATAGTTACAATGATGAAAATGGTCAATTTTATCTTATGTGTATTTAGCATGACTAACCACTTTAAAAAGTGAAATTCCCTTCAATCAAGGATAATGGGATGGGGTTTTTTGTTGTTGTTTGTTTTGAAGTTTATTCACTTTGGAGAGAGAGAGAGAGAGAGAGAGAGAGAGACAGACAGAGTGTGAGCAGAGGAGACAGGGCAGAGAGAGAGGGAGACACAAAATCTGAAGCAGGCTCCAGCTCCGAGATGGCAGCTCAGAGCCCATGGGGCTCGAAACCATGAACCAAACTGTGAGATCATGACCTGAGCCTAAGTCGGACGCTTAACTGACTGAGCCACCCAGGTGCCCCTGGAATGTTTTCTTTTTTTTTTTTTTAATTTTTTTTTCAACGTTTATTTATTTTTGGGACAGAGAGAGACAGAGCATGAACGGGGGAGGGGCAGAGAGAGAGGGAGACACAGAATCGGAAACAGGCTCCAGGCTCTGAGCCATCAGCCCAGAGCCCGACGCGGGGCTCGAACTCACGGACCGCGAGATCGTGACCTGGCTGAAGTCGGACGCTTAACCGACTGCGCCACCCAGGCGCCCCTGGAATGTTTTCTTTGAAAATGTCGATTAGACCGATCGCTTGGAGTGCACATCTCCACTGTTTTGTAGGTGTTAAAGGTAAAGGTCTCGGTGTCAGACCGTTTTCGGTATTTCTAACACGTAAGGCCACGCCAGAACTCAAAAACTACCCATTTCCTTGTATTTGGGCTGAGACTTAACGATTCTTTGTTGAAATAAATACACCCTGATAAATATAGGGATCCCTGATGGGGAAGAGATCTGGAAACACCAGCACCTGTTTGGCATCAGTAAAGTCTCCTGATCGTTACCATGAGAGACGAGATCATTCTGATCTTGACTCCAGCACAATCGTTCTTGGATACCAGATGTGTGTGGACAAATCCTACAAGCCAAGAAGAAATGAGCGTTTTTCAACTCTTGACTTTGGAACAGAGAGCTGAACATCGGAGTAATGTCTCTGTGTTTGTTTTCCAGCAAATAATGTATTCCAGTAAGCCGTGTGCCTCTTTTTAACTTTCCCCGAGACCGGAGACCCCGAGGACTACAGAGAATGGTCAGGAACTGACAGCCAGTGAATATAAACCACGACTTTTCTTCCTTCTTTCTCTTTTCATCTATAAACTGCAAGACAACTGTTGAAACCTCAAATACATTTTCATTTCAATAAAGCATCTGCAAATGGAAAATTCTTTTCATGTGATGTGATCAAAATGGAGGCTGTGGAGAGCCTCCCGTGCCTGAGCTCACGCCCACACACACGCTCATAGGGAACTGTTCCTTGGAGAACACATGGGTGAAGGACTGAGGAATCAGAAAAATGCTCTATTCCTTCCCACGTGTAGCACAACAGGGGTCCTCACTCTGGAAATGTGCTTTTCCATCCTCGTGGCCCCCATTTTCCCTGGGACTATCTGTGAAGTCCTCAAGACCTAGGCTCTGCTGATTGGGCTGCATGCAGTACCCCTGATCCACTGGTGCGGCAACGCCCCGCTCTCAGCCCTCTGCACCTGACCCAAGTGAGTGGGGTCAGGAGTAAAGCCAGGGAGAGATGTGACTTATCCAAAGCAGGGGTGAATCCTGGCTTGATTTTATTTATTTATTTTTTTAATTTTAATTTTTGAGAGACACAGAGAGAGAGAGAGGGCATGAGCAGGGGAGGGGCAGAGAGAGAGGGAGACAAAGAATCTGAAGCTGGCCCCAGGCTCCCAGCTGTCAGCACAGAGCCTGACCGGGGGCTCCAATCCATGAACCGTGAGATCATGACCTCAGCTGAAGTCAGATGCCTGACTGACTGAGGCACCCAGGCGCCCCATAGAATTTATTTTTCTTGTAATGTTTATTTATTTATTTGAAGAGAGAGAGAGCACGAGCAGGAGAAGGGCAGAGAAAGGGAGAGAGAGAGAAGCCCAAGCAGGTTTGGAGCTGTCAACACAGAGCCTGATGTCAGGCTCAATCCCACCAACCCTGACATCATGACCTGAGCTGAATCAAGAGTCAGACACTTAAGTGACTGAGCCACCCAGGCCCCCCCCCCAAAAATGTTAGAATTTCTTTAAAACAATTAACCAAAAGTGACTGTCATCATAATGAATATAGACCCATGAACCAGAGTGGAGCATACTCCTCTTTATACCAGTGCAGTTGTAAGGTATGGTATTTAATAGGTTGTTTTATGGAAACTGGCCAAAAGGACCTAAGACCTACAAAAGTCATAATGGATCCCTGCCATCTACCTTCTCCCACACACCTCAGGGTCAGTGACTCCATTAGGCCCAGGCCAATGGACCCTTGTCCATTTCCACATCTTAAAAGATCCCCCCCATTACACACACACACACACACACACACACACACACACACATTTATTAAGAACTCATGGGCCATAGTCAGTTCTCAGTGCTTTGGGTGTGTCCTCAGTGGGGAAGAAAGCCCACCCCTCTCTCTGCCTCTCAATAATGGGAAACTCAGTCCACCCTCTCTTTCTCTTTTGGACCATAAGAGGAGAGGAAAAGGAAGACATTTGGCCATAGGAACTGGAGATGGACACATAGATATGCAGAAATTTGCTTCTGTCCAGAAGGACCCTGGCCCATTTCATGAATGAGTCTACCCAGGGAACAGCGCCAATTTCATGCAAGAATTGATAATGAAGGTGATTGAAGGACTGGGGCAGCAGAACGGGAAGAGGAAGGATGCCCGATGATTAATCATTGGAAAAGATAGTACTAAATCTGGAACTAGAACAGGAAAAAGAAAAAAGGAGATTGTATAGAAAAGTAAATACAGTAGTACATCAACGAATGTGCTTAAGGGTGAAGGTATATGGATATTCTCCTCCTGCATTACACCACTACACCATTTCTGTAACTCTGAAGTTATTTCCAAGGACAAAGTTAAAAACTGCATTCCTGAGGCAAAAACGTATTGTGATGAGCACAGACTCTTCATTCTTTCCCTGATGATGAACGATGTTGAACATCTTTTCATGTATCTGCTGGCCATCTGGATATCTTCTGCCCATTGACAAATGGGATTATTTGTGGGTGCCTAGGTGGTTCAGTCAGTAGGCATCTAAGTTTGGCTCAGGTCATGATCTCATGGTTCGTGGGTTCGAGTTCTGTTTGGGTGAGCCCCGCTTCTCTCTCTCTCTCTCTCCACGCCCCCATCCTGGGATTCTCTCTCTTCGTACCCTCCCTTACATGCACTTTCTCTCTCTCTCTCTCTCTCTCCAATAAATAAATAAATAAATAAATAAATAAGATTATTTGATTTTTTATGGTGCCAAAGAGAGCATTTTCGAGAATGTGCTTTCCTCCTTTTTTGGTCTTTAATAGAGCTTTTTCTCAGAGGAGTTTTAGGTTCATAGCAAAATTGAGCAGAATGCACAGAGAGTTCCCATAGATCTCCTACTCATGCATATGCACAGCCTCTCCCACCGTCAACATCCTCACCAGATGGTACGTTGGTTACAACTGATGGGCCTCTATGGACACATCCTTATCACCCAAAGTCCATGCTGTACTTCGGGGTTCATTCTTGGTGTTGTACACTCTATGCATTTTGTGAAATGTATGTGATGTGCACCACCCCATTACAGTACAGAAGAATTTCACTAACCTGACAACCATCAGGTCTGCCTGTTCATTCCTCCCTCTCCCCAACCACTGAGAACCCCTGCTCTTCTCAATGTCCTCATACTTTTGACACTTCCAGAATGTCTGCCACTGAATGCAGAGATCTAGTAAAGCCCCAAGTCCCTTAGAGAATCTGGAGCCACTCAATGGGAGAAGTCTGGGCTCTTAAATGCCTGGAGGTGGTCATGATGGGTCATGGACAAGCCACTGGGAGCACCGTGCTCTCGGTCAATGTAACACCTATTTAGAATGTCCAGCAAAGTGGAGCAAGTTATCTATGGTACTGTCTAGAAACACTATCTATCTCATGGTGATCACTAAAAGCAGTTGGCTTTTATTCCATTTCATGGTCATGTTTTTAAAAATGTTTTGGTGTTTCTTTCTTTTCAAGAGACAGAGACAGAGAGAAGCAAAGTGCAAGCAGGGAAGGCGCAGAAAGAGAGGAGACACAATCCGAAGCAGGCTCCAAGCTCTGAGCTGTCAGCACAGCTGACATATTTTCCAAAAGTATGGAACCCAACAACTGAAAACTGGTTTCTAAACAATTAAAGTACTTTGAATTGTATTTTTTTTAACACATAGGAATATGCAGTGTGAAATAGTTCTTACATCCTGTTTTACTCTCTCATCAGTTTCTCTCACCTCGTGGGTCTTTACTCAAATGTCTCTTGCTCAGTGAGAAGAGTAGCATTTTTAGATTTTTCCATGTCTCCATGTCGGGCTCAGCAGAAGACAGCTGGTTTTGCATGTTTGCTTCAGTCTTAAACGTGGCAACATCACATGTCATGTAGCTTCTGAACAACTCCACTGCACATTTATGAGAGAAGGAGAGTAACCCAGGAAAATAAAACTTAAAACTTACTATTAAAATCACTTTCTCTCAGTCCCACTGAGTCTTGGGGTCCCCTCAGCAGCCCCTAAAGCCACTACAGTGTGTAAATGTGTCT
This sequence comes from Lynx canadensis, assembly GCF_007474595.2. Classification (NCBI taxonomy): domain Eukaryota; kingdom Metazoa; phylum Chordata; class Mammalia; order Carnivora; family Felidae; genus Lynx; species Lynx canadensis. The sequence continues at coordinate 106,391,919 of NC_044312.2, forward strand.
GTATATATAGTAACACTTCTTCTCTGCATACCAAAAAGATAAAAACCAGAGAGGACTCTTAACTTGAAAGGTTAAACACATGTATGGGATTCCAGGAAAAAAAAACATCAAAATTTGTAATTAACATTATTATTATTACCTCACCCAATGAATAGAGAAAACCTCTTAATTATTTTAGTAAACTTAATTTGATAAAATCTCGTTATCATTCTTAATACAAATTCTAAGTGAAGAGAAAAAAGAAGAAAACTATTCCGAACCACACAAAAAAGAAATTCATTGCCAGAGTCAACAGTAAACCTCTCTCCAAAATAATGAGTGCTAAAAATACTTCCATGAAAATCAGGGTAACGGAATGCCTGATAGATTCATAGTTACTCAACGTTGATTTGTAAGATCTAAATGTCGTATGAAAATAAGAAGAAAAGGGGAAGAGCCAAGATGGCAGAACAGCATGGAAGTTGTTTTTGTGCCTCATGTCCATGAAATACAACCAGATAAACACTAAACAAACCTGTACACCTAGCAAACTGATCTGAGGATTAACACAATAATCTGCACAACCTGCACCACAGAACTCAACAGGTACAGGGAGCGGAGAGGTGAACCGGGATAGAGAGAAGCTGCAGATGGCAGGAAGCTGTTTTTGCTTGTGCACAGAGGACAGAGATGGGGGGAGGGTACAGGACAAACACCCTCCCCAAAAGCATCTGGAGAGAAAGTGGAAAAGTGGAGACAGCCACAGGGGACTGAACTACAAAGGGAGAAAGGAGACAGGAGAGGGTTTAAATTCCATTAAGACTCTATAAACAAGGGGAGCACAGAGTCTGAAATGCCACTGCTGATACCTGGTGGTGCTCTGGTGGGAAGGGTGAATCCCCAGGAGCAGACTGAAGTCCGGGGGTCTTCGGGCCACACGGGGAGAGGTGGTTCTCCTGCTGGGAGGACACTGGGAGAGGCTGTGTGGCTCCCCCATAGGCAAAGGCCCCATTGTATCTGGGAGAACAACCATATTCACAGGTGCTGGAACATGGTCATTAAGGGTGAAGCCTGGTGCCAGAGATGTGTTGTGATTTTCCAGAATCCCTGAAACACTGCTGCTACAGGATCGCGTGCACTTTTTCTGGGGTGGGCTGTCACCCGGCCGCAGGCTCTGGGCATCGGTAGCAGCATGGTCCTGTGAACGTTCCTGGGTGTGGCCCGCACCTGGCCATTGCTGGTTAGACCCTCCGCAGAGGGGCAGAATGGGTCAAAGCCACAGTCCCTCAGAAGTAAGGGGTCGGGAAACATTGCCACATCTGAGATAAAACATAGGAGGGAGGTTCTGCCTGGGGCTTGGTCACAGACAGTGTAAAAGCAAGGAGTGGACACAAGCCAAAGACAAAGGATAGGTGCTCGATTGCTGATCAGGGAGAACAGAGTTCTGATACTAGAGACTGGGTACCTGGGTGAGGGCATTTTCACCGCTCCCGCGCATGCCCACACACGCCCCTACAAGTGCCACAACCATCTACCCCAGTGAGCTAAGCAGCACCATCGAGTGGAGAACACAGTCATTACAGTAAGCCCCGCCCAGCAAGGTTAACCTTGCTCATTAGGAACACAAGTCTGTCTGCTGCTTAGTTTATGGGCTCTAAAGTGCTTCATAGTTTGATCTCAGGGGAAAACAAAGTCATTTCAATCGTATTTCTGTAGGCTCACCAGTCCATCTGTTAAATTTTCTTTTGTTCTTTATTTCTTTTTTCTCTTTTGCTTCTCTTTTTGTTTTCTTCAATACAAAAACAGAAACAAATTATTTTTAATTTCAATTTTTATTAAAAATATTTTTCTTTAATTTTTCCTACTGTATTTTTTACTTTTGTGTAAATTTTTTCAAATTGTATATTACATCCATCAGTTCATTTTATTCTACTTAAGTGTTTTCATTTTTTCATATTTTCAAACGATTTCCTTTTTTCCCTCTTTCTTTCCCCTTTTTTCTCTAATCTCTCAACACCTCTCAACACTCATACCAAAACACACCTAGGATCTAGCATCATTTATTTGATTTGTGTGTGTGTGTGTGTGTATGTGTATTGTTTTTAATTTTTTTAATTTTAATATTTTTACCTCAATAATTCCTTTTCTGCCTTCAAAGTGATGAAATGAAGGAATTCACCCTCAAAGAAAGAGCAGGAAGAAATGACAGCCAGGGACTTAACCAACACAGATACAAGCAAAAGACGTCTGAACTGGAAGTTAGGATCATGATAATAAGAATACTAGCTGGAAGGAATTTACCCAAGGGATACAGGAGTACTGATGCATAGGGGCACTTGTACCCCAATGTTTATAGCAGCACTCTCAACAATAGCCAAATTGTGGAAGGAGCCTAAACGTCCATCAACTGATGAATGGGGAAAGAAATTGTGGTTTATATACACAATGGAGTACTACATGGCAATGATAAAGAACGAAATATGGCCCTTTGTAGCAACGTGGATGGAACTGGAGAGTGTGATGCTAAGCGAAATAAGCCATACAGAGAAAGACAGATACCATATGTTTTCACTCTTATGTGGATCCTGAGAAACTTAACAGAAACCCATGGGGGAGGGGAAGAAAAAAAAAAAGAGGTTAGCATGGGAGAGAGCCAAAGCATAAGAGACTCTTAAAAACTGAGAACAAACTGAGGGTTGATGGGGGGTGGGAGGGAGGGGAGGGTGGGTGATGGGTATTGAGGAGGGCACCTTTGGGATGAGCACTGGGAGTTGTATGGAAACCAATTTGACAATAAATTTCATATATTGAAAAAAAAAGTATACTAGCTGGAGTCGAAAACAGATTAGAATCCCCTTCTGCAGAGATAAAAGAAGTAAAAGCCAGTTAGGATGAAGCAAAAAATGCTATAACTGAGCTGCAATCTCGAATGGATGCTATGGCGGCAAGGATGGAGGAGGCAGCGCAGAGAATCAGCGATATAGAGACAAACTTATGGAGAAAAATGAAGCAGAAACAAAGAGGGAGACTAAGCAAAAGAGCACGAATTTAAGAATTAGAGAAATCGGTGGCTCATTAAGAAGGAACAATATCAGAATTATAGCGGTCCCAGAAGATGAAGAGAGAGAAAGAGGGGTAGAAGGGTTATGTGAGCAAATCATAGCAGAAAACTCTCCTAACTTGGGGAAAGACACAGACATCAAAATCCAGCAAGCACACAGGACTCCCATTAGATTCCACAAAAACTGACCATCAACAACGCATATCATAGTCAAATTCACAAAACACTCAGGCAAGGAAAGAATCATGAAAGCAGCACGGGAAACAAAATCCTTAAGCTATAAGGGAAGACAGATCAGGTTTGCATCATATCTATCCACAGAAACGTGGCAGGCCGGAAAAGAGTGGCAGGATATATTCAATGTGCTGAATCAGAAGAATATGCAGCCAAGAATTCTTTATCCAGAAAGGCTGTCATTCAAAATAGAAGGAGAGATTAAAAGCTTCCTAGACAAACAAAAATTAAAGGAGTTTGTGAACAGTAAACCAGCCCTGCAAGAAATTTTAAGGATTTTAAGGGGGACTCTCTGAGGGAAGACATTATGACAAGAAGAAAGAAACAAAGAAAGAAAGAAAGAAAGAAAGAAAGAAAGAACTAGAGAACACCACCAGAGACTCCAATTCTACAAGCAACATAATGGCAATAAATTCATATCTTTCAGTACTCGCTCTAAATGTCAATGGACTAAATGCTCCAATCAAAAGACACAGGGCAACAGAATGGATAAGAAAACAAGATCCATCTATATGCTGTTTACAACAGACCCACTTTAGACCTAAAGACACATTCCGATTGAAAGTAAGGGGAGGGAGAACCATCTATCATGCTAATGGTCAACAAAAGAAAGCTGGAGTAGCCATACTTATATCACACAATCTAGACGTTAAAATAAAGACTGCGTCAAGAGATGAACAAGGGCTTATATCATAATTAAGGGGTCTATTCACCAAGAAGACCTAACAATTGTAAACATTTATGCTCCGAGTGTGGCAGCACCCAAATATAGACATCCATTAATCACAAACATAAAGACACTCATTGATAATAATAGCATCATACTAGGGGACTTCAACACCCCACTTACAGCAATGGACAGATCATCTAAACAGAAAATCAACATGGAAACCATGGATCTGAATGACACACTAGACCTCATGGACTTAACAGATATATTCAGAACATTTCATCCTAAAGCAGCGGAATATGCATTCTTCTCCAGTGCACATGGAACGTTCTCCAGAATTGACCACATACTGGGACACAAATCAGCCCTCAATGAGTACAAAAACAACGAGATCATACCGTGCATATTTTCAGACCACAATAGTATGAAACTCGAAACCAACCACAAGAAAAAAATGTGGAAAGGTAACAAACTTGGAGACTCAAGAACATCCTACTTAAGAATGAATGGGCTAACCAAGAAGTTAAAGAGGAAGGTACAAAGTACGTGGAAGCCAATGGAAATGATAACACCACATCTCAAAACCTCTGGGATGCAGCAAAGGCGGTCATAAGAGGAAAGTATATAGCAATCCAGGCCTTCCTAAAGGAGGAAGAAAGGTCTCAGATATACAACCTAACCTTACACATTAATGAGCTGGAAAAAGAACAGCAAGTTAAGCACAAAACCAGCAGAAGACAGGAAATAAGAAAGATTAGCGCAGAAATTAATGCTATCGAAGCCAAAACAAACAAACAAACAAACAAACACCACACGATGGAACAGATCAATGAAACCAAAGTAAGGAAAGAGCCCAAATGTCCATCGATGGATGAATGGATACAGATGTGGTATATAGATACAATAGACTATTCCTCGGCAGTCAAAAAGCATGAAATCTTGCCATTTGCAGCTATGTGGATGGAACTAGAGGACATTATGCTGCAAATTTAGTCCGAGAAAGACAAATATCATATGACTTCACTCCTATGAGGACGTTAAGACACAGAACAAATGAACACAAGGGAAGGGAAGCAAAATTAATATAAAAACAGGGTGGGGGACAAATCCTAGGAGACTCTTAAATATGGAGAACAAACAGAGGATTACTGGAGGGGGTGTGGGAGGGGGAATGGGCTAAATGGGTAAGGAGCATTAAGGAACCTACTCCTGAAATCATTGTTGCACTATATGCTAACTAATTTGGATGTAAATTAAAAAATAAAATTAAAATTAAAAAATAAATAAAATAAAAATAAATAGACAAATAAGTCCGACCTATAAAAAAAAAGAAGAAATCAGCATAAATATTTCCAAAGATGAGATAAAATACTTTCTTTTTCAGGCAGTTCCATTCTTACACCAGGAGACATGAGACATGTCACAAACTATCATGGAAGTATGAAAATGATAAGATGAGATATTTCATAAGTAGCTGTATATGTGCTCAATATATAAAAATACAACAGTTTCTGTGCGGTATGAGATAGCCGGTGAGAATCATACACGGCCAAAGGCATCCCATTTGCCAAAGGAACAAAATCATAAAATACCTAAGAACAAATCACAAGTAAGATACACACCATGTCTTTGGACGTTAATTATAAAAGTGCCAATCTTTCCAAAATGGATATGTAAATGTAATACACTTTAGATATGGGTCCCACTGGAGCTTTAGCAAGGAACTAGATCATATTATTTCAAAATGCATATGCAAGAATACGTGTCTGACAATGGCCAGAAGATTAGGATGAACACTGAGTGGGGCTTGCTGTATAAGATACTGAAACTTACTGAACAAACAACAATTTACCTTGATCCACATTAGTGTTGGCACAGAAATAGACAACCATATGTAGAACATAAAAGAAAGCTCAAAAATGGATCCACATGGGGCGCCTGGGTGGCTCAGTCGGTTAAGCGTCTGACTTGGGCTCAGGTCAGGATCTCACGGTTTGTGGCTTTGAGCCCCGTGTTGGACTCTGGGCTGACAGCTCAGAGCCTGGAGCCTGCTTCGGATTCTGTGTCTCCCTCTCTTTCTGCCCCTCTCTTGCTCACTCTCTGTCTCTCAAAAAAATGAGTAAGTGTTAAAAAGCGTTTTCATGGATCTTCATATTCCCAACATCATTTAGTGAATACGCTCTCTCTTTTTCCAAGGATTTGAATGTCACCATTACCTCTGATCTGGAAAATTGGGGGACACTCTCTATAACTCTTTGGTTCTCTATCTTTCAGTAGTTTCAGTGAGTGCAGCTTCATTAGCGGTTTTTTATACTAGATAAGGCTGCTTCTACTGCATTCATTCTTCTTTTTGCAAAATGTCATGGCAGTTTTCACTTCTTTACTTTTCTTGGTGAACTTGGTGTCATTTGGCCAAGTACAAAAACAAATTTAGATAGAGTGTCAACACACTGAATTTATAGTTTGGCCAGTATACCAAAAACAGGACCCATGTGTATAGGGAACTGAATATATAACATAAACAACCGTCTTTAATAGTTGAAAAAAAAAACATCTTTAGGGGGTACCCGGGTGGCTCAGTCCGTTAAGCGTCTGACTTAACCTCAGATCATGATCTCGTGGTCCGTGAGTTCAAGCCCTGCATCAGGCTCTGTGCTGACAGCTCAGAGCCTGGGAGCCTACTTCGGATCCTCTGTCTCCCTCTCTCTCTGTCCCTCCCCGCTCCTGCTCTGTCTCTCAAAAATGGATAAATGGTAACAAAAGAATTTTAAAAACTATCTTTAGGACAGATTTTGCTAATAACCACCTGGAAGAAAGAACACGTGACTTCTACCTCTTAAGATATAAAAAATTGACACGGGCTTTAAGATTAAAATAGAAGACATTAGGAGCTTTAGTTAAATTGTTAGGGTGGAAGCCTTATGCCTTCTGGATAAGCAGTGAATCAAAGGCGAAGAAATGAACACTCTCGGGGATCTTGTCATTATTGGTCCATAAGTTGGTAAACAGAACAGGTGTGTGGTCTCCTGGAATACTGCTCCCTAGATTAATTAAAGACAATATATGTTTACACAAGAACTAAGAGAGCTGTCTGGCCAGACTCTGGGGAGTTGTTCCACAAGGAATGCTCACACACCTCACACTCTCTCCCTCACCTCCTTCACATCTGGCTGAAAGGTTATCTCCTCAGTGAGTCCTTTCCTGTCCACCCGAATTAAAATAATGATTCCTACCTCTACTTTCATTTTTCTCCATGGCACCTACTGCTTCCTAACATACCATCTATTTTACCTCCTGGTTTGGCTTATTGTTTCTCTCCCTTCAATAAAATATAAGATTCATGAGGGCACACCTTTCTGCCTGTTGTCTTTACTGATGTCTCCTCAGTGCCAAGAACAGTATTGGACATGAAATTGAAGGGAACAAAAAAATTTTCCTCTACCCTTCCAGGTCTCTGGCTGGGCTAATAATTAAACTTACCTAAGACGGATTAATAGGAGGGAAAAAACCAGAGAGTCTTCTTACATATGCATAATAAAGAAAGCCCAATAATAAAACTGAGACCTAAAGAAGTGACCCAGGTAAAGGTTTGTGGTTTTGTTTTGGTTTTGTTTTTTTGTTGCTGTTGTTTTTTTTCTTTCTTTTTTTTTTTTTTTTTTTTTTTTTGGTCTAAATATAATTTACTGCAAGGTAGCTAACATACATTATACACTATGTGCTCTTGGTTTCAGGATTAGATTCCCATGATTCATCGCTTACATACAACCATGCTTATTCCAACAAGTGCCCTCCTCAATGACCATCACCCATTTCCCCTCCACCCTGTTCCCCCTACCACCCTCAGTTTGTTCTCTGTATTTTTTTAAGTTTTTAAAACTTATTTATTTATTATTTTTTAAGTTTTATTTAATTTATTTTTAAAATTTACATCTAAGTTACTTATCACATAGTGCAACAATGATTTAAGGAGTAGATTCCTTAATGCCCCTTACCCATTTGCCCACCTCCCCTCCCACAACCCCTCCTGTAACCCTCTTTTGTTCTCCATATTTATGAGTCTCTTCTGTTTTATCCCCCTCCCTGGTTTTATATTATTTTTGCTTCCCTTTGCTTATGCTCATCTGTTTTGTATCTTAAAGTCCTCATATGAGTGAAGCCATATGATATTTGTCTTTCTCTGACTCACTAATTTAGCGTAGCATAATACCCTCTAGTTCCATCCACGTAGTTGCAAATGGCAAGATTTCACCCTTTTTGAATGCCGAGGAATACTCCATTGTATCTATATACCACATCTTCTTTATCCATTCATCCATCGATGGACATTTGGGCTCTTCCCATACTTTCGCTATTGTGGATAGTGCTGCTATAAACATTGGGGTGCATGTGTCCCTTTGAAACAGCACACCTCTATCCCTTGGATAAATACCTAGTCGTGCAATTGCTAGGTCGTAGGTAGTTCTGTTTTTAATTTTTTGAGAAACCTCCATACTGTTTTCCAGAGTGACTGCACCAGTTTGCATTCCCACCAGCACTGCAAAAGAGATCTTCTTTCTCCACATCCTCGCCAACATCCGTTGTGGCCTGAGCTCTTAATGTTAGCCATTCTCACATGGCTGACATGGTATCTCATTGTGGTTTTGGTTTGTATTTCCCTGATGATGAGTGATGGTGAGCATTTTTTCTTGTGTCGGTTGGCCATCTGGATGTCTTCTTTGGAGAAGAGTCTATTCATATCTTTGGCCCATTTCTTCACTGGATTATTGGTTTTTTGGGTGCGGAGTTTGATAGGTTCATTGTAGGTTTTGGATACTAACCCTTTATCTGATAGGTGGTTTGCAAATATCTTCTCCCATTCTGTCGGTTGCCTTTTAGTTTTGCTGATTGTTTCCTTCGCTGTGCAGAAGCTTTTTATTTTGATGAAGTCCCAATAGTTCATTTTTGCTTTTGTTTCCCTTGACTCCAGAGACGTGTGGAGTAAGAAGTTGCTACGGCCAAGGTCAAAGAGGTTGTTGCCTGCTTTCTCCTCGAGGATTTTGACGGCTTCCTGTCTTACATCGAGGTCTTCCATCCCTTTTGAGTTTCTTTTTGCATATGGTGTAAGAAAGTGTTCCAGGATCATTGTTCTGCATGTTGCTATCCAGGTTTCCCAGCACCATTTGCTGAAGAGACTGTCTTTATTCCACTGGATATTCTTCCCTGCTTTGTCAAAGATTAGTTGGCCATACGTTTGTGGGTCCCTTTATGGGTTCTCCGTTCTGTTCCATTGATCTGCGTGTCTGTTCTTGGCCAGTACCGTACTGTCTTGCTGATTACAGCTTTGTAATACAGCTTGAAGTCCATGTTCTCTGTATTTAAGAGTCTCTTATGGTTTGCCTCCCTCTCTGTTTGAAACGATTTCCCCCTTCCCTCCCCCCATGTTCTTCTGTTAAGTTTCTCAAATTCCACATTTGAGTGAAAACATATGACATCTGTCTTTCTCTGATGGACTTATTTCACTTAGCATAATGCCTTCCAGTTCCTTTCATGGCATTGCAAATGGTAGGATTTCATTCTTTCTCATTGCCAGGTATTATTCTGTCGTATGTATAAACCACATCTTCTTTATCCATTCAGCAGTTGATGGATATTTATTTAGGCTCCTTCCATCATTTGGCTATTGTTGAAAACGTTGTTATAAACATTGGGGCACATGTGACCCTATAGATCAGCACTCCTGTATCCTTTGGATAAATTCCTAGCAGTGCTATTGCAGGGTTGTAAGCCAATTCTATTTTGGGACCTCCACCATGTTTTCCAGAGTGCCTACACCAGTTTGCATTCCCACCAACATTGTAAGAAGGCTCCCTTTTCTCTACGGCCTCGCCAGCATGTGTCGTTTCCCGCGTTGTTAGTTTTGGCCACTCTGATCGGTGTGAGGTGGTATCTCGGTGTGGTTTTGATTTGTATCTCCCTGATGATGAGTGATGTGGAACATCTTTTCATATGTCTGTTGGCCAGCTGGATGTCTTCTTTGGAAAAGTGTCTATTTATGTCTGCTGCACATATCTTCACTGGATTATTTGGTTTTTGCTGTTGACTTTGGTAAGTTGTTTCTATATTTGCGATACTAACCTTTTATCAGATATGTCATTTGCAAATATCTTCTCCCATTCCTTCGGGTGTCTTTTAGTTTCGTTGATTGTTTCCTTTCCTGTGCAGAAGCTTTTATTTTTGATGATGTCCCAATAATTCATTTTTCCTTTTATTTCCCTTGCCTAGGCAGGAAGTTTCATACATTTTAGACAAAAAGACTATAAAACTGTGCGGAATTGATAGGAGAAAGAAAACTTAATTTTGAGACCTATAATTACTAGGAAATTCCAAACAGAATTTGGGCTGCAGTAATAAATCAGTAGAAGTAACAAGGATAGTCTTCTCGGCTCTCAATTTTCTATCTCTGGCAGATAAGATGTCTCTTGACTTCCCAATACAGGGAAAACAACTTACATGGGGAGATTTATTTCCTGCTTTCAGGGCAACAGAGGACAGTCTGAGTGTCCTTCTTGAACCAATTGTCTCTCAGTTCAATTTATTTCAGATAATCAATATGCCAAAGTGGCAAATTTGGGTGCAACCCACCCTAGGGCCCTACAAAATGCATGCTCAATACAAAAGTTATGAAGATGATTGTAAGAACGTGGTCAGTGGGAGGACCCAGTGGAGGGACAATCAATGAGAGAGAAGGTTTCCCCAGGCAAGTCCCAATCAGAGACTTGATGATGAGGAAGTGGCAATGGAATTGAAGAAAAGATAATTCCAGACTATGGTACAAAAAACAAGAACCATTAGCAAAGATGTGGGAGCCCCGGCATGGTCTGACTTGCATTGCATCATGTGTCTACTCTCTGGGCTACTGGAGATTATTGCAAGATGTGGGGGTGGGGGGATGGAAACCAGAAACACTGGGGGCCGGAAGCCTGTAAATGATTCTCTTCAATGGGGCAGCAAAGCCTTCCCTGTGAGGGGACCTAACAATCCCACTGAGCCGGAAGTGCAAAGCAATATCACTCCAAGAACTTGTATCCCACTGGGGATGGAGACCCTAAGTGGCTTCTGATACAGGAAGGAATTCTGGAATTTCACTTAAAAGCCAACATGGGTGGAGAACCGATAGATGTGCGGGGTGTTAAAGGGATGAAACAGATGTGTTTGAGTCCTATTCATCGGTTTGTACATGAGTGAGCATACTCAGGGGAACGCAGACAGACAAGTGTTTTCCTCAGGTTTAAGGTTATGGGCACAGAGGAGTAGGGTGCATGTGGATGCTCAGTTTTTGTGGAATCAGTGAGATTCCAGGAGAGGACCAGAAGAAGTCTCCCTTCCAGTGGTAATGACCCAGGTTCCACATCCTTGTTCTGTATAACTCTGCAACCACCTTGATCATCTGGGCACCTCCTCTTGGTCCTTCAAGTCCCAATCCATTACCTGACCCCATGTTTAGGAATCTGGGTTTGACCTTCCTGACAGCATTTGTACAGTCACACTCTCTTGCTTCCAAGTCCCTCTCCTTGCTGAATCCTGGGGTTTCCTAGAGAATGTGCCCATGGAGAATGAGGCAGACACAATTTTCGTATTAAAGCACTCAAGAAATGAAGCACTGGGAGGTTAAATGGTGAAAGTTATGATTGCCTCCGCAGTGTTTCACCTAAGCCTCAGGATCCATGGAAGATGCCCCAAGTCTGTGCTTGGAAAAACTGAACAGACCAAAGAAACCACCTAAATCATCACCACATTTGAACCTCAGCAAAGCATTGAGTAAACAGTGTCTCCCAGTCCAAATGTGTTTGCTCAGCTGAGTCTGAAATCATTTTCTTAAAGGCCTTGCCACCCCTCTCTTCCAAACAAGTGGCTTAGTGTTGGTTTAAATGTCATTTATGTTACCAAAGTGGGTCTACTTTGAACAAGTGCCTCTCTTTTTCTCCTAACCATCCAACTCTGCGTATCTTGAGTGGAGAATGCTTAATATTTTCATTGCTTTTTGTTGTTGTTGGACCACATAAGCACAGATGATGTGCTCAATCATGGAAAATTAATAGAATCCACTGGCAGAATCGGTTTTGCTGGTAGAAAGAGGGGAGTGGCGTTCCATAACTGGGGATGGTTCCTCTCTCTCATTGACTACTCATTGTTCTTAGATTCAACAAAAACTGCAACTCTGATCCCTGCTTCTCCTTTCCAGGAAACCTGACAAAAATTGGAATGGAATGAAAAATCCCCCAAGATAATTTGAGCTTACTTCCAGAGAGGATTCATGCTTGTGGGTTCAAGGAACCCAGGCATTGGGGTGGAAGGAACTGATTCAGACACCGGCAAATAGCTACAGCCAACCTGGGTTTCACCTGGTTGCGGTTTTGCCCCCTTCCCCAAAAGTCCATGAGGTTCAGTTCCAAGCATGCAGTGACACGATGTCTTTCTGTTTTGACCCTGTGCAAAGTCGTTGAAGGTTGGCTGTTACTCTAGCATACATACTTTCTTTATCTTCCTGTCATACCCACCAAGAAGCCTCCCTGAATATCACCTGGTAAGGGAGTCATTTTTCATGATCCCATAATTTGTAAAGCACGGTCTTTGCTGGGCTTCTGTGGGCAAGGTAGACCCTGCTTCTACAACCACTGCAAGAGGTGACGTCCAAAGCTGAGAAAACGTGACGTTTGCTCTCTTCCCACCTTCAAAGTCCCATCAGTGCCTTCCACTGGAGAACCTAACAAGGCAGCACTGGCAAGAGAGTCTGGGATATGTAACTCACAGGCCTTCAGTTCTAGCGACAGAGAGATGAGTAGACAAAGCAACTCAAGAGCTAAGAAAATATAGAGCCTATCTGGCACACCGTGATTTAATCTACAGAGACTTGGTTTTAGTTTTCAGCCTGCTGGAGACCACTTGCCTGACCTATAGAAAAGTGACCTATAGCTGGTATGTTTGTTGCCTACAACCTGATAACATGACTTATTAGCATAAAAAATACATTAACTAATCAACACAGAAGCTTTAGTGGTCAATATCTGTGTACTGGCTAATGCTGGCATAAGAAAACTTCCTTGAGGTCTTATGTCCTACACCCAAGGTGGCAGATCTACAGTGAGAGATTGGGGAAGATGCTCAAGCTATGTGTACATAAATATTAGAGTATAATGGAGATTAAAGAGGATCAATGCTGGGGTGCAGCCCAGTGAGCATCTGACTCTTGATTGCAGTTCAAGTCCCTGTAGGCATGTTACTTGTAATCTGCTAGTGTGTAATTTGCCCCTGGGCTTGTGTGTGATTTTGCCAGAGTCCAAGATTGGGGTACAATATAAGGTTGTAATTTGGTGTTCAAGACTTTGCAAATCTGCTGGAAATGTTGTCTCATGAGTTAACACTCTTTGTCTTCGTCTTATTTTGAACAGAATTGCCACAAAGAAGGTGCATAGGGAGCAAAGGGAATAACTCATCCACAACAAGTGGAGCCAGGTAAATGTGTATCTGTTCTTCTTGGGTACATAGCAACACATCATTCCTATGAGTTCGTGGCTATTTTCAAATACAAAGTTAACACTTATATTGCTGAAGCAAAATGGAATGACCAACTCTCTGCCTACCCAGGAAGGAAAGAAGGGAGGGAGGGAGGGAGGAAGGGAGGGAGGGAAGGTCAAGCCTGTTAAGCGTCCGACTTCGGCTCAGGTCACATTCTCACGGTTTGTGAGTTCATGCCGAGTCGGGCTCTGTGCTGACACCTCAGGAGTGTGGGGAGGGGAGCTGACAGCCATGTTTATCTCCTCCAGTCTCCAGCTTGTACCTCCTATCAGATGACTCCACAGGGGCACAGGCCACCCCCCAAGGTCAACCTGGATAACTACGGGATTGATCTGAATAGCGATGATTCCACCGATGACGAGGCCCATCCCCAGAAGCCCATCCCCACCTGGGCCAGAGGTAAGCAGGGCCTGGAATTCCCCGGGAGACCTGGCTCCTCACTTGCAACATCTGGGACCCTGGAGGTGGTGGGGCGGCAGCTGTGGGTATCAGGAGTCTGTTGTCGTCATGGGCTGGCAGCTTGTATTGGGCCTGTATTGGGCTTTGGGATGCACCCAGGGAAGGGTGGGCCCTCTGTGGCCAGTAGGTTGAACTGAGGACCAGAAGTACGGTATTGGGTGCTTGTGTTCTCAACAAAAGTGTTAAATTGTGGCTGGCTGCCGACAAGCATGGGGCTGGGTGTTCCAGCTCAGACTCTGTGCACCCCCTTGGAGCCTCACCCAGTGGGCCAGATGAGAGTTGCACCCAAATAAGCAGCTTGGAGTAGGAATACCACCAAGACTGGTCACCGGTTTTAGGCAGTGCACCGAGAGCTGGAGCTGGGGGTTCCGGCAGCTGGGGAGGTCAGGAAAGCCCTGAGGCAGGGCCACTTGAGCAGGATTTGACCCCAGTTTACAAGCCCCAGCATTTAAACGGGAGCGTGAGTGTGTGTGAGCAGGCCACCACAGACCTGGGTGCAAGGGAGCGGGGCCAGTACGTATACGGTGGGCACTTCATAGAGTTTACAGAGCTGGGGGTCAGGGCTTGGTGCCTACTCACTCCCCAGAGAGAAGGGCCCAGAGGCCCATTGGGGGACAGCACTCTGCAGAAGACAGCTTACTTCGGTGTCACCTCAGTTGAACTCCACGCTAGGCAGAATCTTAGTCCCCTTAACTTTGGACATCTGGGCGTTTGGGAGGTAGCAGCAGGCAGGGGTCAGCATGGCCGGAGCCACCTAGTGGTGATTGACCCTCACCAGCTTCCGTAAACTCCCTGAGTTCTCATCTGTGAAATGGGGGTGTTACTAGGACACAGCTGAGAAGGGTTATATAGGATGAAGAGAGCTTAGGATGAAGAGAGTTGGTGCTCGTTTCTAAGGCCTGGTGCACAGCAGTGCTGGGCACCTGTTCCGCCTCCTGACCCCCCAGAGTCCTCCTGAGGCCTTGTTTCCAGGGCTGGGTGCCTCAGCCCATGGGTCCACTCAGCCTGCACCCTGTGCTGTGGGACCCGGGGGCCAGTGAGAGAAGTAGCCAACCCCAGCAGTCAAGGATGGCAGCGTATGAAGTTTCGGAGCTGGACGGTCTCCAGACCCCAGCTCCCCCAGTCACGAGCTACGTGCCTTTGGGCAAGTCCCCCCCGCCCCACCCCGCCTTCTGAAATGGGGAGAATAAAGGAGCTGCCTCCCTCGTGGTTGTGGGGTTGTGGTTGCCTGGCCCAGGTGAGCACTTGAGGACCTGTGTTCAACCTAAGCTGCTGGAACGTGGCAGTAGGAACAGGCAATAAGAGCATTTTCACGAGGGCGCCTGGGCGGCTCGGTTAAGCTTCCGACTTGGGCTCAGGTCATAGTCTCACGGGTTGTGAGTTTCAGCCCCGTATCAGGCTTGCTGCTGTCCGCGCCGAGCCTGCTTTGGATCCTCTATCCTCTCTCTGCCCTTCCCCTGCGCGCGTTCTCTCTGTCTCTCTCTCTGTCTCTCTCTCTGTCTCTCTCTCTCTCTGTCTCTCTCAAAAATAAACAAACATCAAAAAAAAAAAAAAAGCTTTTCAGGGAAATGGGGAGAGGAAGAGGGCTCTGAGAGAGGAGCTGATGTGGCTGCGGTGGGGAAGGGGACAAGGGGTCAGGGGATGGGGAGGCTCCTGAGGAGCTCCAAGGTAGTGACTTGACCCTCCGTGTCCCCTGCAGGCACTCAGCTAAGCCAGGCCATCATCCACCAGTACCACCACCCCCCAAACCTGCTCGAGCTCTTTGGAACCATCCTCCTGCTGGACTTGGAGGACATCTTCAAGAAGAGTAAGCCTCACTACCACAAGCGCACCAGCTCTGTCGTCTGGAACTCGCCGCCCCTGCTGGGCCCCAGAGTCCCCAGCAGCCTGGCCTATGGCCTGAAGAAGTACTGAGGCCCCCAGGTGTTCCCAGCAGTCTCCACCCCTGCGTGTGTCTGTCTGTCCGCCTCTCTGTTGGTCTGGGGCCATCCTGCCTGGTGTTCCGTCTCCAGGGGTTTGGCTGTGTGTATATAAATGTCCTCTGTGCGCCGGGGGTTGCAAGTCGCGCAGGCCTGTTTGGAAGCTGCACTTGGCAGGTGGTTGGAGAGAACCTGCCCAGCCCCACCTGGCCTGCAGACAGCGCTCTGTAGACTGTTAGAATTCAGCTGAATTTTAGCCTCTAGTGTTTGAGAGCTGGATTAATAAAGTCTGTTCCTTTAAGCCTGCTGTGGGTATTGTAGAGGTGGGGGCCTTGGCAGAATGCCCCTGGCCCCCGGCCCCGCAGCCGTGTGTCTCAGGCCACCGATGGGCCAGGGACCAAGGCGCTGTTCCTCTTCCTGGAGTATGCTTCCGGCTGACGCAGTGGGTGATTGTGATGCCGTCTTTGGGCCACGCTGAGAAACACTTGAGTTACTCGCGCGATGGGGCAAGCGAAGATACTTCTGACTTTCGGGGAGCTCCCTGTTTGTAAAAGGGAGCTTGCCCAATGGGAAAGACGTGGGGTCGATGTCAGGAGGACTGGGCTCTTGACACAGCTCTGCCACCTAAGACAGTCCCTCGGCCCGGCAGGCTCCACGCTTGCCGCATGGACGGTCAAAGGACCTGAGAACGCGTGCACGCTGCTGAAGCAGGAGCTCTGATTACAAAGATGTCTCCTGAAACCACCTTGGGACCAGCGCTTGCAAGCAGTTGGAATGTTTCTCCGACAAAACCATGTAGCTGCTTATTAAATGCTTAATGTCCGTGGAAGCTGGCCCAGGGCCCGTCCCATAGCTGCCTGCTGTGCTCTCAGTGTGCGGTGGCTAGTTGCTTATCATCCGCTCCAGCCCCCGGAAGGAAAGTTGGCAAACCGTGGCCTCAGGGGCCAAATCAAACCTCAGTGTGTTTTTATAAAGTTTTATTGGAACCTTCCCAATTGCAGCAAATGCCTCGTCTCTGGCTGCTCTGCCAAGGGCGGAGTAAGTAATTGCAAGCAAAGCCTGAGGACGCACAGAGCTGAAAATATTTACTAGGACCCTCTACAGAAAGTTTGCTGACCCCAGCTTTAGGACAAAATAAAGGCTAAGTTCAAGAGTGTCTGAAAATGAGGAACTGGCGAACACAGACAATAGACTGAAGTTCACAGGAGTCTACCCATAAAAATATATATATATCTGGAGTTCCTGGGTGCCTCTGTCGGTTAAGTCTGACATCAGCTCAGGTCATGATCTCACGGTTTGGGAGTTTGAGCCCCGCAGGGGCTTTTCGCTGATTAGGATTCTCTGTCATTCCCTCTCTCTCTGCCCCTCCGCCACAATCTCAAAATAAAAACGAAACCTTTGACAGTTCATTCAAATATGGTGCACGATCCCAATTTGTTCTGTATGCCCTGGAAGCTGTTGTGGTGAGTTCATTGGTGAGTGTGTCTCTACCTGAAACCACATTGTCAAAATATTACTTTTTCTGAGCATTTTTGTGTTTGAGAGAAAGTTGTTCAGCCAAAAGGTAGTTATAGTTGCCGCGACCTTCACCAGCACTTGGTGTTGGCAGTATTTTCTTATTTTAGCCATTCTGATATGTAGTGAAATCTCATCATGGTTTTAAAGGGTTTTGTTTTTTTGTTTTTTGAGAGAGAGACAGTGGGGGATGGGCAGAGGGAGGGAGAGAGAGAATCCCAAGCATGCCCCTCACTCCATGCTGAGCCTGACAAGGGAGGGGGGGTGGGGTCGGGAGGCTTGGGCCCACCTGAGCCAAACATCAAGAGTCGCTCGCTCAATGGACTGAGCCACCCCAGGCGCCCCTCATCGTTGTTTTAATTCACATTCTGCTAATGGCTGATGATGGTGAACATTTTTCCACGTGCTTATTTGCCATCTGCATATCTCGGTTGAAGTGTCTGTTCAAGACTTTTGTTCATTTGTCAATTGGGTTGTTTTCTTACCGTTGAGTTTATCATCTTTATGCATTACGGGTACAAATCTGCTGTCAGTATGTACTTGGCAGTATTTTCTTTCTTGGTCCGCACCTTTTCTTTTCATTCACTTAATGGTGTTTTTCATAGAGCAAAAAAATTTAATTTTGGTGGAGTCCCAATTTATCATTCTTTTTTTTTTTTATCATTGTACTCTTTGGTGTCACATCTAAGAAATCTTTGTCTAGCCCTGGTTCTCAAAGCTTTTCTTTTACATTTTCTTCGAAATGTTTTATAGTCTTATAAATACTACATTTACATTTATGATCTACTTGAGTTAATTTTTTTAAAGTGTGAGATTCCTGTTTTTCATTTATTTGGTTTGGGGGGCATATGGATATATATCCAATTGTTCCAGGACCATTTGGTGAAAAGACTGTTTTGCAGTGGATTTCCTTGGCAACTTTGTCCATCAGTCAGCCATATTTGTATGGGTCTACAACTGGACTTTGTTTTTTTGTTGTTGTTATCTTTGAGAGAGAGTGGGTGAGTGGGGGAGGGCAGAGGGAGTGGGAGAGAGAGTCTTAAGCAGGGGCTCTGTCTCACGACCATGAGATCGTGACCTGAGCTAAAGTCAAGAGTCAGAGACTTAACAGACTGAGCCATTCTGGCGCCCCTATGTCTGGACTTTGTGTTCTCTTCCATTGATCTGTGAGTCTCTCTTTTTACCAATACCACATCATCA
Organism: Lynx canadensis; assembly: GCF_007474595.2. NCBI lineage: Eukaryota > Metazoa > Chordata > Mammalia > Carnivora > Felidae > Lynx > Lynx canadensis. Next base: position 106,410,511 of record NC_044312.2, read on the forward strand.
AGGTTACTGTAGTTTGTATCCATCTGAAAAATCTATTAGTGTGATTCCTCCAACTTTAGTCTTCCTTTTCAAAATTATTCTGACTTTTCTATCAATTTTGCCTCTCCATATAAATTTCAGAATCAGCTTATTTATACAAAAACCTTGCTGGGATTTTGATTGGGATTGCTTAAAATCTCTAGATAAGTTTGGGGAGAATTCACATATGGCAGCGAGTCTTCTAAACTGAAAATGGGACTTGTATTTCCATTTATTTACATCTGTGGCTTCTTCACTCAGCATTTCACAGTGTCAGCATACAGATCCTTTACAGGTTTTGTTGGATTTATACCTAAGCATTTATTTTTGTGGAGCTATCGTAAATGCTATTGTTTTTCTAATTTTGGTTTCCAGTAGCTCATTGCTGGTATGTAGAAATACAATTGATTTTTGTGCGTTGACCTTGTATCTTCTGCTGCAACTAAAGCAGTATGTAGAGGGAAATTTAGAGACTAAAATGCCTGTGTTTGATAAAAGGTGTTAAATCAATGACTTCAGCTTCCACTTTAAGAAACTAGAGGGGCGCCTGGGTGGCTCAGTCGGTTGAGCATCCACCTTTGGCTCAGGTCATGATCTTGCGGCTCTGGGGTTTGAGCCCTACGTTGGCCTCAGTGCTGATGGCTCAGCCTGGAGCCTGCTTCGGATTCTGTGCCTCCCTCTCTCGCTCTGCTCCTCCCCCGCTCTTGCTCTTTCTCTCTCAAAACAAACAAACAAACAAACAAACAAACATTAAAAACTATAAAAAGAAGAGCAAATAAATGTATAAGTAGAAGAAGGGAAATGACAAAGGTAGAGCAGAAAGCGATGACATTGGAGAGAGAAAAATAACGGAAAATTTAAACCAAAAGCTGATTCTTTGGGCAGCTCAAAAAATTCATCTCTAGCTTGATAAGGAGAAAAAGAGAGAAGAAACAAATGGCCAGTGTCAGGAATGAAAGAGGTAATGCCACTATAGATTCTATAGGTATTAAGAAAAGAGTAAGATTATTATGAGCAACTTCTGGTAATAAATTGGACACTTTACATGAACACAAATTCCTTGGAAGATCCAACTTAGTTCACCCACAAGAAATAGAAAATGTAAATAGCCCTATTTATTGTTGAAAGAAATTGAGTTTGTAGTTTAAAACCTCACGAACACTCTAAGCCTAGATCACGTTAGTGGGAAATGCAACCACATATTCAAGAAAGACATATCAATTCTATGTAACCTCTCCCAGGAAATTAAAGAGGAAAGAACACTTTTCCACTGCATCTACGAGACAAACATTGCCCTCATCCCCAACCCAAACAAAGACACTGCAAGAAAGGAAAATTAGACAATTTTCTGTCATGAACCTCAACACAAAAATTCTTAGCAAACTCATAACAAATCCAACAAGTTATATAAAAAGGATAATACATCTTAGCCAAATAGGGTTTATCCCAAGAATATAATGTAGGTTTAACACTCAAAAGTCAACTAATGTAATTTTCATATTAATACAGGAGGAAAACCATGTGATTAATAGATGCAGAAAGCACATTGACAATTCAACACTAATTCATGATAAAAGTTCTAAGGAAATTAGAATTTTTTTGTCTCATATTCAACCGTACCTCTCTCTCTCATTAAGCCTAATCATGACCAAAAATATGACCTAAATAAGTAGTTCCAAAAATGGATGAGCGAATGAATTATAACACATGCAAACTAGAATTTAAAGGGAATTTGGGGTAATGGGGTGGCTCAGTTGGTTAAGCATGCGACTTCAGTTCAGGTCATGATCTAGTGACTTGTGAGTTTGAGCCCCTCGTCAGGCTCTGTGCTGACAAATGTCAAACTGCAAATGACCCACAATAGCCAAAACAACTTTGAAAACTACAAACAAAGTCAGAGGGGCTACGTACATGCCTTCAAGACTCACTACAAAGTTACAATAGTTAGAATAGCATGGCATTAATGTAAGGATAGATCAGTGGAACTACCCAGAGTCCAGAAATAGAACTACATACACATGGTCACTTCGTTTTTGACAAAAATGGAAAGGCAATTCAGTGTGGGAAGGATGATTTTTTTCAATAAATTGTCTTGGAACAATTGGATATGTTAAAAAGTCTGCAAACCTTCCTCACACCATGTGTCAGATTTAATTCATGATGGATCATAAGCCTAAATGTACAACTCAAGGAAGAAAACAGGACAAAATCTTACTGTCTGTGTTTGGCACAGATTGCTTACACAGGACACAAAACTTATGAATTAGAAAAAGTCCACCAGTGGGATTGGTATAAAAGTAAAAATCAAAATTAAACCTTTCTGTTATTTTATTTAAAAATATTTGTTTTATGTTTATTTTTGAGAAAGAGAGAGAGAGAGAGAGACAGAATGTGAGCAGGGGAAGAGGCAGAGAGAGTGGGAGACACAGAATCTGAAGCAGGCTCCAGGCTCTGAGCTGTCAGCACAGAGCTCAATGTGGAGGCTCGAACTCACAGACTGTGAGATCATGACCAGAGCCAAATTCGGACGCTTAACCGACTGAACCATTCAGGTATCTCCTGTTTTGCTATTTAAAAATCACTATTATTCAGGGTGTCTGGGTGGCTCAGGCTAGTTGCCTGTCCCGCGAGGTTTTCTCTGTCTCCCTCAGGTAGGCAAAGGCACAGCTTCTTTCTGGTTCATCTGGGCTGCTGGGACTGGGACAGGCCTCAGTCCCTGTGCTGAAATGAGGCGTGAGCCGCGGGGCTCCCCCTTGCAGCTTGGTCTGCTGAGCAATGGCGAATGCCCGGTAAACTTGGCTTGGGCACAATCCCCAGCAGCTTCTGCTTCCTCTGGGCTTCCACGATGCAAACATTCTTCCTGAAGGTTAAGAAAAGAAGGAAGAGCAGGCATGAGAAGGGAAGTTGCCCATAGCCTGTATTACAAAAGTTTGCAATCTCTACCCAGATCTCAAGTTCTTGTCCTGTCTGAGCCGCTCCCTTGGGGCTCAGTTGTCAGGCTCCCTTGAATTCCTCCAGAGCTGGGAGCGGGGCCCAGAACCACAGAGGCTGAGTTCCTCAGGGGCTTTGTATTCCTCACGGAGAAATACAACCTCCCTTGGCCCTGAATAAGCAGCAAATAGCTTATGTGGCCAACCCCTGCCAGACCCCCACGCCTTCTCAATACTTTCGAATGTTCTCAACCAAAGCAATCTGCCTAGCATGCTGCAAAGGGGCAGTGAGCTCATTTTCTTGCAATGGGGAACTTGTATTATAGGCATACCTCCGTTTGGCACTTGCATGGGTTGCAATCTATTAAGCCTGAAAAAGTTAGGTGTCTAAATTCAAGGATCTTTAATATTTGCCCACACATACACATGTGTGCACGCACACACACGCACACATACACATACACATGCACACTTGCCTGCCTACATTACTTCTCTCCTTAAATAGCCCTCATTCCTCTGCTGTTATGATATAGGAAAGTTGGCCATATGAGATTAACTTCAGGAGAACCGCTCTGGGGTTACATGTCAAGGAAGAGGAGACGATGACCCGTGAGTGCTTTAACATTTCTTTGGGTCCCTGTGGTTCCTGCAGGCGTCTGTAGGGATGGGGATGCCATCCCCGGAATCACAGCAGGGGGCACCCGAGGAGCATGTTTACGTCTCTGAATTGCACTTGGAGAATTTGGAGAACAGCAGAGGCAGGGGCCCTGTGAGGGTCTCCTGTCACACAAGTCCCCTGGGATTACATAACGAAGCAAGTGTAAGATCACCTCTGAGGGCTCCTGTAGCTTCTCGAAATCAGAAGCCTTGTGAGGAGCTGGAAGGGTTCAGCCAGCACTGCATGATGGCGGGGAAACAGACACCAGCTTAGAAGGCTGTCTCTCACCCCGGGTACCCCGTCCTGATGTTATTTGCATGGTTGTGGTCCCAATGGACTAAAGTGGTTGACAGCAAGCACCGTGGCCAAGGGGGAAGAGGTTGGAGGCGATGCAGGGAATTACAAGCTCAGGGCAGTGACAGTAGCTTCATCTGGTCAGGGTTTCATCAGAGATCCCCTCAGGGCTACAAGGACCTAACTTAATAGCCTCTTGGGCAACCCTGGCTTGATCCAGGTGCCCACCACATTCCCCCAATGGACAACCTGTGTGGCCCCCAAACCTCTTCCTCTTACCCCAGTACCCCTTATTATTTCGGTCTGCATGCCACCCTTTTCCACCCACAGCACCCAGCCCTCCCTGGGTCCCCCTTCCACAGCGTCCACCTCTGTCCGAGACCCCAGCAGGGGCAGGGGCCCACCAAGAAAGCAATTACAGTGCTTTTATTGAGAGGAGCCAAGAAAAGGTGGCAGTGGAGTGGGTCCAGATAAAGATGGTGGCGCTCGAGGGAGCAGGACCGTGTCCCCACTCAGGCCCAGCTCTAGGGGCTCCTGTGGGAAGCGTGTCCTCAGCAGGGCCGCTGTCCTCAGGACTGGGTGCCACTGACCGTGCAACAGCTGTGTCTCATGTTTGCTGAAACGGATCAAGAAGAACAACTGAGGCAGAGAACACAACATCGAAATAACTCACCCGGTCAACTCCCTCTGTGGGGGTCAAGGATATGGGGCTTGTCAGTCAGCCCCACCTGACTGCTTCCTGGGGAACAGGTTAGGAATGTGGATAATAAAGCACCTACTGTGTGGGGGGCACATGGCTGTGTTCCTCAACCACACCTGCTCTCCAAGTTGGGGGTGCTATTATTTTCATCTTCGTCTTAAGCCTATGGAAAGTGAAATGGAACACGTCAGTCACTTGCTCAAGGTCATACAGTGGGTGCAATGAGGTAGGAATCTCTGATTGGCCCCAAAGTGCTGCCGTAAGTCAACTCTGCCGCAACGTCTGTCCTGACGTGAGGGATCCAAATGGATTCCCGCCATTGCCTTTTGTTGGCCTAAGGCACCCAGACTTTTCTGGTGCCACTGGAGATGGTCCAGTCCTTGCCCTGGCCATGCCGAGCCCTCTCCCCAGGCTGCTGTGGCTTACCCAGAGTTTCAACTCACCCTGGCTGCAAGACATGGTGTCCAGTAACACCAACAAGGCTGGACCGGTGACCTAGGCCAGAAATGCAGAGAATGTCTTCTGGGGGTGAAGTCATAAGTAATGGGAGACAGGAGGCAAGAGGGAGCTGGGCAGATGAAGTCAGCTCTGCCCCTCTCTGTCATGGCGGACTCCTTGCTTGCGGGGCAAGGAGCCACTTCTAGATCTTTCACCCAATTCACTGTGCAGGTCGGAGCCCCTGTGCACACACATGCCGCTCCCCACACTGGCCACCTGATAAGGTCCAATGCATCCTTCAAGCTTCCACTCAGGTAGCTTCTTCAAAGCCTGCCTTGACCCACCCAGGTGGGTCGAAGGGGACAGGACACAGGGCGTAGGACTGGCCAGCCTCACCTTTGTGTCCACACTGAAACCTACACCTTGCCCAGGGCATGCCCAGGTTCCCAACGGGAGTCCAGGTGAGCTGTGTCAGGTACGCTGAGACTCCTTGCTCTGGTCTTTAAACACCAACCACTGCCAGCTCAACCAGAAAGGTGACCACCCCACCAGAGTGTCCCTACTCTGGAGGCTAGAAGTCTGAAAGCAAGGTGACAGCAGGACTGGTTCCTTCTGAGATGCTGAGGGGGAATCTGCTTCATGCCTCTTTCCCGGCTTCTGGTGGTCTCCACTGCAATTTCCGCTTTCATTTCCCATAAATACACCCCTGCGTGTGTGTGTGTGTGTGTGTGTGTGTCCAACTTTGTCTCCTTTTCTAAGAACACCAGACCTATGGATTAGGGTCCATTCTAATCACCTCTAAAACAGTCATTATTGATTACCTCTGTAAAGACCCTATCTCCAAATGAGGTCATATTCTGAGGTACTGGGAGCTTAGGACTCCATGTCTTTCTAAGGGACACAATTCCACCCAAAACACACCTTATAGTCACAGTTGCTCCTCTGAGGGAGGTTCTGGTTTAATCGTCTCTATTTTAGAGGTGAGGAAACTGAGGGTCAGAAAACTTTGGTAACATATCAAGTTCACACAGCTTCTATGGGCTGGATTTGACTCCAGCCGGCCCACTCTGAAATCCAGGCTCCCACTCACTTCCAGCAGCATCAGTGGCAGCAGTGAGGAGTGAAGGCATTTTGGGTGGGTGCCTGCGATAAGCACGGGCATAGCAAGTGCGGGGGGAGTGAGGAGAGTGGACTATCTGGGGGGCTGAAGGGGGTAGGCAGTGTGGCCATGTGGTATACATGGTTTATGGTGGTCTGTAGGGCAGGTGGAGTTATTAGGGTTTGATGAATAGGGGGCAAAGTGCTTTAATCGGAGCCCAGATGAGAGGTGATCCCAGGAAGCATAAGTTATATCAAACCAAAGATCAGGTCTGCTTCATTCATCTCTGTCTCCTCAGGACTGCCTCCTGGGGCTGGCCCAAGGAAAGTTCTCGATTAATTCTGTTGGATGAATCAAAGAATACAGACACAGGATCAGAATGGGTTGGGACACGAGGCGGGACGAGGCCATCCAGAGATGCTGTCATGTTGAGACACATGCCGCCATTTTTGTTTTCCCGCCAGGATCCGCACACTCAGCCCCCGCCCCCACCCCCACCCCCACTCTCAGTCAGAATGGTTCTCCTGGGACTGGCACCAGTGCTGGCTTCCAGGACGGGCGGGGAGAGCCGGCCTGGGGCCTGGCTAGTCTGAGCACTACATTGTCAGTTGGCACCATGCATGATAAAGTCCACGGGACTTAAACCACATATATTTGGGGTGCCTGGGTGGCTCAGTCTGTTAAGCATCCGACTCTTGCTTTCAGCTCAGGTCATGATCTCACAGTCCATGGTTGGAGCCCCACATTGGGCTCTGCACAGATGGCAAGGAGCCTACTTGGGATTTCTCTCTCCCTTTCTCTCTACCCCTCCCCAGCTTGCTTTCTCTCTCTCTCTCTCTCTCTCTCTCTCTCTCCAAAAATAAATACATAAACATAATTTTAAATTTTTCTTTTCTTTTATTAAAATGTATCTAATTTTAACAAATTCACATCTTTTAATTTACATTCATGCTTCTCTAATCTGCACATTGTGAGAATAGTAAGGTTGATATTTTTATCCCTTTCCTGTGGCCCTCCATAAGTATACTTTATATGCTAAATCAATGGTAAATTAATAGAATCAAGTTGGAGACTCAATCATGCTGCTGGGAGAGATGGAGAAGTTACATTTTCTAACCAGAACTGTTCATCTCTCTCACTACTCATTCTCCCCAGAGATTAAACACACACAAAAAGTGGGACACTGATCTCTGTTCTTCCTTTCCAGGGAAAGGAGACACAAGAGGAATGGAATAATGGAACGCACAATCTGAGGTCACTTCTGGAGAAGATTCCTACATGTGAGTTCAAGGAACCCCGGCACCAGGGTGGAAGGCACGGGTCTAGGGCCTCTGCAAATAGCTTCAGTCAACTTGACATCCCATATCGCAGAGGCAGTGATCATTGATTTTGCCTGATGTCCACGGAAACCTAATGCCACTTCTGATGCCTTGGTTGCTCACTAACACCTTCAAACATCTGATTTCTGTATTTTATCTAGATTTCTACTTGTTCTTGGAGGAAGCGTTGGTCTTTACAAGCTATACCATCATAAGCAAGAGTGAAAGTCTGTAGGACTTTTTTTCTAGCCTTTAGTTTTCCTGTCTGTCATAACTTTGGGTCTTTCTCATGGATTATCACTTCAACTATTTATTATCCTATTTCTTTCACTCATTTCCTTTGTGGGTTATAATTATTCGTGTGTTAAACCATTTAAGTTTATCACAGAGCAAGGAGTGGCACAGTCAAGTCAACCCGCGGGAACTGGTCAGTGAGATTTTCTTAAACGCTAAGGTTTGAACACAACTCTAAAGTTTGAACCTCCAGGTGGCGCCATTTCATGACGAATTCGGAATCTCCTGGCACATGTGCAGAATACCCTCGGCCGCTAGGAGGAGCCCTTACGTGCCATCCCTGGACGCAGTGGTCCAAGTGGCCAAAAAATGAGTGTCACTTGGATTTGTACTTGTTCATGACAACGGAGCAACTCTTCTATTTTTGACAAAAGAAGCCTCTGCACGATCATGCCAAGTGTATTTACCGGCCGTCCTTCAGATTTCACACTCATGGAGGAGGAGACAGAAATTGAGGGCAACACAGGCTGACGAAATTATGAGACCAAAACAGAGTTGAGGGGTGACTATTGAGGGCCAGAGGTAACAGATAAATGATCACGTTGGTGGTGCGTGGGGGAAAATGGATGGAAGAATTAGGGGAGAGATTTAGAGGAGGTAAAGATGACTCACAGTGCTGTGCTTGGAGAGGAATGACACTCTCTGGATCTATGGTTCCTGTTAAAGGGATGATCCGAGTAAAGCACTGTGCTGCGTGTTTTACATGAATACATTATTTAGTTTCTAGAATTTTCTTTTAAAGAAAGAGTGGTGTCCATTTACTGAAACTGAGATAAATGACAGTCCCAAGCTCACATAATCCATAAACTCCAGAGCTGGAGAAGTAGATCATGCCTCAAATCCTTGATATTACTCACCAATCTCCCTGCCTCTGCCCTCTTGGGAAGGCATCAGAACACCCAGCTTGGGGTGTTCCATGAGTAGACTGATCCAAAGCTGGAAGGATGGATCCATTTTCTCCCTTAAATGGTACTAGACGTATTTCCTTGCTATTGCTACAACTCCTGTCTCTGGAATTATCTTTATCTTTGTCACTACCATCAAATGTGGGAAATTAGGATTTCTTAGTACAGAGGCCAGTGTCAGATGTCAAGGACTTATGTATGCCCTGAAAAAAAAAATAACTGTTTGTCACCATGAGCTGACAATCATCCCAGGTTACCAGTCAGTCAAAGCACCATCCACAATGGAAACCAAATATATCACCTGAGATTGGATCAAACATAGGCTGAGCATGAATTTAACCACTGTCTACCCTTTAAAATCCCCCCAAATAAAAAAAATGATATTAAAACAACAATAGTGAGTGCCTGGGTGGCTCAGCCGGTTGAGTGTCCAACTCTTGCTTTCGGCTCAGCATGATTTCATAGTTCTGCGAGTTTGAGACCCATGGTGGGCTCCATGCTGACAGCACAGAGCCTGCTTGAGACTCTCGCTCCCTGTCTCTCTGCCCCTCCCTCTCTCGCTCTCTATTAAAATAAACAAATAAACTTTAACAACAACAACATCAACAACAATAGAAGAAAGCAATAAGCCCAACACTACTGGGGGGAAGTTCACAACTTTTAACTACAAGTGTTTAAGACTTCCTGGTCGATAGAAAGCCGATAGCGAGGATGAAGTCTACCGAGAAATGAATTCGGAGGAAAACTGAAGTCCAAGCGTGTGCTGGAGAAAACCCCTGTAGAGTGAGCTCCTTTTTGTACAAAAGAGAAATTGAGACTTTGAGTGGGACTTAAACAATTGTTAAAGCTGAAAATAGGAAAGGATGAGATTAGAAATACATAACCAGATTGGGAGCTACCTCATCCCCATTCTCCATCCTGTGTTTCACCATTAGAAGACTGGAAGTAAAAAGTTGTACAGCTTTGTTTAGGTAAATATTTTCTTTAGGTACATTAATTACAAGGACAGCTGAGGAGGCTGAAGGGAGACGATATCATAAAAATATTATGTAGGATCAATATCCAATGAGCCAAAAATTGGCAGAATTTCTGGCCCCTGGCAATGGTGTTGATGACATGCTTTTGTAGATGTCAAGAGTATTTGTGAAGAGAATGTAAATTATTGGGACTTTAGAGTTTGTTGGCACTTTAATTTTTTTCTCAGTATGACTCAGAGTCCTGTCTACGTTAGGGCTTCTCTCTTCCTTTTGTAATTCTGCAAGTTGTGCATTTTCACCCACACAATCACTTAGTAAGTAGTCTCTTCTAGTGTTGACCAGTGTCCAATAAAGGAAATAGAAACCATTCTAAGTATGTTGGGCAGGGAGAATTTCATCTAGGAATTGGTAATAAAGGTGTTTGTTTGAAGGGCCAGCAAGTAGGGAATACATTACCCAAAAAATACAAAAACACTAACTTGAAGGGATACATGCACCCCTATGTTTGTTGAAATACTATTTCATTATTCTTAAATAATGTAAACATTATTTACAATAGCCAAATTATGCAAGCAGCCTAAGTGTCCACCAATGGATGAATGGAGAAAGAAGATGTGGCATATATATATGTATATGTACATATATATATATATATGAATATTATTCAGCCATGAAAAGGAAACATTTTGCCATTTTTAACAAAGTGGGTGGAGCTAGAGAGTATTATGCTAAGAAATAAGTAAGTCAGAGAAAGATAAATACCATAGGATCTCACTCATGTGTGGAATTTAAGAAACCAACAAAATGAGCAAAGGAAAAGAGAGAAAGAGAAAGAGAAACCACAAAACAGACTTTTAACTGTAGAGAACAAACTGATGGCTGCCAGAGAGAGGTGGATGGGGGGTGGGCGATGGGTGAAATAGGTGATGGGGATTAAAGAGCACACTTCACGCAATGAGCACTGAGTAATGTATAGAATTGTCGAATCACTATATTGCATACCTGAAACTAATATAACGCTGTATGTTAAGTATACCGGGATTAAAATTAAAAACGTAATTGAAAATTTTAACAAAAGGAAGTAGGGAATACAAAAAGTACCCATTGATTGAAAATTGCAGGAAGACACTTCCACCCCTAGAATTGGAAGAGAGAAAGAAAAATGGTGTTGCCCAGATCCCACGACTGCAGTTGAAGAATATCACTGGAGGGACGTCTCGTGAGCCCATGACAACTTCATATGGATAGAGCCCTGCAGTCACTCGAATGAAGCCTGCATGCCATTGTGACATTGAGAGGGCTTTAGGCCACAGTGGGCCCGTGCATAGCAGTTGTCTTAGCTTTTGTTTGCCATTGATTTGCGGATGACTTTGACAGAGCTCTGGAGTTGGGGTGGAACATATGGTTGTAAATGGATGTTTAAGAATTTGTGTATCTATTAGAAAACGTGTCCCATAAATTGAGACCCATCCGAATCATTGTTGAGTAGAATTCTCCAGAGGAGACTGTATACTAAAATAAATGGAGTAACACATAACAGTAAGAGGTTCTGGACAAAGCTGTAAGGTCTTCTTCTAGTGGATGCATCATTGCAATGTTTCTGTACGTTTGAAAATGAAAAACTGTGTTCCCGAGGTAAAATGTATTGTGTGGAACACAGCTTCTTAGCCCATCCACAGAGTGTACATGATCTAGCTGGGTCGTGGGAGTGCCTGCTGATTGGGAGTTGATGCGTGAAGTCAATTTACAGGTGGACATAGGGTCTTCAAACTCTGGTGTGTGTCCCAGATGGCCCCTGGACCGGATTCCCAGCACTATGAGCTGAGCAAGTAGGGCAGTGCACACAATGAGGAAGTGTTATGGAAAATTGAGGAGCATCTCAAGCATTTCTGATGTTTTCCTACCTTCTTCCTTCTAGGTAAGGATACAGAAAAGAGATGTAGACATCACAGGACCATCACTTCATGGCAAGAGTTGGTGAGTAAGGGGGAAAAATTACAATCTCTGATGTCCAGTAGCCTTTGATGCCCAGGGTGTGGGGTCCCTTTGTAGCTCCCAGCTTGTAGCAGGATGTCTGAGCCTGCGTAGGTACGTGGGTATGTGGTCTGCAAGATGTAGTCAGTAGGGGTACATCAGGTCACACATTTCTTTGATGAACCTCAACCCATCAATCCTGTAGGCTCCACTGTGAGGCAAGAAGTAACAAATGGCTTTGAGAAGTTTACAACATAGAGTACATTGGTGTTTTGTGTCCCCATAGAGATGTTTACAACTTGGGATAAAGATCCAACACAATTGTTTAATGGTTCTTAAATATATGATGTAAAATATTATTAATAAGTCCTCTTAATGAGCAGAAAAAGCCCTACTTTGATTTTATGTATCTACAGATATGATTTATTGCTAAATGGAGGCAATTTTATTCATGCTTTTCATCTTTATAAATGTGAATTCTGAACATACTTCTCTCTTTTCACAGATGAGAAAAGAATGACTATGTGGTAGCTATGTCATTCTATTCTTTGAATTGTTTTGAGCTATAGGCTAAAGATGCCATTGTAATTTATCACGTTGTATTTATACAGCTTATCATTGTAATTATTTTTGTTTTTTATATATATATGAAATTTATTGACAAATTGGTTTCCATACAACACCCAGTGCTCATCCCAAAAGGTGCCCTCCTCAATACCCATCACCCACCCTCCCCTCCCTCCCACCCCCCATCAACCCTCAGTTTGTTCTCAGTTTTTAACAGTCTCTTATGCTTTGGCTCTCTCCCACTCTAACCTCTTTTTTTTTCCTTCCCCTCCCCCATGGGTTCCTGTTAAGTTTCTCAGGATCCACATAAGAGTGAAACCATATGGTATCTGTCTTTCTCTGTATGGCTTATTTCACTTAGCATTACACTCTCCAGATCCATCCACGTTGCTACAAAAGGCCATATTTCACTTTTTCTCATTGCCACCTAGTATTCCATTGTGTATATAAACCACAATTTCTTTATCCATTCATCAGTTGATGGACATTTAGGCTCTTTCCATAATTTGGCTATTGTTGAGAGTGCTGCTATGAACATTGGGGTACAAGTGCCCCTATGCATCAGTACTCCTGTATCCCTTGGCTAAATTCCTAGCAGTGCTATTGCTGGGTCATAGGGTAGGTCTATTTTTAATTTTCTGAGGAACCTCCACACTGCTTTCCAGAGCGGCTGCACCAATTTGCATTCCCACCAACAGTGCAAGAGGGTTCCCGTTTCTCCACATCCTCTCCAGCATCTATAGTCTCCTGATTTGTTCATTTTGGCCACTCTGACTGGCGTGAGGTGATACCTGAGTGTGGTTTTGATTTGTATTTCCCTGATAAGGAGCGACGCTGAACATCTTTTCATGTGCCTGTTGGCCATCCGGATGTCTTCTTTAGAGAAGTGTCTATTCATGTTTTCTGCCCATTTCATCACTGGGTTATTTGTTTTTTGGGTGTGGAGTTTGGTGAGCTCTTTATAGATTTTAGATACTAAAATCAGAGTGGGGAGCCTGCTTCTGATTCTGTGTCTCCCTCTCTCTCTGCTCCTCCCCCGTTCATGTTCTGTCCCTCTCTGTCTCAAAAATAAATAAATGTTAAAAACAATTTAAAAAAAAAGAGGACTTTGTAGATGCAATAAAAACTAGATTCTATGGCACAAAAACAGACACATAGACCAATGGAATAGAATAGAATCCCCAGAACTAGACCCACAAACGTATGGCCCACTCATCTTTGACAAAGTAGGAAAGAACATCGAATGGAAAAAAGACAGCCTCTTTAACAAATGGTGCTGGGAGAACCGGACAGCAACATGCAGAAGGTTGAAACTAGACCACTTTCTCACACCATTCACAAAAATAAACTCAAAATGGATAAAGGACCTGAATGTGAGATGGGAAACCATCAAAACCTTAGAGGAGAAAGCAGGAAAAGACCTCTCTGACCTCAGCCGTAGCAATCTCTTACTCGACACATCCCCAAAGGCAAGGGAATTAAAAGCAAAAGTGAATTACTGGGATCTTATGAAGATAAAAAGCTTCTGCACAGCAAAGGAAACAACCAACAAAACTAAAAGGCAACCAATGGAATGGGAAAAGATATTTGCAAATGACATATCGGACAAAGGGCTAGTATCCAAAATCTATAAAGAGCTCACCAAACTCCACACCCGAAAAACAAATAACCCAGTGACGAAATGGGCAGAAAACATGAATAGACACTTCTCTAAAGAAGACATCCGGATGGCCAACAAGCACATGAAAAGATGTTCAGCGTCGCTCCTTATCAGGGAAATACAAATCAAAACCACACTCAGGTATCACCTCACGCCAGTCAGAGTGGCCAAAATGAACAAATCAGGAGACTATAGATGCTGGAGAGGATGTGGAGAAACGGGAACCCTCTTGCACTGTTGGTGGGAATGCAAATTGGTGCAGCCGCTCTGGAAAGCAGTGTGGAGGTTCCTCAGAAAATTAAAAATAGACCTACCCTATGACCCAGCAATAGCACTGCTAGGAATTTATCCAAGGGATACAGGAGTACTGATGCATAGGGGCACTTGTACCCCAATGTTCATAGCAGCACTCTCAACAATAGCCAAATTATGGAAAGAGCCTAAATGTCCATCAACTGATGAATGGATAAAGAAATTGTGGTTTATATACACAATGGAATACTAGGTGGCAATGAGAAAAAATGAAATATGGCTTTTTGTAGCAACGTGGATGGAACTGGAGAGTGTGATGCTAAGTGAAATAAGCCATACAGAGAAAGACAGATACCATATGGTTTCACTCTTATGTGGATCCTGAGAAACTTAACAGGAACCCATGGGGGAGGGGAAGGAAAAAAAAAAAGAGGTTAGAGTGGGAGAGAGCCAAAGCATAAGAGACTGTTAAAAACTGAGAACAAACTGAGGGTTGATGGGGGGTGGGAGGGAGGGGAGGGTGGGTGATGGGTATTGAGGAGGGCACCTTTTGGGATGAGCACTGGGTGTTGTATGGAAACCAATTTGACAATAAATTTCATACATTAAAAAAAAAACTAGATTCTGACATGGGCAGCTTGTCCTGAATTTTCTGGATTTCTAGGATATATGCAACCCCATATATTTTATATGAGGGAGACAGAGGCAGATTAAGAGACACAGAAAAGGAGAAGGCCCTGTGACGTCTGAGGGCAGAGATCAGAATGATGGGGGCAAGACAGGGAATGCTGGTTTCCAGCCATCAAAGCTGGAAGCAGCCATGAATAGATTTTCGCCTCAATCTTCCAGAGGGATGTGGCCCTGCTGACACGTGACTTCTGCCAAGTGTTACAGAATGAGGACCTCTGTCACCCAAACTCTGATAAAATAATTGGTGTAAACCACCAAGTGTGGGGTAGTATTTTTCAGCGGCCACTGGAAACGAATCCGGGAGCCTAGGATGTACCCACATTTTCTGCATTGGGTACCTCTCTGTTTGGGGCATTAGCCAGAAAGGGGGTTCAGGGAAGGGAGAGTTGGTTGTAGGCAGACAGGGTGTACAGTTTTATATATTTCTTCGGATGTAACTGTGGCGCTTTGAATGCGGATGCTTCGATGGCAGCTGGATGCCGTTTCTGGAGCTCTTGGCAGAATGTGTGGGAAAAAGCATCAGCTCCAGGTGTCAGTGAGTGATCTAGTCCTGATGAGCAACGTGTGTGTGCAAAGTGAAAAAAGACGTAACTGAAGGAGGAACTCTGGAGAGTCACTAACAATTCAGAAGTGGACATAAGACAAATTGCACGGGACAGTTCATAGGATGGAAACCCCAGCGAAGGTGTGAGGACCAAGCAGTTTGGCTGTGTTTGTGATGAGGACAAAACATTAGTGATGCAGCTGGTTGGGAAGCATATGACTGGCCAGCCAGCTGGGCTGTGGGTATCCTTCAATACAAAACCATAGCAGGAATGTTTTCATTGCTCCTTGCCCTGGAACTCAGTTTTCACTCAAGGCCCTGTGAATGGGAAATGTATAAAATGATGCAGGATGATTCCTGTGCAAACATTTCCTCCTGTGATCCTGCTTTCTCAGGCCCCCATAGGTAAGTGGACATTAGTGCTCTGAACTTTACTATTGACAACACCCAATGGCCACTTTGCGGCAAAAGCCATCCCAGCTCAAGGCCGGAATGTGTTGGATAATAACAAGACAAATAGACAAGTGCAGGGCAAATGATTTATTGAAGCAAGATGTTGAAACCTTTACATTTTCCAGAAGATCAGGTAATCACTGCAAGACAGAGGTACTACGATGTAAGATTTAAATTACACACGATGCCGTGACTTTCCCCTGAAATAGATAAAGAAAGAGAGAGAAGGTTAGTCACACTGCCCCTGGGGATGACACATGAGCATAGACTGTCAGTCACAAGAAGTTGTCAGTAAAGTTTGAACTGACAAAAGGCAAGTAGAATGGGCACAAGACAGGAAACTGGGGAGGCTGGTCAACTAAATATACCTGAGGTGACTACAATAAACCGTGCAAGTCGTGAGAAAACCGTTCCCACAGTCTGGCAGATAAACCCAGAGGTGACTGAGAGTGAGGGTGAGGTTTCTAGTGGAAGGAGGAGCCTCCCGGAATCTTTCCTCTGATATGCCAGGGCAGAGGACTCTACTTTTTTACTGCAAAGGGGATACAGGGGCGAAAGACTGGAAAAGGGGTGGGAGGGGACTTTGGGGGTACTGGCTGGAGATTCCCAGGCTCATGGTGTGGCGATTCAACCCGATGGCACATCTCCTGGGTACTGAAAATTCGGTCCCTGCGGGCATTTGTGATGGAAACTCGTGACCTCAATCCAGCAGTCGACGTGCTGAGAGTCCCCTTTAAGTATCTTATTTTTTGACAAAGAGGTAATTTAGGTGTGTCACCTTCACACGGGGACACAGGAGGCACAGCGAGCAAGGCATGTGGTTGTGGGCTCCATAAGGGATGGAATGGGAGGTGGGGAGTGGCGGAGGGGCCGAGTTGTGGTGGGGAGACGCCTTGGCTCTGCAGGAGCTGGCTCGGTGTCCCCCTTCTGCCCGCACCAGCTGTCCTCCATGCTGTCAGGAACCGAGCTGATTCCCTCCCTCCAGCTGTCTCCCTATTCAACATCCCAACACCAGACACGAGATTCCCCAGTGACTGTGTCCACTGGGTGAGGGGAGCTCGCCCTCAGAAAAGCTCCCAGGCAGGGGGGCAGGCACACTTTGACCCTTTAACACCACTGCGTGGGGTCCCAGTTGTCCTCCTCCTCAGGGCACTATGGGGCACCTGGCGCCCAGGGAAGTGACCTGAGCAGGAATGTGCCCAGACTTAGTGTAGCTCCCACATGTAACGCCATCCACCCTGTGGCCACCTGTCACCCTCTCAGGAGCAAGCTGTGAGGCTCCGCCTCCTGTGCCCCTGACAGAGCAGCACCCTGAGTGCCTTCCTGGCCACTCAGCTGAGCAGAAGCCCCTGTGCACAAAGAAGAAAGAAGTTACCAATATTTGTGTAAGTGCCTTTCTTCTGGACTTGGAGATGTTATCTGTGCAACTCTTCACATCCAAAACGGCCTGAACGTTTTCTGGAGGTGCTTCATATTTTGCAAGTGATAGCTTGAAGACACTTGTAGGTGTCAGGAGAAAGCCTGAGATATCTGCAACAAAGGCTGGACAGGGCAACGCATTGGCTAGGGAAGAAAAAGAAATACAATCGATATAAGGAAAATCACACATTTCCTGTGGTTCCCTGAGGTTAGAACTAGACAGGAATCCCAGGGGTTTTATGATCTCATCCCACAGCAGTCCCGACATGGCAGCTGGGGCTTCCTCAGATCTCAGAGGAAGCACAGAAGAGCCAGGACTAGAATACTGGCTTACTAATCCCTAGTTCAGTTTTTATCCTTTTTAAAGCACATCCCTTTGTCTCCAGGACTCTCCTGGTTTGCTGACATTCACTTTCTTTAGAATTCAAACAATTAAGTTTTGCCTATACAGGATGACACCTTGTTTTTGTCTTGAATATCAGAGAAGAGGAGGTTTGAGTATCAATTTTTTATTTTTTAAAAATGTTTTAATGTTCATTTGTTTTTGAAAGGGAGAGAGCACAAGAAGCGGGGTGTGGTGTGGAGAGGGGGTTACAGAGAGAGAGAGAGAGGGAGACACAGATTCCGAAGCAGGCTCCAGGCTCTGAGCTGTGAGCACAGAGCCGGGCGTGGGGCTGGAACCACACGGACAGTGAGATCATGACCTGAGCCGAGGTCCCACACTTCAACGACTACGCCACCCAAGTGCCCCTGAGTATCAAGTTTGTAAATGAATAGCAGAGTGAGACCTTACCAGAGAGCGGAGAAGTGTGGGTAATCTGGAGAAGAGTAGATCAAACTATATATATGTTGGAGGATGCTACTTTGAGACTAAATCAAAGAATAAGATTGTTATTGGATGCAGGCATGGTAAAAAGTTAAACACACGCATACAAAACAACCCTCAGGTCACCAGTCTGAACATCTTTAAATCTTATACACAAAGTTATGGTTGTTTTATTTTCCCTGCAGTGATGTTCAGAATTCCTTAGAGAGGGTGAGTGACAGGAACTGAGGCTCTTTCCTGAACCCAGTGGGATGGTGCGGAAGCCTGAAGTGACCAGTGTTCCTGGTGTGGGCTCTTTATCCCCCACCCCCTGTCTTTGTAAGCATGCTGCAGCTGGGAAGTGCCCTACTAGGCTCTGATCTGAGCCCTGATCATAGAAGTTGAGGGGTTCAATCAGAGGCCACGTGGGGAAAGAGGAGGGTATTTAAAAAGTCAGATGAAACAGAATGACTCAAGAAGATGTGGTCCGTATCACGGGTAAGAAGACATACAAAAATATTGTTGAATGGATGGCTAAAATTAATCTAGATGAACAGAAATCCCACGACTGCACTAACTGGTAGTACTCGTGGAAAAGCAGAGGACTGGCAGATACAGTGAGATCTACTCACTCGTAGATATAGTGAGTGCTGCTGCTTCCCACAGCCCCCTTGAAGACTTATTATTTAGAGACTCAGAGAACACTAGCTCTTCTGCCCCTTCTTCTTCCTTTTTTAAAGAAAGCCACTTAAGTTGACCTAGTTCAGAGAAGGGTACTCACCAGGGCTGGTGCTGGTCTGATTAGAAATGATACTCACCCTCATAGCAGCAAAAAGCCAGAGTGACCAGCAGGACACTCAGGAACAGCCTCATGGTTTATTTTGCTTTGAGTTTTCAGCTTTAGTGAAGGGTGAGCAGTTAGTGGCTGAACTCAGGAGCCTGAGGAGCCCAGGACTATTTATAGCTAGAGGGCCTCCCTCCTGCTGCCCAAATAAACATGTGGTCACGTCACGGGCCTGGCTTTCAGCCCTCCCTTCCTTAGTCAGGGCTCGTGCGATCTATCGGTGTCACAGACCTCAATGCCTGGGTCAATGTTTCTGTATACAGGCATTGTTGGCACCAGGCATGTCTCCTTTGTAGTAATAACTGAGGTTGTAGTTTTACAAGTGTATAGTCAGTTAGTTGATGCACACCGCCCTTGACATTAACTCCTTGACTGAAGATGCAGCCTCTGGTTCTGTTCATCTTAAGCATAGTGCCTGGCACACCGGGGAAGAAAATCAAATATTCTTTGAATAAGTGAAGGACCTGAATCAAGAAACCGCTACTCTTGGTTAGGGTATATCTTCAGTGTGAAATGGTGCTTGCTAGGCCGGGTTTGCCTCCGGGCAGGTGAGAGGCAGAAAGGTCAGTAGCATCAGAATCAGAGTAACAAATGAGTGGTTTTCGGTATCCCAAGATGCCACCGGGAAGACTCCCTCCCCAACTAATTTCCTATTCTAAGCTCAGATGTTTAAAAGTATCAGAAGATATTTCTTTTTTTTTCAATATATGAAATTTATTGCCAGATTGGTTTCCATACAACACCCAGTGCTCATCCCAAAAGGTGCCCTCCTCAATACCCATCACCCACCCTCCCCTCCCTTCCTCCCCCCCATCAACCCTCAGTTTGTTCTCAGTTTTTAAGAGTCTCTTATGCTTTGGCTCTCTCCCACTCTAACCTCTTTTTTTTTCCTTCCCCTCCCCCGTGGGTTTCTGTTAAGTTTCTCAGGATCCACAAAAGAGTGAAAACATATGGTATCTGTCTTTCTCTGTGTGACTTATTCAAAAGATATTTCAAATCAAGTCAGGCTCTCCATTGACCAAAAGAAGCTCCTTGTTAGCTTTCTTGTCCACTGGAAGGGTCAGATCTTCTGAGTCATCAGGGTCCAGGCAATAGAGATATCCAAGGGGCTCATCCTTGGCCTCTCCCCAGCTATGAGCAGCGTGCTCTCTGGCAGCACAGGGGAGGCATGTAAACTTCTTCCCGAAGGTATTAGGACATCAGTCTTGTTATACAGAGGGAGCCCCTGTGAGAGCCATTGCAGGGTATCTAGAATTCTGACATGAAGGAATAGCTGGAGGGGGGCTCCCGAGGGAAGGGCATGAAACAAGACAACATGGCATAAACCACGTGTCTTGGGAATGTCAGGTACCTAGGTTACCCCAAAACATGTAATACATGCAAGAGTACCGGTGGGAGAGGGAAGGCTTTGTGACTGGAGAGGCAGGATGGGCCAAGTCAAGGGGAGTTTCCATTTGACTCTGTGTGATGTGGGAGCAGAATGGGTGGGTGAGGTGAGACACTTGTGGGTTCATTTGCACCAGCGCACACAGGCTGGGTCTCAGATCTCAAGTCAAAATCACACGGGCTTTTCATATCCATTATTGTGGTTATCATTAAAAAAAAGGTAATAATAAGAGTGTGCCAGGGTGTGGAGCAAAAGGAAGCATTGTGAATTTTGGGGGGAATGTAAAATGATGCGGCTTCTGAGGCTAAGAGCCGGACGTCCCTCAAAAAATTAAAAGTAGAGTCAGTCAGTCAAGTTCACTTCTGAGGACATATGCAAAAGAATTGAAAGCAGAGTCTCAAAGACATATTTGCATACCCATGTTTATACTAGCGTTATTCAATAGCCAAGAGGCGCAAACCACCCAGTGGTCATGGGTAGATGAATCAATCAATGAAATATGGTACATGCATGTAATATTCTTCACATTCACCCTTCTAAAGCAAGGAAACCCTGTCACGTGCTACAACATGAGTGAACCTTGAGGACAGTACATTAAGGGAAAATAGCCATTAGAAAAGACAAATACTGCAAGATCCCACTAATATGAGGTACTTCGAGTAGTCCGATTCATAGAAATAGAGACCAGAATGGTGCTTGGCAGGGGCTGAGGGATGGAAAATATCATGTTCCATAAAAGTCCAGTCCTCGAAGTCATAGTGAGCTGATTCTGCCTGAAATGTAGGTGCAAAACCTAGGTTTTGTAGGTGCAAATGGGTTGCAAAACCTCTTGTGGCCAATAACAGTGGCAATGCAAAGGGCAGCACGACTTTTTGCCTGCTAGCTATGGCCGGACAATGCGCAAACATAATTGATCATCTCCGATGATCGCTACAAATTTCCATGCGATTACATTTCCTCTTTTAAGTTGAGTCAACTAACTTGCAGAAGGCAAGGACCTTGCTCAAGCTCATTCAGTTCAGAAGACAGTAGGTCTCGCGCAGGCACGGTGGCTTGTGAATGATAAAGTAACAAAGTGGTACCTTCCGTTGGGGTGGGTGGGGGTGGTGACACGTCAGATGTAACGGAGGTGGATGGCATTGAAATGCTCTGCTTGCATCTCAGTTTCTGACTCAGTTGACTTCTTCTGGGTGATGATCCTCAAGCTAGTTTCTTCCTCTCTCTCTGTCTCCACTCTCTTCTTCTACTACTCTTTAAAAAGGATAATTTACTGACAACACCAAATGCTGGTTGGGATGTGGAGCAACAGGAACCCTCATTCATTGCGGGTGGGAATGCAAAATGGTACAGCCACTTTGGGAAACAGTTTGGGAGTTTCCTATGAAAGTGAACATACTCTTGTGTTTCTTCGTATTTACACAAAGGAGCTGAAGACACGTCTGCACAAAACCTGCACATGATGCTTTTGGCACTTGTATTCATCGTTGCCAAAATTCGGAAGCAATTAAGATGTCCTTCAGTAGGTCAATGGCTAAAGAAACAGTGATCCCTTCGGACTTGGAATATAGTTCTAAAGCTATGTGGCATTGAGCTCTTCAAGCTGGTTTGTGAGCCATGAAAAGGCATGGAAGACCCTTAAATACATATTACCGAAGAAAAGAAGCCAACCTGAAGAGCTGTGTACTATATGATTACAGCTATATGACATCCTGGAAAGGCAGAATTATTGAGATGGTAACCAACAGCGGGGTCTGTTGGTTGGGATGGAAAGAAGGATGAGTATACACACTGCAGAGGATTTGCAGGCTGGTGACGCTGCTCTGTATGAGACTATGATGCTGGCTACATGTCATTATGGATCTGTCAAAAGCCATCAAACATGTAAAACCTGAGTGAAATCTACTGCAAACTACTGACTGTGAGTGTTTATGATGTGTCTGTATGGGTTCACCGATGGTAACAATCATACCATCAGGTGTGGCAAGTTGATGGTGGGGGAGGCTGTGCATGTGTGGGGGTGAGGAGCACATTGGAACTCCGCGGGCTCTGCTCGAGTTTTCTGTGAACCTAAAACTTCTCTAAAACAATAAACACTATTTGAAAAAGGGAAACATCTTGTTAAAAAAAATTCCCTTCAAGCAAGAAAACAATCAGAAAAAAAAAAAGACAATGGAACTGTCACCACATACAGATCGTTGATCACCTGTCAGGAAAAATCTTAGCTGATCAACTGAAAAAAAGTACTGGAACTGATAAAAGTTCTTAATGTAGCTGAATATAAGATTAGCATGTAAACATCAATCACTTTCTGATCAGTCTGCTCTCCTCATGACATGACATCATGAAAAACAAGGATGCCATTGGGAACAGAACAATAGCAGCAACAAAAATATGTTGAAATGTATGTAAGTGGGAATATGCAAAACTGTAAGGATACAATCAAGAAATTTTACTTACAGAGATATAAAAGGAATCACAACATCAGAGGCATACACTTTTCTCCTTAAGGGAATAGTAGAACACTTAAGGAAGCCCATTATTCTCAAATTATTTTATAAATCCAATCCAGCCCCACATTGGGCAGTTTTACCGTTTATTTTGAGTTCTCAGGAGCTGTTTGGATCTTTCAGAGCAGAATGTGTTCATCTTTTGAGCGGTGTGAGCAGTGTAGAAGGGCCCAACTTTAGGGACAGACCACTGGTTCAGCTCAGCTCTGGCACTTTCTACCTGCGGGGACATCAGCAAGTTACTAACCCTCTTAGCCTGGTGCCTCATCTGTACAATTAGGTGAGAATAATAGTGCCTACCTCATCGGATTGACGTTAGGGTAAACGAAGTATTAAAGGAAAATGCTCAGCACAGGGTCTGGCAGTAAATGGCAGCTACTTCAGTATGTAACAGAAAGGAAAATGTGGAACTAGAATATCAAGCCAAATAAACCAGCTCACTCCCAAGTAGATCTCGAACTCACTCGAACTGACTCTTCCAACGAGGAATGTTTATTTATCCTAAAGGCTAGCAAAGTGTGCTTCAGAGTTTGGCTTCGGTTCCGTTGGGATGTCTCTCCGGTAACGTGGGATTTCTCTCAGTTAAGATTTCCCCCCATTCCTTTTTGGTCACTTGATGTATTGTTATATGACCACATTGAAATTGCCGTTGTGCTTTTCAATTCCTAAACACCGAATACTGGAACTAAAGGCATAGGAGAGTGGTGGGTGGCGATAGATATCAGGTATCTCCAAGGCACACAGGGTCTCGGGGCCCCTCTTCACAGAAGGATGTGCTGGGCACACGTGTCCTTTGGTTGAGGTTGAGATCCCAGGGATTCTCTAGAGTTTGTCCATAAGTCGTTAACATATACATGTGGCACGGAAAGATTTAAGACATCGCTTCTGGATCATAAGGGCTACAGATCCTGTTACGATGGGTGTGTGATGTGGTCACACTGGTTCTCATGTCCCATGTTCCCCCGAGACGTATTCTGGCTCCAATGTATGAAGACAGAGGTGTGTATGTCATCCATCAGATCTTACACGGCATCGACTCTGTGTGTACAGATCTCTAGACTCCAGAAAAGTCATTTGAAGTAATATTTTGCGGAACACAAACTTTTTTCTATGGGAAGTGTTTCTGATTCCTTGCTTTGGATGAAATCAGAGGACTTATTTTCACTGGGGATGATAAGTCATTAGAAATAATTTTGAGTGATAGGTCACAATGTCATCTTTAGCTGGTACCCAGGGGGATTCAAAGAATCGAGCGGCATGGCTTCCACAGACTCACTCTGTTCACATCTGTACATCCATGTGATGAGCATTTTCAGGATTTACATCTGTGAAGATGAAAAACACGAACCAAACTGTCTCATTTTGGCAATAAATGCTCTTCATGGACATACAAAACTAAAAAAGGCTTCACTCAGATCTTCAAGAGATGTAGTTAGGGGTGCCTGGATGGCTCGGTTGCTTAAGAGTGTGAGTCTTGATTTCAGCTCAGGTCACGATGTCACAGTTCATGAGTTCGAGCCCCATATCGGGCTCTGCACTGACAGTGTGGAGCCTGCTTGGGAATGTCTCTCTTCCCCTCTCTCTGCCCTTCTCCTGGTCTCTCTCTCAAAAAGAAATAAATTACCTTAAAAGAGATGTTTTTCCCGATACATTTTACATCATAGATTCAAGAAGTATCCAAAACTGAGATACGTATGTCTTTATGCAAAGCTTCAGGCATCTTTGATAGCACCCAAATCACCAATGTACCGGATCTCACAAACTCCACAAAGCCATTTTATTACTTTCTCCCTTGGCATTGTGCACTGTTGAGCCCATGAGATTTTTGCCTGAGTTTCCTCAGGGCAATATGTGAGCTGACCAAGCCATTCCTTTCTACTCTCACAGACTGCCTGCCAGCAACCCTCATACCCCGAAAGCGTGCTCAGACTTCTTGCTACCAGCTGTGAGCTGCAGAAAGGAAGCCCATGACATGGAGAAGGCCACTGGGCATCAGAGACGGTTTCCTTCACCCGTTTGCCAACTGATGCCAGAACTCAATGGTCCTGTGGTGTCCGAATCTCTTTTCTGAGTCACACACAGGGGGAAAGAATGAAGGAAAACATCACAAATATTCAGTTTGGTACAGAATTTTCCATAAAAGTTTCTCATCGTGTGCACTGCTTTACTTGAGCAGTTCATGCTGGGAATCCAGTCCAGGTACCATGTCTTTCTTTGTTTCTTTTTTTCACTTTATTATTTATTTATCTGTGAGAGGGGGCAGAGGGCCAGAGAGGGAGAGACTGAGAATCCCAAGCAGACTTTCCACTGTCAGTGCAGAGCCCAATGCGGAGCTTGAATTCATGAGCCATGAGATCATGCCTGAGCCAAATCAGATGCTTAAGCGATTGAGCCACCCAGGTGCCCCCAGGCGCCCCTTCAGATACGATCTGGAGTTTGAGGACCCTTCCTCCAACTTCACATTGACTTCATACATTACCACCTGTTACTGGGGTCCTCCTCTTACCCAGCTGTGTCATGCACTCTCCCTGGATGGCATGACCCTTCCTTCCTTCCTTCCTTCCTTCCTTCCTTCCTTCCTGGGGAGGCAGAGGTTTGTTCATCCCATTCTGCTTCAGCAATAAAGTGTTAACTTTGTATTTGAAAATAGCCACCAACTCATAGATGATGATGCTTTGCTATGTACCCAAGAAGAACAGATACACATTTACCCAGCTCCATGGGTTGTGGATGAGTTAGTCCCTTTGCTCCATATGCACCTTCTCTGTGGCAATACTGTTCAAAATAAGACTAAGACGAACAGTGTTAACTCATGAGACAAAATTTTCCGCAGATTTGCAAAGTCTTGAACATCAACTCACTACCTTATATCATACCCCATTCTCAGACTCAGGCAAATTCATACACAAATCCACTGGCAAATTACACACTAAACTGATTACATGTAACAAGCGTACAATGGTCCCATGCCCCCCCCCCCAGGACACAAGAAACATACAGGCTGCAATTAAATGAGCTGTGAAGCACTTCACACATGAAATTGTCATAGGCCCATGAGATTTCCAGGGAGAATGCCAGCATTTTTCTTCCGCCAACAGAAGACCCTTGAATGTCAATGACGCTCCCTTCATCCTGATCTCCTTTTAAGTTGGAGTCAAGGCTACCAGACCAAGGTGAGACTCTGTTAGAATATATGTGTTCTATATGAGCGACTGGTGTTAGAGCAATCCGAGAGGGGAGGTCTTGCAGCATTCAAGGACAAGTGCTCCCCACTCTTCATGACCATCCCCACAGTCAGTCAGGTGTGCTGGTCCATCCCTGACGCACATGCTCTTCATTGTAAGTCGGGCCCCACATGTGAATGAGAAACTTGAAGACAGCAGGTCACAACCTCATCAAATGTACCGTTGAATAAGGGGGAACTTGAGTCTTCTGCCAACACTTAAGTAAATGGCACTCAGATGCCACTTAGGATGATGAAAATAAACAGATAGTCTCCACCTTTAGCCTAGGGACTATAGCAGCTTCCCTGTGGCGTGACTAACAGGTTGAGTGAAGTTGGTTATAAATTTTGGAAGAGCTGCATGAAGAAGGGGGCCAAATCACCTCAGGACTTGTGAGGTGTGCCAGGAAACTGATGAATTAATACTCACTGTACACATCTCAAGACTATCCTTTGCTTACGTTTATACTTTGCTTATCAGAAAGACCTTTCTTCTTGAGTAGTCTTTTGTAGTGAAGTGGACAGTAAAGGTAACTGGCTCCTTGTGAGTATTGATCTTCACAATATTATTAATAATTTTGTCATAATTATTATCATTATTTTAGACAGAAAGAAAGAGAGAGCACGAGCAGGGCAGAGGTGCGGGGGGGGCAGAGAGAGGGGAAGAGAGAGAGAGAGAGACAGAGACAGAGAGACACAGAGACAAAGAGGGGGGGGAGAGAGAGAGAATCGTAACCAGGCTCCATGCTGGGCATGGGTCTCGATCCTATGACCCCGGGATCATGACTTGAACCGCAGTCAAGAGTCAGATACTCAATGGGCTGCACCCCAGTATTGATCCTCTTTAATCTCCATTATACTCTAATATTTATGTACACATAGCTTGAGCAACTTCCCCAATCTCTCATTGTAGATCTGCCACCCTGGGTTTAGGACATCAGACCTCAAGGAAGTTTTCTTATGCCAGCATTAGCCAGTACACAGATATTGACCAATAAAGCTTCTGTGTTGATTAATTAATGTATTTATTATGATAATAAGTCATGTTTTCATGTTGTAGGCAACAAACATACCAGTGATTCACTTTCCTACAGGTCAGGCAAGTGGTCTCCAGCAGGCTGAAAGCTAAAACCAAGTCTCTGTAGATTACATCACGGTGTGTCAGATAGGCTCTATATTTTCTTAGCTCTAGAGTTGCTTTGTCTACTCATCTCTCTGTCGCTAGAACTGAAGGCCTGTGAGTTACATATCCCAGACTCTCTTGCCAGTGCTGCCTTGTTAGGTTCTCCAGTGGAAGGCACTGCTGGGACTTTGAAGGTGGGAAGAGAGCAAACGTCACGTTTTCTCAGCTTTGGACGTCACCTCTTGCAGTGGTTGCAGAAGCAGGGTCTACCTTACCCACAGAGGCCCAGCAAAGACCGTGCTTTACAAATTATGGGATCATGGAAAATGACTCCCTGACCAGATGATATTCAGGGAGGCTTCTTGGCGGGTATGACAAGAAGATAAAGAAAGTGTCTATGTTAGAGTAACAGCCAACCTTCAACAACTTTGCACAGAGTCAAAACAGAAAGGCCTGGACTCACTGCATGCTTGGACCTGAACAACATGGACTTTTGGGGAAGCGGGCAAAACTGCAAACAGGTGAAACTCAGGTTGGCTGTAGCTATTTGCTGGTGCTCTGAATCAGTCCCTTCCACCCCAATTCCTGGGTTGCTTGGACCCACAAGCAGGAATCCTCTCTGGAAGTGAACTCAAATTATCTTTGGGGATTTTTTATACTCCTCTGTGCCCATAGCCCTAAAACTAGGGAAAACACTTGTCTGTCTGTGTTCCCCTGAGTATGCTCACTTCTGCGCAAACCGATGAACAGGACTCAGACACATCTGTTTCATCCCTTTAACACCCCGCACGTCTATCGCTTCTCCACCCATGTTGACTTTTAAGTGAAATTCCAGAATTCCTTCCTGTATCATAAACCACTTAGGATCTCCATCCCCAGTGAGATACAAGTTCTTGGAGTGATATTGCTTTGCACTTCTGGCTCAGTGGGATTGTTAGATCCCCTCACAGGGAAGGCTTTGCTGCCCCATTGAAGAGAATCATTTACAGGCTTCCGACCCCCAGTGTTTCTGGTTTCCATCCACCCACCCCCACATCTTGCAATAATCTCCAGTAGCCCAGAGAGTAAACACATGATGCAATGCAAGTCAGACCATGCCGGGGCTCCCATATCTTTGCTGATGATTCTTGGGTTTTGTACCGTAGTCTGGAATTATCTTTTGTTCAATTCCATTGTCACTTCCTCACCATCAAGTCTCTGCCCAGGAAACCTTTTCTCTCATTGATAGTCCCTCCACCGGGTCCACCCACTGACCAAGTTCTTACACTCATCTTCATAAATTTTTTAATGAACATGCATTTTGTAGGGCCCTAGGGTAGGTTGCACCCAAATTTGCCACTTTGGCATATTGATTATCTGAAATAAATTGAACTGAGAGACAATCGGTTCAAGAAGGACACTCAGACTGTCCTCTGTTGCCCTGAAAGCAGGAAATAAATCTCCCCATATAAGTTGTTTTCCCTGTATTGGGAAGTCAAGAGACATCCTTATCGCCAGAGATAGAAAATTGAGAGCCCAGAAGACTCTCCTTGTCACTTTTTACTGACTTGTCACTGCAGCCCAAATTCTGTTTGGAACTTCCTAGTAATTATAGGTCTCAAAATTAAGTTTTCTTTCTCCTATCAATTCCGCACAGTTTTATAGTCTCTTTGTCTAAAATGTATAAAAACTTCCTGCCTAGGCAAGGGAAATACAAGCAAAAATGAACTATTGGGACATCATCAAGATAAAAACTTCTGCACAGGAAAGGAAACAATGAAGAAAACTAAAAGGCAACCTACGGAATGAGGGAAGATATTTGCAAATGACATATGTGATAAAGGATTAGTATCCAAAATATAGAAACAACTTACTAAAGTCAACAGCAAAAACCAAATAATCCAGTGAAGAAATGTGCAGCAGACATGAATAGACACTTTTCCAAAGAAGACATACAGATGGCCAACAGACACATGAAAAGATGCTCAACATCGCTCATCATCAGGGAAATCCAAATCAAAACCACACCCAGATACCACCTGACACCGATCAGAGTGGCTAAAATGAACAACTCAGGAAAGAACAGATGCTGGTGAGGAGTGGAGTAAAGGGATCCCTCTTGCACTGTTCGTGGGAATGCAAACTGGTGCAGCCACTCTGAAAACAGTGTGGAGGTTCCTCAAAAAATTAAAAATAGAATTACCCTACCACCCTGCCATAGCACTACTAGGAATTTATCCAAAGGATCCAGAAGTGCTGATTCATAAGGGCATGTACCCCAATGTTTATAGCAGTGCTGTCAACAATAGGCAAATTATGGAAAGACCCTAAAGGTCCATCAACTGATGAATGGATACAACAGATGTGGTTTATATATACAATGGAATAATACCTGGCAATGAGAAAGAATGAAATCTTGCCATTTGCAACAACATGAATGGAACGGGAGGGTATTATGCTAAGTGAAGTAAGTCATTCAGAGAAAGACAGATATCATATGTTTTCACTCAAATGTGGAATTTGAGAAACTTAACAGAAGAACACGGGGGAAGGGAAGGGAGGAAAATAGTATCAAACAGAGAGGGAGGCAAACCATAAGAGTCTCTTCAATACAGAGAACAAACTGAGGGTTGATGGGGGAAACAGGGCAGAAGGGAAATGGGTGATGGTCATTGAGGAGGTCACTTGTTGGGATGAGCACTGGTTGTTGTATGTAAGCGATGAATCATGGGAATCTACTCCTGAAACCAAGAGCACATAGTATACAATGCATGTTAGCTAACTTTTAAAAAATAATTTTTTTAATGTTTTTTAAATTTATTTTTGACAGAGAGAGAGAGACACACACAGCTCATGAGCGGGGAAGGGCAGAGAGAGAGGGAGACAGAATCCGAAGCAGTCTCCAGGCTCTGAGCTGTCAGCACAGAGCCCATTGCGGGGCTCGAATTCACAGACCGTGAGATCATGAGCTGAGCCGAAGTCGGACGCTCAATCGACTGAGCCACCCAGGCACCCCTGCATGTTAGCTAACTTGACAATAAATTATATTTAGGCAAAAAAAAAAAAACACAAAAACTTTCTACCTTGGTCATTTCTTTAGGTCCCAATTTTATTCTTGGGCGTTCTTTATTATGCATATATAATAAAACTCCATGGGTTTTTTTCCACCTATTAATCCGTCTTATGGAAATGTATTTATTAGCCCCGCCTAAAGTCCTTGAAGGTAGAGAAAATGTTTTCCTTCCCTTCATTTCATGTCAAGCACTGTTCTTGACACTGAGGAGACATCAGTAAAGAAAACAGGCAAAAGTCTGTGCCCTCATGAAGCTTATATTTTATTGAAGGGAGAGAAACGTTAAACCAAACCAGGAGGTAAATAGATGGTATGTGAGGAGGCAGTAAGTGCCATGGAGAAAAATGAAAGTAAAGGTAGGAATCATTATTTTAATTTGGGTGGACAGGAAAGGACTCCCTGAAGAGACGACCTTTGAGCTCAGGTGAAGGAGGTGAGGGAGAGAGTGTGAGGTGTCTGGCGGATGAGCATTCCTTGTGGAACACCTCCCCAAGGTCTGGCCAGACAGCTCTCTTAGTCCTTGTGTAAACATATATTGCCCTTAATTAACCTAGGGAGCACTATTTCAGGAGACAACACACCTGTTCCGTTCACCAACTTAAGGACTAATAATGACAAGATGCTCGAGAGTGTTCATTTTTTCACTTTGGATTCACTCCTTATCCAGAATCCATGTGGCTTCCACCCTAACAATTTACCTAAAGCTCCTAATGTCTTATATTTTAATCTTAAAGACAGGCTCAATTTTTTAGGCATAAGGGGTAGAGGTCATGTTTTCTTTCTTCCAGACGGTTATTAGCAATGTCTGTCCTAAAGAGAGTTTGTAAAAATTTTTTTTAACATTTGTTCATTTTTGAGAGACAGAGCATGAGTGGGGTGGGACCAAGAGAGAAGGAGGACACAGAATCCGAAGCAGGCTCCCAGGGTCTGAGCTGCCAGTACAGAGCCCGATGTGGGGCTTGACCTCACGGACCACGAGATCATGAGCTAAAGTCAGATGCCTAACCGACTGAGCTACCCAGGCACCCCTATATGGATCCATTTTTGAACGCTCTATTATGTTCTACATATGGTTGTCTATTTCTGTGCCAACACTAGTGTGGATCAAGGCAAATTGTGTTTGTTTCTTTTTCAGTAAGTTTCAGTATCTTATACAGCAAGTCACCAGTCATATTCATCCTAATCTTCTGGCCATCGTCAGACACGTATTCTTCCATATGAATTTTAAAATAATTTTATCTAGTTCCTTGCTAAAGCTCCAATGGGATTCAGATCCAAAGTATATTACATTTACATATCCATTTTGGAACGATTGGCACTTTTATAATTAACATCCAAAGACATGGTGTGTATCTTACTTCTGATTTGTTCTTAGGTATTGTATGATTTTGTTCCTTTGGCAAATGGGATGCCTTTGGCCGTGTATGATTCTCACCGGCTATCTCATACCGCACAGAAACTTTTGTATTTTTATATGTTGAGCACATATACAGCCACTTACAAAGGATCTCATCTTAACATTTTAATACTTCCAGGATAGTTTGTGACATGTCTCATGTCTCTTGGTGTAAGAATAGAACTGCCTGCAAAAGAAAGTATTTTATCTCATTTGGAAATATTTATGCTGATTTCCTCTTCTTATTTTAACATGACGTTTAGAACTTACGAATCAACACTGACTAACAATGAATCTAACAGACATTCCATTTCCCTGATTTTCATGGAAGTATTTTTGACACTCACTCTTTTGGAGTGAGGTTTGCTGTTGACTTTGAAAATGGATTTTTTTTTCTTGGTTCTAAATAGTTTTCTTCTGTTTTTTCTTCACTTAGAAATTCTGCTAAGAATGATAACAAGATTTGATCAAATTAACTTTACTCATCTAATTATGAGGTTTTCTCTATTCATTTGCTGAGGTAAGAATAATAATGCTAATTATGAATTTTGATGTACTTTCTGGAATCCCATACATGTGTTTAACCTTTCAAGTTAAGAGCCCTCTCTGGTTTTTGTCTTTTTGGTACACAGAGGAGAAATGTTACTATATGTACACACACATTTACACACTTTAGTGGTTTCAGGGACTGCTGAGGGGAGCCCAGGACTCAGTGGGACTGAGAGGAATGTAATTTTAATAATAATATTAAGTTCCATTTTCCTGGGTTACTCTCATTCTCTCATAAATGGACAGTGGAATTTTTCAGAGGCTATGTGACATGTGATGTTGCAACATTTAAGACTGAAGCAAATAGGGGCGGCTGGGTGGCTCAGTCAGTTGAGCGTCCAACTTTGGCTCAGGTCATGATCTCGCGGTCTGTGAGTTCAAGCCCTGCATCGGGCTATGTGATGACAGTTCAGAGCCTGGAGCCTGCTTCGGATTCTGTGTCTCCCTCTCTCTCTCTGCCCCTCCCTCGCTCATGCTCTGTCTCTCACTCTCTCTGTCAAAAATAAATAAACATTAAAAAATTAAAAAAAAAAAAGACTGAAGCAAATATATAAAATCAGCTGTCTTCTACTGAGCCCGACACGGAGACTTGGAAAAATCTAAAACTGCTACTCTTCTCACTGAGCAAGAGACATTTGAGTAACGACCCAAGAGGTGACAGAAACTGATTAAGAGTAAAACAGGATGTAACAACTATTTCACACTGAATATTCCTACGTATTAAAAATACAGTTACAAGTACTGTAGTTGTTTAGAAACCATTTTTCAGTGGTTGGATTGTGTATTTTTGGAAAAGACACTGCTCAGAGATAGGGCCAAGTGGCAATCTATTCTATTTGGTTGCAGAAGTCATTTCTGAGTCTCTGATATTCCTTTATCTCCAAAAAGGCTACATATCTTTAATTTTCTACTTATTTTTTTTTATTATATCACTGGATTAAAATGATGGTTTCTTATTAGCACATCTCAGTGCAATGTACTTGGCCTGGACAGGGAAGATGCTCCGTGACGTGCTGGAGGTCCAAGAGTGGTGAGGGGGAAGGGTCCCCACAGGGTGTGGGCAAGGAATGGGCACACAATGTGTGGAGAACTTCAACATGACATTGAAATCGGGGCGCCTGGGTGGCTCGGTTGGTTAAGTGTCTAATTTCAGCTCAGGTCGTGATCTCATGGCTCCTGAGTTCAAGCCCTGTGTCAGACTCTGTGCAGACAGCTGAACCTGGAGCCTGCTTCGGATTCTGTGTCTGCTCTCTCTCTCTCTGCCCCTGCCCTGCTTGCACTGTCTCTCTCTGTCTCTGTCTCTCAAAAAGAAATAAACATCAAAAAATTTAAAAAGAATGACCATGAAACGGAATAAAAGTCAACTGCTTTTAATGATCACCATGAGCTAGTGTTTCGAGACAATATCATAGGTAACTTGCTCTACCTTGCTGGATGTTCTAAATAATTGTTACCTTGACCTAGAGCAGGGTGCTCCGAGTAGCTTGTCCATGACGCATCCTGATCACATCCAGTCATTCAGGAGCCCAGACTTCTCCCATTGAGTGGCTCCAGCTTCTCCAAGGGACTTGGGGCCTTACTGGATCTCTGCATTCAGTGGAAGACATTCCGGAAGTGTCAAAACTATGGGGACATTGAGAAGAGCAGTGGTTCTCAGGGGTTGGGGAGAGGAAGGAGCGAATAGGCAGTGCTCAGATGGTTTTACGGGCAGTGAAATTCTTCTGTACTATAATCGGGGGGGTGGTGCACATCATGTACATTTCACAAAAGGCATAGAGTGTACAACACCAAGAATGAACCCCAATGTACACTATGGACTTTGGGTGATAAGGATGTGTTCATAGAGGCCCATCAGTTGTAACCAATGTACCATCTGGTGGGGATGTTGATGCTGGTGGAGGCTGTGTATATGCGTGAGTAGAAGATCTATGGGAACTCTCTGTACTTTCTGCTCAATTTTGCTGTGAAGCTAAAACTCTTCGCAAAATAAGCTCTAGTAACGACAAATAGGAGGAAAACACGTTGTGGAGACTATTGTCCTCAAACAAGGTAAAACATCCATATAAGAAAAACAAATGAAAGGATACGTCACTATTTATAGACAGCTGATCAACTGTCAGTGTAGAGTCTGCTTTTAGGCAATAGGCTTGAGCAATGGCAACTTGCCACTGAATTGCATTAAAAACAGGCTCATTAAGTGACTCACCTTGAAATAGCCAGAGGCCCTAACCAACCAATGGGCTACTTACAACGAAGCACAGGTACCAAAAGCTGGACAATTCCAGATGTTCCCATACTCCCTCACTTTGCCCTTTAACTACAGCTGCCCCCGCCCCCCCAACCCTTGCCTTGTGGCAGACAGTCTCTCCTTGGCTGTCCTGCCCACCCTCCCTTGCAGTGCACTTAACACACTTGTATGTCTTTTGCTCTGCCTTGGGTGAATTCTTTCACTGCCCACACCAGTGGCTGCCACCCAATTGGGACACTGCACATGTGGTGGCCTCCATCTGATCGGGAGAGACACCACATTGCAGAGCCCACATGGGGAGCCTTCACAGCCCCCCCCCCCACAGTGAAGGAAATCTCAGAGAATCTACTGAGTAAAACTTTTAGAACTGGTGAGAATTCATAAAGTTAACTGAACATAGAGTCAGCTATAAAAACCTACTCCTTTCCTACAAAACAGCTATTAGGATTACATGACATTATGGAAAAAATGATGCCACTGGCAACAGGAACCGGGATGGCAACATGGACATGTAATGTACCTGTTGGAAATATGCAAACTCTGAAGGATAAAATCAGACTTGACTCACAGGTATAAAAGGGAGTCCTTAAATAAGCAGAAGCACATGGTATTTGAAAGGAAATATTTAAAAAATGTAGACATGTTGCCCGCTTTCAAATTATTTTTAAAAATTCAGTGCTGTCCCAACCAGAATCATAACATGATAGCTTTATGATCTGCTTTGAATCTGAAATCTTTCAGAATTTGCATATTTTCATTTATTGTGTAGTGGGGAGGAGTTCCACTTTGGGCCCAGACTACCCAGGTTCAAGCTCAGATCTGGCACTTTCTACCTGTGGGGATATCAGAAAAGTTATCCGTGTTAGGATAAACAGATGAATGCAGGAAAAATGCCCAGCACAGTGTCTGGAAGTAAATGTCAGCTATTGTGATTGTGTAACAGAAAGGGGAAAATATAAGCAGCATGGCAAACAAACTAAACCACCTGATTCCCCAAATCAAATATGAAAGTGAATGTCATGGACTCTGCCAACAAGGAATATTTATTTGTCCTAAGTGGGAACAGAGTGTTACTTCAGCATAAGACTCCAGTTCACCTGAAATGTCTCTTACCTAACACCATTGGTTTTCAGTCGCTTAATTCATTCATTGTTTTATGGTCTCATCAAAGTGACTATTACTGGGATTTTAAAGTCCTAAATGGTGACTCTTAGAACAAATGGTACAGGAGGGTGATGGATGAGGTTAGATAGTAGTTATCCCCAAGGCCCACAGAGTCCCTGGGCTCCTGTCCTCATCCTCAGCAGGATGTGCTGGTCATACATGTCCCTTCTGGCCCAGCGTGAAGTCCCAGGGAGTCTCTAGAACTTTGGTCTGCACTGGCAAACACATACCGGGGGGATGAAACTTGTTAGGGGTCACTTCTAGATCATTACATCCACATATACTGTTACCATACACCTACATGTGGTCACTTGAACCCTCCTTCTCACGTTGATTTACATGATCCCTCCTGTTCTGATTACCAAAGACAGAAGACATATCTTCATCCATCAGACTCGCTCTCTGTTTTAAAAGCTTTATTTATTTTTGAGAGAGAGAAAGAGAGCATGAGCTGGGGAGGGGCAGAGAGGGAGGGAGACAGAGGATCTGAAGCAGGTTCCAGGCTGATAGTAGAGAGCCTGATGAGACAGCAGAGAGCCGGAAGCGGGGTTCAAACTCACGAACCCTGAGATCATGACCTGAGCCACCAACTGAGCCACCCAGGCACGCCTCCATCAGACTCTTCACACAGAGCCTGGACTCTGCATGTGAAGATATGCAGACTTAAAAAAAAAGGAACCCTAACAATTTAAAGTCACTTTTGGACACAAAGTGTTTAATATATGAAGTGGTTTCTAATTCTGTTTGTATAAAATCACACTAATTTAGCTGGGGCTGAAAAATCATCAAAAATAATTACAATGATCTTTTCCCATTCCGTTGGTTGCCTTTTAGTTTTGTTGGTTGTTTCCTTTGCTGTGCAGAAGCTTTTTATCTTCATAAGGTCCCAGTAATTCACTTTTGCTTTTAATTCCCTTGCCTTTGGGGATGTGTCGAGTAAGAGATTGCTACGGCTGAGGTCAGAGAGGTCTTTTCCTGCTTTCTCCTCTAAGGTTTTGATGGTTTCCTGTCTCACATTCAGGTCCTTTATCCATTTTGAGTTTATTTTTGTGAATGGTGTGAGAAAGTGGTCTAGTTGAACCTTCTGCATGTTGCTGTCCAGTTCTCCCAGCACAATTTGTTAAAGAGGCTGTCTTTTTTCCATTGGATGTTCTTTCCTGCTTTGTCAAAGATGAGTGGGCCATACGTTTGTGGGTCTAGTTCTGGGGATTCTATTCTATTACACTGGTCTATGTGTCTGTTTTTGTGCCATAGAATCTAGTTTTTATTGCATCTACAAAGTCCTCTTTTTTTTTAATTGTTTTTAACATTTATTTATTTTTGAGACAGAGAGGGACAGAACATGAATGAGGGAGGGGCAGAGAGAGAGGGAGACACAGAATCGGAAGCAGGCTCCCCACTCTGAGCCATCAGACCAGAGCCTGACACGGGGCTCGAACTCACAGACCACAAGACGGTGACCTGAGCTGAAGTCGGACGCTTAACCGACTGAGCCACCCAGGCGCCCCCCTTTTTTTTTAACCATGAGGGGCATAATTGCAAGCTGCAGAGAATAAGATGTGGGTATGGTTTGGGGTTCCTGAGTGGCTCAGCTGGTGAAGAATCCGACTCGTGATTTCAGCTCAGGACATGATCTCACGGTTTGTGAGTTCAAGTCTTGTGCTGGTCTGTGCATCGAGAATGCAAAGCCTGCTTGGGATTTTTGTCTCCCTCCCTCTCTGCCCCTCCCCCCACTTTCTATCTTTCTCTATCTCACTGTCAAAAAAAAACAGATGTGTGTATCTTTTTGGTAGCTTACTACATTCATCTCCCCCCACCCCGACATACAAAACTTCACTGAGTTCTGCCCCCTCCACTCCCACTTCCTCACTTCTGAGCTTCCCCTTCTTGCCATCCCCAGGGCTGTCATCACAGTCCAAATCCAGTCCTGTCCAACTTGGTTTACGTCTCCTACATGGTTCTCTGGGGTATGCGATACCCTTCCTGTAGTACATCCTCCTCATCGATGTCACAGCCACCCTCCTCTCAAAGCTGTCAATCTGATCTCACTACTATAACCATGAACTACTAGAGGGCATGGGCTTCCAAATGCTATGATATGAGTAAGAGGACTTTGTGAATCTTAAACCTAGCTCTCAAATCATACTAGGTAGTTGATGCTACCTCTGACCGAGAAACAGAAGCTAACAGCTATCTAATATCATCAATTCTTTTTTTTATATATATATGAAATTTATTGACAAATTGGTTTCCATACAACACCCAGTGCTCATCCCA
Organism: Lynx canadensis; assembly: GCF_007474595.2. NCBI lineage: Eukaryota > Metazoa > Chordata > Mammalia > Carnivora > Felidae > Lynx > Lynx canadensis. Next base: position 106,448,277 of record NC_044312.2, read on the forward strand.
AAAGGTGCCCTCCTCAATACCCATCACCCACCCTCCCCTCCCTCCCACCCCCCATCAACCCTCAGTTTGTTCTCAGTTTTTAACAGTCTCTTATGCTTTGGCTCTCTCCCACTCTAACCTCTTTTTTTTTTCCTTCCCCTCCCCCATGGGTTCCTGTTAAGTTTCTCAGGATCCACATAAGAGTGAAACCATATGGTATCTGTCTTTCTCTGTATGGCTTATTTCACTTAGCATTACACTCTCCAGTTCCATCCACGTTGCTACAAAAGACCATATTTCATTTTTTCTCATTGCCACATAGTATTCCATTGTGTATATATACCACAATTTCTTTATCCATTCATCAGTTGATGGACATTTAGGCTCTTTCCATAATTTGGCTATTGTTGAGAGTGCTGCTATGAACATTGGGGTACAAGTGCCCCTATGCATCAGTACTCCTGTATCCCTTGGATAAATTCCTAGCAGTGCTATTGCTGGGTCATAGGGTAGGTCTATTTTTAATTTTCTGAGGAACCTCCACACTGCTTTCCAGAGCGGCTGCACCAATTTGCATTCCCACCAACAGTGCAAGAGGGTTCCCGTTTCTCCACATCCTCTCCAGCATCTATAGTCTCCTGATTTGTTCATTTTGGCCACGCTGACTGGCCTGAGGTGATACCTGAGTGTGGTTTTGATTTGTATTTCCCTGATAAGGAGCGACGCTGAACATCTTTTCATGTGCCTGTTGGCCATCTGGATGTCTTCTTTAGAGAAGTGTCTATTCATGTTTTCTGCCCATTTCTTCACTGGGTTATTTGTTTTTCGGGTGTGGAGTTTGGTGAGCTCTTTATAGATTTTAGATACTAGCCCTTTGTCCGATATGTCATTTGCAAATATCTTTTCCCATTCCGTTGGTTGCCTTTTAGTTTTGTTGGTTGTTTCCTTTGCTGTGCAGAAGCTTTTTATCTTCATAAGGTCCCAGTAATTCACTTTTGCTTTTAATTCCCTTGCCTTTGGGGATGTGTCGAGTAAGAGATTGCTACGGCTGAGGTCAGAGAGGTCTTTTCCTGCTTTCTCCTCTAAGGTTTTGATGGTTTCCTGTCTCACATTTAGGTCCTTTATCCATTTTGAGTTTGTTTTTGTGAATGGTGTGAGAAAGTGGTCTAGTTTCAACCTTCTGCATGTTGCTGTCCAGTTCTCCCAGCACAATTTGTTAAAGAGGCTGTCTTTTTTCCATTGGATGTTCTTTCCTGCTTTGTCAAAGATGAGTTGGCCATACGTTTGTGGGTCTAGTTCTGGGGTTTCTATTCTATTCCATTGGTCTGTGTGTCTGTTTTTGTGCCAATACCATGCTGTCTTGATGATTACAGCTTTGTAGTAGAGGCTAAAGTCTGGGATTGTGATGCCTCCTGCTTTGGTCTTCTTCTTCAAAATTCCTTTGGCTATTCGGGGCCTTTTGTGGTTCCATATGAATTTTAGGATTGCTTGTTCTAATTTCGAGAAGAATGCTGGTGCAATTTTGATTGGGATTGCATTGAATGTGTAGATAGCTTTGGGTAGTATTGACATTTTGACAATATTTATTTTTCCAATCCATGAGCAGGGAATGTCTTTCCATTTCTTTAAATCTTCTTCAATTACCTTCATAAGCTTTCTATAGTTTTCAGCATACAGATCCTTTACATCTTTGGTTAGATTTATTCCTAGGTATTTTATGCTTCTTGGTGCAATTGTGAATGGGATCAGTTTCTTTATTTGTCTTTCTGTTGCTTCATTGTTAGTGTATAAGAATGCAACTGATTTCTGTACATTGATTTTGTATCCTGCAACTTTGCTGAATTCATGTATCAGTTCTAGCAGACTTTTGGTGGAGTCTATCGGATTTTCCATGTATAATATCATGTCATCTGCAAAAAGCGAAAGCTTGACTTCATCTTTGCCAATTTGGATGCCTTTGATTTCCTTTTGTTGTCTGATTGCTGATGCTAGAACTTCCAGCACTATGTTAAACAACAGCGGTGAGAGTGGGCATCCCTGTCGTGTTCCTGATCTCAGGGAAAAAGCTCTCAGTTTTTCCCCGTTGAGGATGATGTTAGCTGTGGGCTTTTCATAAATGGCTTTTATGATCTTTAAGTATGTTCCTTCTATCCCGACTTTCTCAAGGGTTTTTATTAAGAAAGGGTGCTGGATTTTGTCAAAGGCCTTTTCTGCATCGATTGACAGGATCATATGGTTCTTCTCTTTTTTTTGTTAATGTGATGTATCACGTTGATTGATTTGCGAATGTTGAACCAGCCCTGCATCCCAGGAATGAATCCCACTTGATCATGGTGAATAATTCTTTTTATATGCTGTTGAATTCGATTTGCTAGTATCTTATTGAGAATTTTTGCATCCATATTCATCAGGGATATTGGCCTGTAGTTCTCTTTTTTTACTGGGTCTCTGTCTGGTTTAGGAATCAAAGTAATACTGGCTTCATAGAATGAGTCTGGAAGTTTTCCTTCCCTTTCTATTTCTTGGAATAGCTTGAGAAGGATAGGTATTATCTCTGCTTTAAATGTCTGGTAGAACTCCCCTGGGAACCCATCTGGTCCTGGACTCTTATTTGTTGGGAGATTTTTGATAACCGATTCAATTTCTTCGCTGGTTATGGGTCTGTTCAAGCTTTCTATTTCCTCCTGATTGAGTTTTGGAAGAGTGTGGGTGTTCAGGAATGTGTCCATTTCTTCCAGGTTGTCCAATTTGTTGGCATATAATTTTTCATAGTATTCCCTGATAATTGTTTGTATCTCTGAGGGATTGGTTGTAATCATTCCATTTTCATTCATGATTTTATCTATTTGGGTCATCTCCCTTTTCTTTTTGAGAAGCCTGGCTAGAGGTTTGTCAATTTTGTTTATTTTTTCAAAAAACCAACTCTTGGTTTCGTTGATCTGCTCTACAGTTTTTTTAGATTCTATATTGTTTATTTCTGCTCTGATCTTTATTATTTCTCTTCTTCTGCTGGGTTTAGGCTGCCTTTGCTGTTCTGCTTCTATTTCCTTTAGGTGTGCTGTTAGATTTTGTATTTGGGATTTTTCTTGTTTCTTGAGATAGGCCTGGATTGCAATGTATTTTCCTCTCAGGACTGCCTTCGCTGCGTCCCAAAGCGTTTGGATTGTTGTATTTTCATTTTCGTTTGTTTCCATATATTTTTTGATTTCTTCTCTAATTGCCTGGTTGACCCACTCATTCGTTAGTAGGGTGTTCTTTAACCTCCATGCTTTTGGAGGTTTTCCAGACTTTTTCCTGTGGTTGATTTCAAGCTTCATAGCATTGTGGTCTGAAAGTATGCAAGGTATAATTTCAATTCTTGTAAACTTATGAAGGGCTGTTTTGTGACCCAGTATATGATCTATCTTGGAGAATGTTCCATGTGCACTCGAGAAGAAAGTATATTCTGTTGCTTTGGGATGCAGAGTTCTAAATATATCTGTCAAGTCCATCTGATCCAATGTCTCATTCAGGGCCCTTGTTTCTTTATTGACCGTGTGTCTAGATGATCTATCCATTTCTGTAAGTGGGGTGTTAAAGTCCCCTGCAATTACCACATTCTTATCAATAAGGTTGCTTATGTTTATGAGTAATTGTTTTATATATTTGGGGGCTCCGGTATTCGGTGCATAGACATTTATAATTGTTAGCTCTTCCTGATGGATAGACCCTGTAACTATTATATAATGTTCTTCTTCATCTCTTGTTACAGCCTTTAATTTAAAGTCTAGTTTGTCTGATATAAGTATGGCTACTCCAGCTTTCTTTTGGCTTCCAGTAGCATGATAAATAGTTCTCCATCCCCTCACTCTCAATCTAAAGGTGTCCTCAGGTCTAAAATGAGTCTCTAAAATGAGGGTCTTGTTTTTTTATCCATTCTGATACCTTATGTGTTTTGGTTGGCGCATTTAATCCATTTACATTCAGTGTTATTATAGAAAGATAAGGGTTTAGAGACATTGTGATGTCTGTATGTTTTATGCTTGTAGTGATGTCTCTGGTACTTTGTCTCACAGGGTCCCCCTTAGGATCTCTTGTAGGGCTGGTTTAGTGGTGACAAATTCCTTCAGTTTTTGTTTGTTTGGGAAGACCTTTATCTCTCCTTCTATTCTAAATGACAGACTTGCTGGATAAAGGATTCTCGGCTGCATATTTTTTCTGTCTAGCACACTGAAAATCTCGTGCCAATTCTTTCTGGCCTGCCAAGTTTCAAAAGAGAGATCAGTCACGAGTCTTATAGGTCTCCCTTTATATGTGAGGGCACGTTTACCCCTTGCTGCTTTCAGAATTTTCTCTTTATCCTTGTATTTTGCCAGTTTCACTGTGATATGTCGTGCAGAAGATCGATTCAAGTTACGTCTGAAGGGAGTTCTCTGTGCCTCTTGGATTTCAATGCCTTTTTCCTTCCCCAGTTCAGGGAAGTTCTCAGCTATTATTTCTTCAAGTACCCCTTCAGCACCTTTCCCTCTCTCTTCCTCCTCTGGGATACCAATTATGCGTATATTATTTCTTTTTAGTGTATCACTTAGTTCTCTAATTTTCCCCTCATACTCCTGGATTTTTTTATCTCTCTTTTTCTCAGCTTCCTCTTTTTCCATAACTTTATCTTCTAGTTCACCTATTCTCTCCTCTGCCTCTTCCATCCGAGCCGTGGTGGTTTGCATTTTGTTTTGCATTTCATTTAAAGCATTTTTCAGCTCCTCGTGACTGTTCCTTAGTCCCTTGATCTCTGTAGCAAGAGATTCTCTGCTGTCCTGTATACTGTTTTCCAGCCCAGCGATTAATTTTATGACTATTATTCTAAATTCAGTTTCTGTTATATTATTTAAATCCTTTTGGATCAGCTCATTAGCTGTTGTTATTTCCTGGAGATTCTTCTGAGGGGAATTCTTCCGCTTCGTCATTTTGGATAGTCCCTGGTGTGGTGAGGACCTGCAGGGCACTTCCCCTGTGCTGTGGTGTATAACTGGAGTTGGTGGGCGGGGCCGCAGTCAGTCCTGATGTCTGCCCCCAGCCCACCGCTAGGGCCACAGTCAGACTGGTGTGTGCCTTCTCTTCCCCTCTCCTAGGGGCGGGATTCACTGTGGGGTGGCGTGGCCCGTCTGGGCTACTTGCACACTGCCAGGCTTGTGATGCTGGGGATCTGGCGTATTAGCTGGGGTGGGAAGGCAAGGTGCACGGCGGCAGGGGGGGCAGGCTTAGCTCGCTTCTCCTTAGGTGATCCACTTCAGGAGGGGCCCTGTGGCAGCCGGAGGGAGTCAGATCTGCTGCCGGAGGTTTGGCTCCGCAGAAGCACAGAGTTGGGTGTTTGCGCGGAGCGAGCAATTTCCCTGGCCGGAACCGGTTCCCTTTGGGATTTTGGCTGGGGGATGGGCGGGGGAGATGGCGCTGGCGAGCGCCTTTGTTCCCCGCCAAACTGAGCGCTGTCGTCCGGGGGCTCCGCAGCTCACCCTCCCTTTGTCCTCAGCCTTCCCGCTTTCCGAGCAGAGCTGTTAACTTATGACCTCCCAGACGCTAAGTCGCGCTTGCTGTCGGAACCCAGTCCGTCAGGCCCCTCCGCTTTTGCAAGCCAGATTCGGGGGCTCTGCTTGGCCGGTGAGCCGCCCCTCCGCCCCGGCTCCCTCCCGCCAGTCCGTGGAGCGTGCACCGCCTCGCCGCCCTTCCTACTCTCTTCCGTGGGCCTCTCGTCTGCACTTGGGTCCCGTGACTCCGTTCTGCTAATTCTCTGGCGGTTTTCTGGGTTATTTAGGCAGGTGTAGGTGGAATCTAAGTGATCAGCAGGACGCGCGGTGAGCCCAGTGTCCTCCTACGCCGCCATCTTCCTGTCTCTCCTAGTATCATCAATTCTTAGCAACGCCTTTAGAGTAGGTGTGTATTTTTAACACATCAGGAAACACGCACACTGAAATAGGTCCCCATTGTGTGAAACGCATTCTATAGTCAGCCTACGAACTATGCTCAGTGGACACAAGGAACATGGAGCTCTTGCAAACTCTGAGAAACGTCCAACTTTTGATGTCGACTCAGCTCCTGATCTCACGGTGTGTGGGTTCGAACTGAGAGTGAGAGAAATCAATAATTCAGAACAACAAATTGTTTCAATCATTATTGTTGTTGATCAAATAGTGAGCACTTACATCTACCGAGCACTCTTATGGGTGGGTCATTATCCCAGAAGGTTTACATGTTCTGTGTCAGTCCCTGCTAGTATCCGGGAAGGGAAAAGATGATTACCACCATCGAATGTGAGGAGGAAGAATGTCTTACTCAAGCGCTCCTCACCCCTGGCTCTGTGTTAGAATCACCCAGGAAGACCTAAAAAGCAAAATGATGCCCAGACTTCCCCCAGCTGCTGTACACACATGTAGATATCTCTGCAGGTAAAACCCATGCAGTCCTCATTTCCTCATCTCCAACTCCTTCGGGTGCCAGCTGCTCAGTGACTAGGGAAGCAGGTGCCATCTGTTGACCGGGAAGAAGGGCAGGACCTCCATGAGACTCCGATGACCCTAGCATCACCACAGTGCTCACCTTGAGAACCTTCTTTTCCTTTTTTAAGTGTTATTTTCATCGAAGTAGTCTCTCCCTGCTACAGGGGGCTCAAACTCATGACCCCAAGATCAAGAGTCCCGTGCTCTTCCCACTGAGTCAGCCAGCCACCGTCTCCCTTAAGACCTTTCCGTAGCTACTTCTGTGGCCCTTCTAGCCCAGTAGTTTCAGGTGTATTCATCGGGTACATTGTTATAAAACTAATAAACTCAGGGTCTCATATGGGAACATTTTCCTACATGAGCTGCTGATCAAGAGTGTGAAGTTAGATCAAGAAAGACTGTAAAGGCTGGGGCTGGGAGAAGAGAAGTTGAAAGAATTCATGTTTACTGAGGGCAGAGTTTCTGTCTGACATGGGTTCTGGAAATGGGTAGCCATGACAACATTGTGAATGCACTTAATGCAGCTGAATCGTACGTTTAAACGTGGTTCAAATGGTAACTTTTATGTTATGTCTACTTTACCAAACACCCACACGCACCCACGCATGTATACACACATGTGTGCGTGCACACACACACTCCAGATGCTATAGCTCTCTGAGGCAGGAGAAAGATAACTAAATGGGAGCAGGCCTGTAATGCAATCTCCACTGGACATACTTCCCCAGAGTGGCTGAGCCTCACACTCAAATGGTGTCTGGGGTCAACTCTCTGTTTGATTTGCCTCCTAGATTCTTCTTGGTTGAGATACATCTAATTTTCCGGAAACTCTGACTCGAACTCACAACTGAGTTACACTAAGTAGGAAGGATTGATGTACGCAGAGTCTTTTGACTTTGTCCTTGAGGCTTCTCATTGTCCCCCTGAACACAGATGACCACTCTCTGCCCAGGGACCCCTCCTCCTAGGCTTCTCCCTACATCCGTCTTGCTCTCTATGACAAGGTCAGCACTCTGAACACAAAGCTCTGCTTTTGCCATTGCTTACTTCGAGCAAACGTTCGAAGGTTCTCCATTTTGTAGGATATGAAGTTTAATGTCTCTCTTCTGAAATTAGTGTATTCAGGCCTGTATAATAATCAAAACCTCCTATTGTTCCAAAATGGAGATTTCTCCTTTTTCTCTCTCCTTTACTACTACTTTCTCTGCCCCCCAGCAGCTAACCATAGTTTCTGACAGAGCTGGGGCCTAAAATGAGGAGAGACAAGAAGACAAGAAAGTTCTTAACTGACTCATACTCTTTTGCAATTAGTCCATAGTTTCTGGGCCAGGCAGCTCTTTCTCCCATGGATTCTTTCATGGATCTTCAGAAAACCCAGATTACCAAGATCTCTACTCTCTTTATGGCTTAAAAAACATTCAGAGTAAAACAAAGAGCTCTGGAAAAATTAAAAATATGACAGCTGGAAAAAAATAACGAGTTGAAGGACAAAGCAGAATCTTGGAACAAAAATAATGTATTTATTACGGATACACAAGTAGAGAACACAAATGTTGGAGAAAAGAAAAGCATGTGAAAGCATAAGTCCATGAGACCCAGCTATCAGGTTTCCAGAATGACACAGATCATGGTGGGAAGAAATTCAAAGAAGACTACAAGAAAATTTCCTATAAATGAAAAATATGAAATTGAGTATCTCACTCACTCCTCACATGAAAACACATTTCTGTGATTTTTTCTTTTTTTTTTTGGACATCACTCAGAAGAAAGGTATTTTTTCTGAAGGAAATACTAGGTCATATCCAAGGATGGGGAATAAAAATCCATTCAACAAGAGACTGGAAGACACAGGAGTAATAGTAAAAATTCACAGGCTTAAACCTTTCATTGTATATGAATGGAGTTCTCTGGGCAGCCAAATGTCATTTAAGCATGAAGCTGAATGGAGATTTCCGAAGTGCAAATCTTCAAAAGTTTTATCTCCATTGAGCTTTTTCTCAAAAGGCATGGGAGGATATGCTTTACCAAAAAAGAGTAGATGAGGAAAGATAAGGCATGAGATCCAGTCAACACAGGCTATAACATAGGTTTTAATGAATGAATCAATAGAGAACACTTAACAATATTGTGAACACGTCAAAACCAGGAGACACAGTGAAAGAAGTGGTAGGTGAGTATGAGGCTACATGGTGTGGATACGGAGAGACATGGCTCCAGTGCTTCTCAGTGGAAGCCGTTTCTCACTAGTCTCCTTTTTGAACAGTGCTTCCTTATCCCTATTTTTTTTTTAATTTTTTTTTCAACGTTTATTTATTTTTGGGACAGATAGAGACAGAGCATGAACGGGGGAGGGGATAGAGAGAGAGGGAGACACAGAATCGGAAGCAGGCTCCAGGCTCTGAGCCGTCAGCCCAGAGCCTGACGCGGGGCTCGAACTCCCGGACCGCGAGATCGTGACCTGGCTGAAGTCGGACGCTCAACCGACTGCGCCACCCAGGCGCCCCTTCTTATCCCTATTTTAAAATGCAAATTTTGAAAAACACAGGACGTTGTTAGAAATGAAAAGAAAGGACAGGATAGAAAAAGAGGGGCCAAAGAAATGGTCAGGTGGAAATTTGGCAAGAAATAGGTTGTGATGTGGCAAATTATCTCAGGTCAACTTGGAATGTACACTGTATCAAACTTAGGAGCAACTTGTGTCTTTTATGGAAAGAATTAATGGATTTCCTTGAGGAATTCATGATCAGGTCAAAAGACAAGACAAAAGAGAAGTGGAAAAAAGATATCAAGTATATTCCTGGGAGGGAGATTCTATCATAGAAATCAAAAGCCTGTAGACATTCACCAAAGAACTAGACCCTTATGAGCTACGCATTCTCCTTGAAGGCAGACTATAGGAAGAGGTTGATGACTGAGTTGGATTTTGAAGGAAAACGAGGATGTGGATGACAGAATGAAGCCAAGGTCCTCCGTGACCAAGAACAAACTTGGGCAAAGCCCTGGACATGACATGAGACTGAGCTCTGCTCACCAAACAGCACAGATGCTGACGCTCCCACTGGCACCTGTCTGCACTGGGGCTCTGCTCACTGTCCACCTAACGTGAGGCTACCTAGCACTACTCATCGTTCACTACAAAGACCACTGTTTTTAGATATTTCTCTAGCACTAGATTTCTGAATCAAGGCCTTATTGTCAATTGAGGCTGAGAACTTCTTGTTTTGAGTAGACCACCTGAGCATCGGCTAGTCTCTACCACTTGATGCCAGTGGCATCCCCCTCACCCTGTGGGGACACCCAAGACATCTCCCGACATTGACAAATGTCCACAGGTTTGGGTGGAAGGAGGGAGTCAGTCAGCTTCAGTTGAAAATCCTGTCCTTCCAGTGGAAATGCTTTATATCAGTTCGCCCATGTCCTTCTTGTAGTACCCCCTGAGGACCAGAGGTTCACACCTGTGCTTGCCTATGGTTGGCAAGAAAATCTTGGCACATCGTGGAGGAAAATTACTAAGTCAATCAAGACGATAATGGTGTAGATATCTAATGAGCTATATGAACTGTCCCACGTGTGTCGGGAGTAAATGGCTAACCACATGTCTCTTGGAAATGTCAAGTTGTGTAAAGTTCAGGGTTTTGGTGAATGAGCCAAGGAGAATTAACTGCAGGCAACACCTGATCCTGGCCTGGCTTCCAAATCCGGTGTGAAGCCTCAAGTCATGAGATAGATCCGGGTTACATTGGATCAAAGTTCAGTTGGATCAAGATAATGGTTACTTCTAAGGAACAGGGAGACTGAGGTGGCCCAGTCCATGGAGGGCAGGGGCTCACACTTCCTCCTGCACTCCACATCCCTCTCCCTATTTTGACATCAAAGTCCTCATCCAGGACAGGGGGTCCAACTTTCACACTGTGCAAATGACATGATACTCTATATTGAAAACCCAAAAGATTCCACCAAAACAACTGTTAGAACTGATCCATGATTTCAGCAAAGTTTCAGGATACAAATGAATGCACAGAAATCGGTTGCATTCCTATACACAACAATGAAGCAACACAAAGAGAAATCAAGGAATTGATCACGTTTATAATTGCACCAAAAGCATAAAATACCTACCAATAAATCTAACCAAAGTGAAAAATCTATACACTGAAAACTATAGAAACCTTATGAAAGAAAATGAAGAAGACACAAAAAATGGAAAAATATTCCATACTCTTGGAGAGGAAGGACAAATATTGCTAAAATGTCAATACTTCCCAAAGCAATCTACATATTCAATGCAATATCTATCAAAGTACCACCAGCACTCTTCACAGAGCTAGAACAAGCAATCGTCAAATTTGTATGGCACCAGAAAAGACCCCGAATAGCCAAAGCAATCTTGAAACTTTAACCAGGGCAGGAGGCATCACAATCCCAGACTTCAAGCTGTATTACAAAGCTGTACTCATCAAGACAGTCTGGTACTGGCAGAAAAACAGACCCTCAGATCAATGGAACAGAATGGAAAACCCAGTAATGGACCCACAAACGTATGGCCGACTAATCTTTGACTCAGCAGGAAAGAATATCCAAAGGAATAAAGACAGTCTCTTCAGCAAGTGGTGCTGGGAAAGCTGGACAGCGACATGCAGAAAAATAAACCTGGACCACTTTCTTACACCAGACACAAAAATAAACCCAAAATGGATGAAAGGCCTATATTTAAGGCTGAAGCCGTCAAAACCCTCGAGCGGAAAGCAAGCCAACCTCTTTGACCTTGGCCGCAGCAACTTCTTACTCAACACATCTCCGGAAGCAAGGGAAACAAGCAAAAATGAACTATTGGGATCTCATCAAAATAAAAAGCTTCTGCACGGCGAAGGAAACAATCAGCAAAACTAAAAGGCAACCGACGGAATGGGAGAAGATATTTGCAAACAACATAACAGATAAAGGGTTAGTATCCAAAATCTATAAAGAACTTCTCAAACTCAACACCCCAAAAACAAATCATTCAGTGAACAAATGGGCAAAAGACATGAATAGACATTTCTCCAAAGAAGACATCCAGATGGCCAACCGACACGTGAAAAACTGCACAGCAGCCTTCATCATCAGGGAAATACAAATCAAAACCACAGTGAGGTACCACCTCACCCATGTCAGAATGGCTAACATTCACAACTCAGGCAACAACAGATATTGGCGAGGATGCGGAGAAAGAGGATATCTTTTGTATTGTTGGTGGGAATGCAAGCTGGTGCCGCCACTTTGGAAGTCAGTATGGAGGTCCCTCAGAAAGTTAAGAACAGAACCACCCTACGACCCAGCAATTGCACTACTAGGTATTTATCCAAGGGATACAGGTATATTGTTTCAAAGGGACACATGCACCCCAATGTTCACAGCAGCACTATTGGCAATAGCCAAAGTATGGAAAGAGCCCAAATGTCCATCGATGGATGAATGGATAAAGAAGATCTATATTGTGTATATATATATACAAAGAAGATATATATATATTGTGTGTATAATATATATAAACCCAATGGATTTTGCTCGGCAATCAAAGAGAATTAAATCTTGCCATTTGCAACTATGTGAATGGATCTAGAGGGTGTTATGCTAAGCAAAACTAGTCATTCAGAGAAAGACAAATATCACATGGCTTCACTCATATGAGGACTTAATATACAAAACAGATGAAGATAAGGGAAGGGAAGCAAAAATAATACAAAAACAGGGAGGGGGACAAAACATAAGAGACTCTTAAATAGGGAGAACAAACAGAGGGTTACTGGAGGGGTTGTGGGAGGGGGCATGGGCTAAATGGGTAAGGGGCATTAAGGAATCTGCTCCTGAAATCATTGTTGCAGTATATGATCACTAAATTGAACGTAAATTTAAAACAAATCAATTAGGGGCGCCTGGGTGGCTCAGTCGGTTAAGCGTCCGACTTCAGCCTAGGTCACGATCTCACTGTCCGTGAGTTCGAGCCCCGCGTCGGGCTCTCTGCTGACAGCTCAGAGCCTGGAGCCTGTTTCAGATTCTATGTCTCCCTCTCTCTCTGACCCTCCCCCATTCATGCTCTGTCTCTCCCTGTCTCAAAAATAAATAAAACGTAAAAAATTTTTTTTAAACAAATCAATTAAAAAATAATGCTTAAAAAAGGAGAGAGGAGAAAGCAGTCTTCATTCAGGAACACAAAGAAAGTGGAGGTAGCACCAGAATGACAGGTGGATGACTGGTTTTAGTGTTGGGTTTGATCCCTGACTTTACTGAAGAGTCAAATGTAAACGTGCTTCTCTCTCGAAATAGACCTAATGATAAAACGTGTAATATCATCAGTAGAATCTTCGTATAAATCCAACATCTGCCCTGAAAAGCAGTTACACAACAATTAATTAAGCACCACTCTATCGCTGCCATCACACAATGGCCAGCAATGCACAGGCAGTGCCCTCGGGGAGCCTAACAGAGAGGAGGGACCATGGGATCGGGATTCTGAAGATGTCAGGGGAGAGCTGCTCCCACAGTGCCAAGGGGTGTCGACAAGGGAGATCCCTAGAGATTCAGGGCCCAGGGAAGGGCAGAAGTGGGTGGGCTGTCTTGGATGTAGCATCAGGAGTGAATGAGGAGTTTCAACCCTGTAGGACTGAGGCAAGGACAGTGGGGAGGGGAGTCCACAGGGAGCAAAGGCCTCCAGCAGAAAACTGGGTGGATGGCGGAGGGGGGCGGTGCACACAGAATTCAACCTGGAGTTCACATAGGGCAGTAGTGTGAGTCAAGATCACCAGAATCCATTGGAGCCCTAAAGTGGACGTCCACAAGGGTCAAACCAAGGAGGTCAATAGTGTCAGGAGCTATCTCTCAGTCAGAAACACCAGGCTCCGTCCCTAAGGAGCTCTGCCAACCATAAGCGGTGTGCCGTTGGTCAAGTTAAGTGACTTCTCTAGTCCCATTATCTACATATAGGGAGAAATGACACACACTCCTCATGGGGAGGGGTTGGGGGACAGGATGTGACCTCCAGTTGACCCATGAGCTGGACCCTGGAAACCGGGAGCTCCTCACCCACCTGCCCTGTTCTTGGAATGTGGGTTCCACTTAGCCCTATTCCACCCCAGAAGCTGCTCCAACCACAATACCTTGAGACACTATGATGTCGTGTTGAGACCATCTGAACTGTGTTCAGTGTGACTGAACCCACTTACTGCCTCTGTATAAAGTTTCTGACTCTGGAACATAGGTGTGGAGATCTATCCATCTTTTTTGTCTTTACTTTCTTTTTCCTAATTTATTTTAACGTTTATTCATTTTTCAGAGACAGAGCACAGGCAGGAGTGGGGCAGAGAGAGAGGGAGACACAGAACCTGAAGCAGGCTCCAGGCTCCCAGCTGTCAGCACAGAGCCCCACGTGGGGCTCAAACTCACGAACCATGAGATTATGCCCTGAGCCGCAGAAGACCTGAGCTGAAGTCGGACGCTTCACCGACTGGGCTGGCCAGGTGCCCCTCATGTTCCGTTTATTTATTTATTTTGAGATAGAGACAGGGGGAGAGAGAGCACCAGCGGGGGAGGGGCTGACAGAGTGGGGACCACAGAGGAGCCAAAGCGGGCTCTGTGCTGACAGCAGAGAACCCAACGTGGGGCTTGAACTCACAAACTGTGAGATCATGACCTGAGTTGAAATTAGACGCTTAACCAACTGAGCCACGCAGGTGCCCTCCTGTGTCGGTTCCTTTGTTCATTAAACCTGCCACCTACCAACCTGGAGTGGCCACCTTTTCTTCTGTCTCTCCCTGCCCTCTGCATACAGGGACTGGTTTCCGATTAGACCCTCGAAACCGGAGAGGAGATTGCCACCAATGGAGTGTGACCACACATCTCCGTTTCCTCCGGAGAATCCTGGTTTATGCTGTTGTCCTGGCACTCCATCCATTTTGTGACCTCTTTCACACTCCAACGCATCCCCATTTGGCCAACAAATTTCATCCTCATCCGACGCATTGTGTTGTCATCCGATTAAAGGAGGTTTGCACCTCCTTTAATCCAGTGCATCCAGTGAGTGTTCACCATGGTTTGCTATTCATGTTTTCTTAATTTTTTTTATTCTTTATCTATTTTTGAGAGAGAGAGACAGCGAGACAGAATGCAAGTGAGGGAGGAACAGAGAGAGAGAGGGAGACACAGAATCCGAAGTGGGATCCAAACTCTGAGCTGTCAGCAAAGAGCCCGATGCGGAGCTTAAACTCACGAAACTCAAAATCGTGACCTGAGCCGAAGTCGGACACTTAACCCACTGAGCCACCCAGGCGCCTGTCCCCACTTTTTAAAAAAAAAAAAAAATTTTTTTTCTCTTATGTTTTCTTGAATTTTAAAAACGGGTAATTGTTCATTGCCTTGGGCCTTGAGAAGATTAATAAACCAACCGGATGTAGAATATGTTTGACAGAGACTCTACGTGTAAGTTATGTCTCAATGAAACTCTTCCAGGAAGTCAGAACAGTATCAAGTAAGCACGGATCAAAATACCGTGCTCTGGGCTCAAACGTAGGATTTTGCCTGTGCTCTGAACATGATCTTCTCCAGATCTTTCAGAGAATGTGAAGTTGAAGGAAGTTTCCAGGGGTCTCCAATGGTCCTAGACATCCAAGGGTTAGCATAAGGCCTTTCACCTTTTTATGAAATTAATCACTGGCGGCTGACAGGTACATGGCACCAGCTTTGTGCCCAAACCCGTTCTGAGGACATATGACAACCCCAGGATGTTCCCATTGTATAAAGAGACACAGCTGGGAAATCTCCAGACCAGGATTGGCCCAAGGCAAGAGGTGTACCTGGAAAGGCCCAGGTAATGTGAACAACCCACCTTGCACTGCCATCCAGATGTCTCCAAGGCCAGCACCTTTCTGAAAGTTTCTGGCCCATGGAAGTACCTTCCCATCCAAGTCTTAGACTTTGGCATGATCTTACTGAAGAAGAGGTTCACTTTCAAAAAACATGCCGGAGGTTAATGTCCCAGCAGCCTTGGAGGGGAGGGGCAGAACCGGTGTTACAGAATGAATGGGCAAAACATATGGGTTATCATGTCCCTAAATACTGTCAAGTGGATCAGTATCAGAAACCTACAATTTAAAAATGCCTAAAGACCATCTAAATGTCAAAATAACTCCTTCCTAGGCTTTGGTGCCAATGCAGGAATCACTGGGGGGGAAATGGCTCTCACAGACTATTGTCACTTTTATTAAGGATGGCAAAGCCTCAAATGATCAATTTGGTGTGAGTACATCTCAGGTCTTGCATGAGCCCGAGGACAGGCCAAACATAATTGTGTCGTGCCACATACTTTCTCTCCCACAACACAAGGTATTCACAGTAAAATGAGTACCTGTGCAAATTCACCCACATACCATGGTTTGTCATAATAGGTGATCAGCAAGTGTCACCCAAACACCAAAGCTGAAGGCTAATTTCTGACCTTCGCTTGGGGACTTGAGTGAAAGCTCCGTCGGGGAAGAGAAAAAAAGTCAGGCTGCCTACACAAGCATTGTGGTTTCTTCTATTTATCCTTGTAACCACTGGCTCACAAATGAGTTCTTTGTGGGCTGAGTTATTGTTATTTGATTCACCTAAGAATGAGGAAACATCAAGGTAAAACAAAAAAAATACACCTCTTTCTTGGGGGCACCAAGCACGCGAGGTGGGATTGTAGCCTAGCTGAGCTGGGTACGAAACCTCTGAAGAGACCGGCATCCCAGCAGATAACAGGGCAAGTCCCTAACAACTGGGGCACCAGGGACAGTCCCCATTTTGTCCTAGCCAAAACGTCTCCCATTTCATCAGTAAAGTTCTTCATTTGGACATTGTCGTTTGGAATGGAGATTGGCATCAATGGTCAACTGGGCGAGAAAGTACGCACAGAAGAACATAACCTTCTTCCCTATTGCTAGCCTGTCCCTAAAGGAGTATTTTTCTTGGCAACTTATGTTCCGGCTGAATGATGGGAAGTCCCAGATCATCTAAACAGCAAATATGACATTCACAAATAATCAACTCATCTGTCTGGCTCACTCATCAGTTTCTTTTCTTTCTTTCTTTCTTTTTTTTTTTTTTTTTTTTTTTTTTTTTTACTTGAGCCAACCTAGTTTCTCTTGTTCCTTTCACCTTCATATCATCTCCACTTAAACTGATGTGGCTTTTCTAAACTATGAGGCTGTCCTATCTTTCTTGACACCAAGAGGCACACCATCCTTGCTGTCATTCTCTTGCCCAGTACCAACTGCTCTAGAGAGAACCCCTGTACCTGCTGTGCTCTCTGCCTAGAACACCTGTCCCAAGATCTTCCCCTTGATAATCATTGTCCACTCATCTAGGCTTTAAAGCCCTTCCTCCTATAGCTGGCCTGACCCTCTGTACAGGATGCTGCCCTTCATGGTTGTTTTCTTGTTCCCTACAAATCACTTTCTGAGGTCACTCATTCAGTTATGAGCTTTTTATTTATGGTTTTGTGAAATTCTTTTGAGCCTGACGCAGGGCTCAAATCCATGAACTGTGAGATCGTGACCTCAGCCTAAGTCGGGTGCTTAACCGACTGAGCCACCCAGGCCCCCCAGTTGGGGGCTTTTTGCTGCCTCCCTTGTAAGAGGTAAGCTCCACAGGAGCAAGGTCCTGGTCTGACAGCTGAATCTGGGGCATGCAGCACAGGATCCACTCATGGGGGAAGCTCATGGTTACCTTTGAACAATGGATGCTTGGATGGATGCATGGATGGATGGATGGATGCATGGATGGATGGATGGATGGTACCTCCCATGTATTCATGATTACCTTGTTGTAAGCCCCGCAGTAAGTTCTTTACAGAGTGTCTGTCATCCTTGCAAACCAGGTGTGGTCTGGTTTATGCACATTTTAGAAATGAGGCAAAAGAAGCTTGAAATAACCAGCAATTTAGCCCTCAGAAACTTCATGATTATTTCCTGCATCCAGAATTTAAATCCACATCTTGGGGCACCTGGGTGACTCAGTCAGTTGGGCGTCCAACTTCAGCTCAGGTCATGATGTCACAGTTTGTGAGTTTGAGCCCCGTGTCATGTTGGGCTGGCTGCTGTCAGCTCAGAGCCTGCTTGGTTCCTCTGCCCCCTCTCCCCCTGCCCCTCCTCCCGCTCGTGTGAGCGCTCGCTCTCTCTCTCTCTCTCTCTCCCTCCCTTTCTCAGAAACAAACACTAAAAAAATAAAATAAATCCACATCTGCTTGAGCCCAGTCCCTACCACCATTCCTCCATTCAGGACTGTCTCTGCTGAGCGATCAGTTGCTCTGCTTCTTCACATCACCCTTTAACTGATGGGAAAAAAAAAAACCCAAACAACGAAAAAAAAAGATTATTCATAGATTCAGAATAGAATGAATTTATGAAATTAATTAATCAATTGAGATAGTCTTTGCACAAACAGCCTTTAGAGAAAGTTAGACATTGTTAGTATTTCCTAAACGTCCAGCCTCTTGTTAAAAGGGTCTATGGACACGGGAAGTCTGCCCTCCTGAGGAGCTATCTGGTATTGCACCGAGCCCAGATGCGTGGTGAGCCCATGGGAACACAGGATACGAAGCTATCCATCTGTTGAAGAAGGAGGACAGGTGGAAGGAGACTAATAAAGTCCGCAACAATAAAACAACAAGGATGACAACACAGGCACACTCTGTCGTCGTTTCATTAGCTAGCAAGCACTTTTGTATTAATTTCATCTAAATTAATGCAATAATGTTATCATTATTGCAGTTCCAAAATAGTTTTGGGTCCAACAAGCTGTGTCCTTGGTTTCTACAAACAGGGCACAGGCTGGCTGGGCTGATTCTTGCTGTCATTTCCTGGCCCAGTGCCACGTTTACTGTGTGACTCAGTCCCTCATTTAGGGGAGGGCTTAAGGCGATGGCCGGGAGAATAAAAGGAGGAGTTCTGGGTGCTCAGCTCCCAAGTGAGTTCTTTCTTCCCTGCCACGTCGGACTGACCGGCTAACACCAGCTGCCCTCAACCATGAAGCTGCTGAGAGCCCTTGTGCTGATTGCCCTCCCGCTTTACTGCTTTGCTGGTGAGTTCTGTGCAGCAAGGACAGGTTCGGGGCTAAAGGTGGTGTCAGGGCCCTCTGGAAGACCTCCTGTTCCCCAAATTCAGGCCAACAGGCTCCACCTCATTTCTCCAGTGTCTTTGTTTTTCATGGTTATGTAGTGTTTGGCTTCTCTGGGCTGTGGAGGTAGTGCTGGGGTGGAGAAGGGGCACAGATGTTTTCAAGCTTAAGGAAACCCTAGGTCCTGAGTTTTAGTCTCTGAGAACTGAGAACTCAAGACCATTCACCACCATCTTTCTGAAAGTATGAGTCTACTGGGATGCAGACTGGATGACCAACATCCTAGGTGCTCCCAAAAAGGGGCTTCAGGGCTACGGAACTGAGATCGCTTTTATGTGTTTTCTTTCAGGTTCTGGATGCCCGTTTCTAGAGGAAGTGGTTAACAAAACAATCAGTCCTGAAGTGAGCGTTAGTGAATACCAAAATTTTCTTCAGGATTTTGTTTGGGAGACTGAGGAAGAAAAGGCCTTGGCTGATGCGAAGCAGTGTTTTCTCAACCAGTCAAACGAAACTCTGCACAACTTTGCACAGATGATGGTAATTACAGTTTCTTCTGATGTGCTTTCAAACCACGGGGCAGGGACTAGTAGGCTCTACGTTTGTCACTAGTGATGCCAAAGCAAGTGTTCAACATGCTTTATTTTATTTCAGTGAATGTAATTGTGGCTGCATGTGAGTACTTTGACATCAAGAAAGCCAGCCAAGGTCCCAGTGGTGATTTGCCTCTGCACTTCTTGGAATCTTTAGTGAATGATAAATGAAAAAGGCAAATGAGGGACAATATTCACATAAAGGCTGAACTACCCTTCAGTATCCTAGTACACACTCACACATCCACACACAAACTTTCTCTTTTTTTCTTTTTTTGAGTTTATTTATTTACTTTAAGGGGCAGGGGGAGAGAGCACGCATAGAGGAGGAGCGGACACAGGGAGAGAGAGAGAATCTTAAGCAGGCTCTGCCCTATCAGTGCAGAGACAGACGTGCCTCAATCTCAGGAACTGGGAGATCATGACCTGCCAACTGAGCCACCCAGGAGCCACAATATTTTCCTTTTTTTTTATTATTCTTTATTTATTTTTGAGAAAGAGACAGAGAGACAGAGTGCAAGTGGGGGAAGGATCAGAGAGAGAGACACACACAGAATTGGAAGCAGGCTCCAGGCTCTGAGCTGTCAGCACAGAGCCCAACGTGGGGCTCGAACTCATGAACCACGAGATCATGACCTGAGTCAAAGTCGGATGCTTAACCGACTGAGCCACGCAGGCACCCCTCATTTTTTTTCTTTATTTTGAAATTTTTTTTCTTGCTTTTTATTAAGTACATTCTCCACCCAACATGGGCTCGAACTCCCAACACTGAGATCAAGAGCCACAGGCTCTCCCCACTGAGCCAGCCAGGCACCTCCACACTCATTTTCTATCAAGGTAAAACACATCTGATTCTCAAGAAGTCCCTTACTTGTAGAAGTGACCGGCAACAATGATCCCCTTCTTTGTAGGAACAAATAATAAAATGTTCATGAGAATGTTTTAATAGAGTTCAGAAGAATCCATTATGAAGAAGATTCTGTACCTCTTACTAACAGAATTTAAAGTGTGCTTTCAAGCAATCAAAATTTGTCAGTATAAATGATGGGATTCCTCGACTATTAATTAAAGACCCCATAGATGACAAGGACAGATCATGGGTATGAATCGGCCTTGGGGGATGGAATTGTTGAAAACAACAAGCAGTGTTTCGTTCTCCATAATGTATTCCCTATCTTGATACTCCTATGGAAACATTCCGGGGTGACAATTTAGAAATACTGCCAAAGCTAAAGATAAAAGTGTTCATCACTCAGAAGAGCCAACATGGATGAACCTTGAGGACCTTATGACAAAGGAAATAAGCCAGCAAAAAAAGAGACAAATATGTTGCATGAGTTCATTTATATCAGTTTTCTAGAGTAGCCAGTCTCCTAGAAACAGAGGGTAGAATGGTGGCTTCTAGGGGTTGGCTGGTATGGAAAATGGGGGTTGTTCAGTGGGTATAGAGTTCAACAATAGCAAGCTGAAAACGTTCTGGACATTGGTTGCACCACAACATACATAGACTTAATGCTGCAGAACTGTATACTTACAATGATGAAAATGGTCAATTTTATCTTATGTGTATTTAGCATAACTAACCACTTTAAAAAGTGAAATTCCCTTCAATCAAGGATAATGGGATGGGGGTTTTTGTTGTTGTTTGTTTTGAAGTTTATTCACTTTGGAGAGAGAGAGACAGAGACAGAGTGTGAGCAGAGGAGAGAGGGCAGAGAGGGAGACACAGAATCTGAAGCAGGCTCCAGCTCCGAGACGGCAGCTCAGAGCCCATGGGGCTCGAAACCATGAACCAAACTGTGAGATCATGACCTGAGCCTAAGTCGGACGCTTAACTGACTGAGCCACCCAGGTGCCCCTGGAATGTTTTCTTTAAAAATGTCAATTAGACCGATCGCTTGGAGTGCACATCTCCAATGTTTTGTAAGTGTCAAAGGTAAAGTTCTCGGTGTCAGACCGTTTTCGGTATTTCTAACACGTAAGGCCACGCCAGAACTCAAAAACTACCCATTTCTTGTATTTGGGCTGAGACTTAACGATTCTTTGTTGAAATAAATGCACCCTGATAAGCATAGGGATCCCTGATGGGGAAGAGATCTGGAAACACCAGCACCTGTTTGCATCAGTAAAGTCTCCTGATCGTTACCATGAGAGACGAGATCATTCTGATCTTGACTCCAGCACAATCCTTCTTGGATACCAGATGTGTGTGGACAAATCCTAGAAGCCAAGAAGAAATGCGCGTTTTTCAACTCTTGACTTTGGAACAGAGAGCTGAACATCGGAGTGATGTCTCTGTGTTTGTTTTCCAGCAAATAATGTATTCCAGTAAGCCGTGTGCCTCTTTTTAACTTTCCCGGAGACCGGAGACCCCGAGGACTACAGAGAATGGTCAGGAACTGACAGCCGGTGAATATAAACCACGACTTTTCTTCCTTCTTTCTCTTTTCATCTATAAACTGCAAGACAACTGTTGAAACCTCAAATACATTTTCATTTCAATAAAGCATCTGCAAATGGAAAATTCTTTTCATGTGATGTGATCAAAATGGAGGCTGTGGAGAGCCTCCCGTGCCTGAGCTCACACCCACACACACGCTCATAGGGAACTGTTCCTTGGAGAACACATGGGTGAAGGACTGAGGAATCTGAAAAAACGCTCTGTTCCTTCCCACGTGTAGCACAACAGGGGTCCTCTCTCTGGAAATGTGCTTTTCCATCCTCGTGGACCCCATTTTCCCTGGGACTATCTGTGAAGTCCTCAAGACCTAGGCTCTGCTGATTGGGCTGCATGCAGTACCCCTGATCCACTGGTGCAGCGAGGCCCCGCTCTCAGCCCTCTGCACCTGACCCAAGTGAGTGGGGTCAGGAGTAAAGCCAGGGAGAGATGTGACTTATCCAAAGCAGGGGTGAATCCTGGCTTGATTTTATTTATTTATTTTTTTTTAATTTTAATTTTTGAGAGACACAGAGAGAGAGAGAGGGCATGAGCAGGGGAGGGGCAGAGAGAGAGGGAGACAAAGAATCTGAAGCGGGCCCCAGGCTCCCAGCTGTCAGCACAGAGCCTGACCGGGGGCTCCAACCCATGAACCGTGAGATCATGACCTCAGCTGAAGTCAGACGCCTGACTGACTGAGCCACCCAGGCGCCCCATAGAATTTATTTTTCTTGTAATGTTTATTTATTTATTTGAAGAGAGGGAGAGCACGAGCAGGTTTGGAGCTGTCAGCACAGAACCTGATGTCGGGCTCGATCCCACCAACCCTGAGATCATGACCTGAGCTGAAATCAAGAGTCAGACACTTAACTGACTGAGCCACCCAGGCCCCCCCCAAAAAATGTTAGAATTTCTTTGAAACAATTAACCAAAAGTGACTGTCATCATAATGAATATAGACCCATAAACCAGAGTGGAGCATACTCTTGTTTATTAGTGGAGTTGTAAGGTATGGTATTTAATATGGTTTTTATGGAAACTGGCCAAAAGGACCTAAGACCTACAAAAGTCATAATGGATCCCTGCCATCTACCTTCCCCCACACACCTCAGGGTCAGCGATTCCATTAGGCCCAGGCTAATGGACCCTTGCCCATTTCCACATCTTAAAAGATCCCCCCTATTACACACACACACACACACACACACACACACACACACACACACTTATTAAGAATTCATGGGCCATACTCAGTTCTCAGTGCTTTGGGTGTGTCCTCAGTGGGGAAGAAAGCCCACCCCTCTCTCTGCCTCTCAATAATGGGAAACTCAGTCCACCCTCTCTTTCTCTTTTGGACCATAAGAGGAGAGGAAAAGGAAGACATTTGGCCATAGGAACTGGAGATGGACACATAGATATGCAGAAATTTGCTTCTGTCCAGAAGGACCCTGGCCCATTTCATGAATGAGTCTACCCAGGGAACAGAGTCAATTTCATGCAAGAATTGATAATGAAGATGATTGAAGGACTGGGGCAGCAGAACGGGAAGAGGAAGGATGCCCGATGATTAATCATTGGAAAAGATAGTACTAAATCTAGAACTAGAACAGGAAAAAGAAAAAAGGAGATTGTATAGAAAAGTAAATCCAGTAGTACATCAAAAAATGTACTTAAGGGTAAAGGTGTACGGATATTCTCCTCCTGCATTACACCACTACACCATTTGTGTAACTCTGAAGTTATTTCCAAGGACAAAGTTAAAAACTGCATTCCTGAGGCAAAAACGTATTGTGATGAGCACAGACTCTTCATTCTTTCCCTGATGATGAACGATGTTGAGCATCTTTTCATGTATCTGTTGGCCATCTGGATATCTTCTGCCCATTGACAAATGGGATTATTTGTGGGTGCCTAGGTGGTTCAGTCATTAGGCATCTGACTTTGGCTCAGGTCATCATCTCACGTTCTGTGGGTTCGAGTTCTGTTTGGGTGTGCCCTGCTTCTCTCTCCACCCACCCACCCCCCCCCCCCCCGCTCCATCCTGGGATTCTCTCTCTTTCTACCCTCGCTTACTTGCATTTTCTCTCTCTCTCAAATAAATAAATAAATAAATAAATAAATAAATAAATAAGATTATTTGTTTTTTATGGTCGAAGAGAATATTCTCAACAATGTACTTTCCTCCTTTTTTTGGTCTTTAATAGAGCTTTTTCTGAGAGGAGTTTGAGATTCACAGCGAAGTTGAGCCGAATGCACACAGAGTTCCCATAGATCTCCTACTCATGCATATGCACAGCCTCCCCCAGCATCAACATCCCCACCAGATGGTACATTGGTTACAACTGATGGGCCTCTATGGACACATCATTATCACCCAAAGTCCATGGTGTACATTCGGGTTCATTCTTGGTGTCATACACTCTATGCCTTTTGTGAAATGTATGTGATGTGCACCCCCCCCCATTACAGTACAGAAGAATTTCATTGCCCTTAAAACCATCTGAGCTCTGCCTGTTTGTTCCTTCCTCTCCCCAACCCCTGAGAACCACTGCTCTTCTCAATGTCCCCATAGTCTTGACACTTCCAGAATGTCTGCCACTGAATGCAGAGATCCAGTAAGGCCCCAAGACCCTTAGAGAAGCTGGAGCCACTCAATGGGAGAAGTCTGGGTTCCTGAATGACTGGATGTGGTCATGGTGCATCATGGACAAGCCACTGAGAGCACCCTGCTCTAGGTCAATGTAACAATTATTTAGAATGTCCAGCAAGGTGGAGCAAGTTGTCTATGATATTGTCTAGACACACTAGCTCATGGTGATCACTAAAAGCAGTTGACTTTTATTCCATTTCATGGTCATATTTTTTAAGTTTATTTATTTATTTTTAGAGAGTGCATGCTTATGCAAGTGGGAGAGAAGCAGACAAAGAAGGAGAGAGAGAGAATCCCACACAGGCTCCGCACTGTCAGTGCAGAGCCCCATGCAGGGCTTGAACTCACGAAACCATGAAATCATGACTTGAGCCAAGATCAAGAGTCAGACGCTTAACCAACTGAGCCACATAGGCACCCCAGAGTCAGTTTTAAATTTGCAGGGGCATCTGGGTAGCTCAGTCGGTTAAGTGTTCGACTGTTGATCTCAGCTCAGGTCACGATCTCACGATTTCGTGAGTTATAGCCCCACATCAGGCTCTGTGCTTACAGCCTGGAGCCTGCCTGGGATTTCTCTCTCCTCTCTCTGCCCCTTCCCTACTTTTACTGTGTGTCTCTCTCCCTCAAAATAAATAAATAAACATTCAATTTTTTTTTAATTCTCCACAGACAGTGCACCCATTCTTTGGTTCACTGTGGGAGCACACAGCATCTTCCCCGTCCTGGCCAAGTGCATTGTACTGAGCTGCACTAATAATAAACCACCATTTTAACCCACTGAGATCGTAGAAAGCAAGTAAAAAATTGAAGATATATATGTATTTTGGAGGTAAAGGAAAAAGATCAGAGACTCTAAAATGACCTCTGCAACCAAATGGAATAGATTGCCACTTTGCACTATCTCTGAACAGTGTATTTTCCAAAAATACACAACCCAGAAAACTGACTTTTTAAGTTTATTTATTTATTGTGAGAGAGAGAGAGAAATGAGAGTCCAAGTGAGCAGGGGAGGGGCAGAGGGAGAGGCAAAGAAAGAATCCCAAGCAGGCTCCGCGCTGTCAGTGCGGAGCCCGTCATGGGGCTCAAACTCACAAATGGTGAGATAATGACCTGAGTCAAAACCAAGAGTCAGATGTTTAACCAACTGAGCCACCCAGGTGCCCCTAAAGAATTACTTTTAATTGCATTTTTAACACATACGAATATGCAGTGTGCAGCAATTCTTAAATCCTGTTTTACTCTCTTTTCAGTTTCTCTCACCTCTTTGGTCTTTACTCAGATGTCTCTCTCTCAGTGAGAAAATCTTTGGATTTCTCCACGTCTCCATGTCGGGCTCAATAGAAGACAGCTGGTTTTACTTATTTGCTTCAGTCTTAAACGTTGCAACATCACATGTCCAGAAGCCAGATTGCATGGGGATGAGGAGTGAATGGAAGGTTAAAAAGCGAACGCTCATTGCCCAGGGTCTTCTGATAGTTGCTCCACACGTTGGTCAACAGAACCTAAGTGTGTTATTTTCTGGAATGTGTTCTCTAAAATAACTGAAGACCGTACATGTTTATGGAAAAACTAAGAGAACTGTCTGACCACACTCTAGAAAGTGCTTCCACCAGGAATGCTCGTTTTTCAGACACTTCACACTCTCTCCCTCACCTCCTTCAGATATGGGCTGAAACATTACGTCCTCAGTGAGGCCTTTTCCTTTCAGTCGGCTTTGTGATGGTCAAAGCCTATATCGATAGTGCCGCTATCGACTAGGAGTGCCTGGGGCACTCACTGGGCCCAGGGCCGCTTGCTTGATGGTTCACAGACACATTCTAACTGGAGCTTATGTGGTAACTAGTCCAACCCTGCAGTTCTTATTGTGATTGTAAGGAGCGCCTCCATAAAACCACCAGGGAACCTTAAAAAATGAGGTATATTGCCTCACAGTTGTGGAAGCTAGAAGTCCAAGATGGAGATGTTGGTCGGGCCACGCTCTCCCTGAAAACTCTAGGCCGGGACCCTCCCTTGCCTCTCCCTAGCTGCTGGACACTGCTGACAATCCTCGGGTTTTCTGGCTTGTAGACGCATCACTCTAATCTCTGCCTCCACCTTCCCATGGTCTTCTCCCTCTCCGTGTCCCAGTTTCCATCTTATCATCACATTGTTAGGCCACCTGGTGAGGCCCAAGTCCCCGGGGTACACAGAGACACTCTTGTCAGGTAGGACTTGCCAGGGGTTTAAAGAGCTTCTCCCAGGAGCAAAGGGCAAAGGCCACATCTTTCTTTGGGTAAGGTTAGTCCTTTACTACACAAACTTCACTCTGTAAACAGACTCTCCGCGTGGTGGAAAAGATGACCGCCAGTAGCCCCAAATCGACAGTCTCTCTATTTAGCGGCTGCAGTGGACAAAACTTCTTTCTTCTGATATCCAAACTTCAGTTCTAGAGAAGTTACATAGTTGGGCCCTGCTTGGATCACACGGTCACCTTTTGAGCCAATTACTGTTGCCAAACAATCATGGAGTATCATGATTGCCCAGATTGGGTTTATGGGTCCATGCCAATGGCTGTGGATTCAAGGTCTATAACCAGGACAAAAAAAAGGGAATGAATATGGTCAGGACTTGGTCAATAAATACCAGCTTCCCCGGTCTTTGTCCCCACTTCCAACTTAAGACCAACCAGAGAAGGCCAAACATGTTCCCCTAAGCAATCAAATAGGATGTCCACTTCCGGCCAGCCCGCCTCCAGCTTCCCCCCACCAATAACTTCCAGTCAGAGCACACCTGACATTTTCTCCCTGCCTGTCATTGAGTCCCTGCCAAACACAAGCAATGGTAGCTGATTCCTCGGCTATAGCAAGCTCTGAATTAAAACGGACCCTGGAGCAGAGGCTGGCCTTCTTCAGCTCTGGGAATCAGAGCATCACACCAAACCTTTACCTCGGGCTTTTGCCTCTGGTGCCTGCCTACCCACCTATCCCCAGCCATGTGCAGTTCCTTTCAGCCAGTGACAACATCACCTCTTTCTCTTCCTCTGAGGAACATAAAATCAGAATGTGAGTGTTTGACAGTAACTTTGCTATAGGGGTGGCTGAATCTGCTGTAATTTTTAAGAAAAGCTTGTATTGTGTTTTTTGGTTTTTTTTTTTTTTTAATGTAGGCTCCGCACCCAATGTGGGCCTCGAACTCACGACCCCAGGATCAAGGGCTGCATGCTTCCTGACTAAGCCAGCCAGAAAATACAAGCCAGGAAGCTTGTATTCCTAATCTTCAATAGTAGCAAATTGCTTTTGACACAGCTCTGCCTTGTGCATTCATTTCCTCTACACTGTTTTTCAATCTTTTTTTTTTTTTTTTTTTTTTTTTTTTTAGAGAGAGAGAACAATCCGGGGAGGGGCAGAGACAAGGGGAGAGAGAGAGAATCCCAAGCAGGCTCAGCACTGCCAGCACAGAGTTCAACGCGAGCCTGTCCACCAACCGTGAGATGATGACCTGAGCCAAAATCAAGAGTTGCAGGCTTAACTGACTGAGCCACCCAGACGCCTCACTAAGGAACTTCTAATGATGGAAGACACAGAACTAGTCACTCCTCTTTCCTAGGGAAGTGGAGGTAAGGGAATGATAAACATAATAAACATAATAATAATAAATAATGGCATAACAGCAGCCCCGTGTTAATTAAATAATTTAAATAAAGTTTAAAAAATGTAAACTCCTATTGGAAGGACGCTGGTATTAGGAATGGGGGGGTGGGGGGGGGATTGGTCAGAGCCTTAAAGGAACTCTCTGGGGCAGGCTGGAGAAAATGTGTCAACAACCGCAAAAAGATAAGGGCACAGGTGGTTTAAGCAAGGAATGTAGCACTGGGCTCCTGGAAGCTCCGAGGGAGTTCGCTGGGGGTTTCAGACGCTTCGGTGCGCCCCTGGCACGGAACCGGACCAATTATAGTTTATTTTCTTTCTGTTCTTTACGAAAGGTTAAAAAGAAAGACGATGAAAAAGAAGAGATTTCAATTGAAACATACCAAGCCTGAGAAACACCTCGGGCCGAGAGGAAGGATCTCCGCGCGCGCAGCACTGCTTTTCAATCTTCGGTGGCAAAACCTTGGCACCTCACTTCGCGCATTTTGCCACCAACACCCCGCCTCCAGCCCCAAAGGAGGAAGAGGAGGTTCCCCGAAGCCCACCAGGAAGCTCAGGTGGGTGGAGGGCCAGCGTGGTACCCGAGCCGGGAGCCAGCCTGCTGGGGTCCTGCCGGGAGCCCAGACAAGGGCACAGTTGCGAGGCGCTTGCGCGGCGGCCCCGGGTCGGGGCTTTACGGTAATTGCGCGGCGCGCCGGCCCCGCCCTCGTGCGCAAGCGCGGGGCCGTTGTGGCGGAGCGGTTGCGAACCCAGCGGTCTCCCGGAAGGGCTCGCGGAGGCGGTGGGCCGCGCAGGTTCGGAGGCCGGCCGGGCGGCTCGGCCCAGCCTGAAGCCCCTGCGTCCGCCGCCCGCGGTGTCCTAGGTAAGTCGACCGCCCTGCCGGAGTCCGGGAAAGCCCACTGCGCGGTGCCGGGGTCTGGGACGTGGCGGGTGGGACCGACGAGTTGGCACTACACGGGAATGTCAAGGCTAAGGGATTCCAGTGAGATGTGGCGCATCTCTTTTTGGGGGAGCTGGGAGGACTGGGCTTCAGCAACGTGGTGTATCCCCTAGAAGTCCGTGCCTGTAGCCCAGTTTGTCCCTACACGGCCTGGACCAGGGACGACCCCGGGGAGCCTGGATGCTCAGTTTCGCTGGCAAGGGCATGCGCAGTTCACACCAGCGCACCTGCCCTAGGTCCGCAGCCCTCCAGACCTGTTAGATAGGGCCTGTCTTACCCCACCAGGAATTATCCTGAGGCCAGCGTTTCCTCCCGCTGCAGGAGTGATGAGGAGGTTGGAATTGTGGTTGCCCTCAGACCCTTTTTCTTTGAGGCCTGTCTGGCGATCATGGCTGCCAGCACTCTCCCAGTCCTAAGCTCTAACAGTCCCAAGATGGCTTCTGATATCCAGCAAGATTTGGCTGCTCTAGTAACTTTGCTTTGAAACTGGTTGGACCCTGACAGCCAGGTGTCTTTCCCAGAGGCCCCACCTGTGTCCCGGGCTATCCCTACATGGCCCACAGTGTGGTGCCTATCGGCAGATATGCAGGACTCACAGTCCTGGAAAAGGGACCATCCCAGGGGAAACCGAGACCGGAAAGAGCCCATTGGTAGGGCTGGAGCTCTGGCCTTGGAGGCTAGGCCCTGGCACAGGTCACGGGCTGGGGTTCTCCTGAGGCCAGATGGCAGCCGGTGGGAGGGGGTCCCAAAGCCCTGGCCCAAAGCCTGAAGGTGTTGGAGGTGCGGGTTGGAGGGGAAGGGGGAGGGAGACCATGGGGCACTCTGGACTTTTTGTGTAAAGTTCAAAGCAAGTTGTCTCTGTCCCCCGCCCCCATCCCCCATTCTCTGGGTGCAGGAAGTTGCTTGAGGCTGTAAACCTTGCTTCCCTTCCAGGGGTAGAAACTGGACATAGTCTCCAGTGGAATCTCCCCCAGGGGATTACATCCAGGGTAGTTTTCTTGGGCGTGTTCAAAATGACACTTTCATTTTCCTGATCCCTAGGATCTGTCGACATGAATCCCGTCATCGTGGTCCACGGTGGCGGAGCCAGTAATATCTCTAAGGACAGGAAAGAGCGGGTGCGACAGGGCATCATCAGAGCTGCTACCGAGGGTTACAAAATCCTGAAGGACGGAGGGAGCGCAGTTGATGCTGTGGAAGGAGCTGTGACCGTCCTGGAAGATGATCCTGAGTTCAACGCAGGTAAACTTGCACTGCAGTTAGTAAATGATGCCAAATCAAGTTAATCTTCTCCCCCCTAAATACATCGAATCTAAAGTGTCAATCTAAGAAGCTTTTCAGTATAACTTCATATTTTAAGTTGACCAAGTTGCTTTAAGAATTTTTTAAATTCAGGGTTGCCTGGGTGGCTCAGTCAGTTAAGCGTCCAACTTCACTGAGGTCGTGGTCTCCAGGTTTGTGGGTTCCAGTGCCGCATCGGGCTCTGTGCTGACAACTCAGAGCCTGGAGCCTGCTTCAGATTCTGTGTCTGCCTCTCTCTCTGCCTCTCTCCCGCTCATACTCTCTCTCTCTCTCAAAAATAAATAAACATATATACATACATAAAAGTAAAATAGAGAACCTGAAATCTAGGGATTAAAATACTTTGGGGGATGATACCCACCTGCCCAACATCTGTCAGAGAAAAGAATTTCAGGAAATCTGAACCAGTTAGTCATCAAATACTTCCTGAGTCTTGTTCATCCCCTTGCTTCTGCGCTCTTGAACACTTACACAAAATTTCTGAAGTCTGCCTGACCATAGAATGAGGCGTAAATGCATCGTTATGGCTCTGTTGGTTGAGCCAGAATTTACTAGATGCTACTCCTTGCCAGCAGGAGGAGTGGCTTGCTGTTTCAGAGGGAGGCTTGTTAAATTACATACAGTTAGCAGTCAGGGCCCTCTGGCTGACAGAACACCCACTTATTCACAAAGGACTTTGATTTGGAACAGGTCTTCTGGTCTCCCACCCTCTCTAAACTACCAGGATCAGTCATCTGCATGAACTGGGAAGTATGAATTCAGAATTGGAGTGGCTAGTTCTCATCTCTTTGCCCTGTACCAGAGCCTGCCATTCTAAGTGACTTGCTTCTACTGTCCCAGGTGTCTGCTCTGCAGCACATTAAGGGAAAAGAGAGTAGAATCATGCAATACATGGCCTTTTGAGTCTGACAACATGTAGCTTTTTGAGTCTGGATTCTTCATTTAGCATAATGCGTTGGAGGGCCATCCGCGTTGACACAAGTACGAATAGTCCATCTGTTTTTACTGTTGAGTAGTATTCCATTGAATGGATATACCACAGTGTCAGTCCTTCACCAGCTGAAGGACATGGTCGATTTGGGGCCATTACAAATCGCTATAAACAATTACATACAGGTTTTTGTGTGAATGTAAGTTTTTGTGTCTCTTGGGTTAATATTGAAGTTGATCATGTGGCAAGTATATATTTAACTATTTGAAACTGCCAAACTGTTTTCCAGAGTGACTCCCACTTCCATTCCCACCAGCAGCGTATGAAGGCTCTAATGACTCCACATCCCCACAAGCACTTGGTATTGTCAGTATTTTTTATTTTAGCCATTGTCGTAGAGGTGTGGTGGGACCTCGTTCTGGTGGTAATTTCTGGCAAATGATGCTTATTTTAACATCTTTTCAAGTATTTTGTCGACTTCTCTATTGTGTTTTTTATTATTATTGAGTTTTAAGAGTTCTTTATATAGTCTAGATGCTGGTATTTTATTAGATACGTGATTTGCAGATATTTCCTTCCAGTCTGTGGCTCGTCTTTTCTTTCTCTTAGCAGTGTCTTTCAAAGAACAGAAGTTTCTTATTTTGTAGGAATCCCATTTTTTTAATAATTTTTTTTAATGTTTAGTTATTTTTGAGAGAGAGCGTGAGCAAGGGAGGGGCAGAGAGAGAGGGAGACACAGAATCCGAAGCAGACTCCAGACTCTGAGCTGTCAGCGCAGAGCCCGATGCAGGGCTCGAACCCACAAACTCCAAGATCGTGACTTGAGCCAAAGTTGGACACTCAACCAGTTGAGCCACCTAGCGCCCCTGGAGGAGTCCCATTTTTTAATGGATTGTGCTTTTTGTGTCATACCTTAAGAAATATCTGCCTAACCCAGGGTCACAAATGTTTTCTCTTACGTGTCTTCTAGAAATTCTATAGTTTTAGGTTTTATACTTAGGCCTCAGATCCAATTTTAATAATTTTTTGGCATAAGGTATGAGTTATATGTCAAGGTTGTTTCTGCATGATTGTTCCAGTACCAGTTGTTGAAAAATCAACCTTTCTCCATAGAATTGCCCTTCCTCCCTTGTCAAAATCAGTTGACTTTATATGTATGGGTCTATTGATGGATTCTATTCCCTTGGTCTGTATGTGTAGCCTTTCACCAATACGACACTGTCTTGATTACTATAGTTTTATATTAAGTCTTAAAATCAGGTAGTAAGAGTCGTGTGTGTGTGTGTGTGTGTGTGTGTGTGTGTGTGTGTGAGAGAGAGAGAGAGAGAGAGAGATTGTTTTGACTATTCTAGTCCCTTTGTGTTTCCCACAAATTTGAGAATCACCTTGTCAAGTTTTTACCAAAAAAAAAAAAAATCTTGCTAGGATTTGTGTTGACTCTATAGATCAGTTTAGGACAAACTGACATCTTAACAAGACTGAGCCTTTCAATCCAATACTTCCAAACCACAGTATAAACTTCCATTTATTTAAATCTTTGATTTCTGTGGCGCCTGAGTGGTTCAATCAGTTAAGCATCTGACTCTTGATTTCAGGTCAGGTCATGATCTAACGCTTCGTGAGATCAAGCCCCGAGGCAGGCTCCATGCTGAGAGTGAGAACGCTTCTTGGGATTCTCTCTCCCTCTTTCTCTGCCCCCCTGCCCCACACTTTCATGCTGTCTCTCCAAGTAAATTAAACATTTAAAAAATAAAAAAAGTAAATCTTTTATTTCTTTCATCAGTGTTATGTAGTTTTTAGCATGCATATCTGACAAATGCTTTGTTAGATTTATACTTCTTCCATGTATTTTGGTGTTACTGTAAATGCTACTTTTTTTTTTTTTTTTTTTTTTTTTTTTTTTTTTTTAAGAGAGAGAGAACATTCTAGTGGGGGAAAGGGGTAGAGGGTGAGAGAGAATCTCAGGCAGGGTCAGTGCTGTCAGTGCAGAGCCCCATGCAGATCTCATGAACTATGAGATCATGACCTGAGCCAAAATCAAGAGTCGGTTGGCCGCTCAACTGCTCAACTGGCTGAACCACCCAGGTGCCCCTGTAAATGCTACTTTTTAAGATTACAGTTAGCAGTATGTGTTGCTAATATATGAAAACACAGTTGAGTTTTTTTCATACTTGCCATCTGTAGATTTTCTTTGGTGAGGTGTCTGTTAAGATCCTTGCCTGATTTTTTAATCAGGGTGTTTGTTTTCTTATTATTGAGTTTTAAGAGTTCTTTGTGTATTTTGGATAACAGGCCTTTATGAGATGTGCCTTTTACAAATACTTTTTCCCAGTCTATGGCTTGTCTTCTCATTCTCTTGATAGTGCCCCTCATACGGCAGAAATTTTTTGTTTTAATGAAGTCCAGCTTAATTTCTTTCTTTCATGGATGGTGATTTTGGTGTGGTATCTAAAAAGCCAAACCCAAGGTCATCTAAACCTTCTCCTGTGTTATCTTCTAGGAGTTTTATAGTTCTGCATTTTACATTTAGATCTGTGACCCATTTTGAGTGGTTTTCTTTTTTTTTTTTTTTTTTTTTTTTTTTTTTTTTTCAACGTTTATTTATTTTTGGGACAGAGAGAGACAGAGCATGAACGGGGGAGGGGCAGAGAGAGAGGGAGACACAGAATCGGAAACAGGCTCCAGGCTCTGAGCCGTCAGCCCAGAGCCCGACGCGGGGCTCGAACTCACGGACCGCGAGATCGTGACCTGGCTGAAGTCGGACGCTTAACCGACTGCGCCACCCAGGCGCCCCTTGAGTGGTTTTCGTGAAGGGTGTAAGGTCTATGTCTAGATTTGGCTTTTTTGCATATGAGTGCCCAGCACTATTGTTCACAGACTTATCTTTTTTGCTGCATTGGATTGCCTTTGTCCGAAGACTCTGAACCCAATTCCAGTGTGTATGAGTTTTCCCACACCAAGCACTTTTCCTACACCAGCTGGGTATCCTACAATTCAGCTCATTTCTGACACTATCTACCTAGACATAGCATCAGATTCCACAGGTCAAGGGCTCAGTCCCACCAGACTGTGCTCCACTTCAGACGCCACCTATAAATTCAGGTTGTTCCTTGTGCTTCTGACCTACTGGCTATAAATTAGAGGTTCCCACGACCCCCTCCTTGGGTTCAGTCAGTTGCCAGAGAGGCTCACAGAACTCAAGAAACCAGTTTACTCATTAGATCACCAGTTTATTACAAAAGATACAAATCAAAAGCAAGATGAAGGGGTACAGAGACAGGTGCCCAACAAAGGAACTTCTGTCTCCTTGGAGTTTGGGGCCTGGCACAGTGGCACATGGAAGCATTCTGGTTCTAACCCGGAAACTGTTCAGACCATATCCTTTTGGGTTTTCATGCCAGCTCCATTACATAGACATGGTTAATTAAGTTCTTGGCCACTGGTGACTGATTCAACCTCTAGTCTTTCTCCCCTCCCTGGAAATCGGGGACTGGACTGAAAGTTCTAACCCTCCAGCTATGGTTGGTTCCCTTGGCAACCAGCCCCCCTCCATCTTTAGAGGGTTTCCAAAAGTCACCTCATTAACATAAACTGAGTTATGGGTGAAAGCAGCTTGTCATGCGACAAGATATCCATTTCACCTTTGTGACACTGAAGTGATTTATGGAACTGAGGACGAAAGACCAAAAGTCGTAATAAAAGATCCTCCCATTGCACTCAACCCCTAGGAAATTCCAAGGGTTTTGGGAGCTGAGAGCCGGGAACCATGGGCAAAGACCAAAACATGTGTTTGTTATAAATCACGATGTCACAATTCCTTTGTCACAGATCATTTTACCATATATGTATGTGGGTCTGTTTCTGGGCTCTCTGTTCTGGCCCATTGATCTATTTGTTCTTCACCAATACCACACTTTCTTGATTACCATTGCTTTATAGTAAATGTCATCTGCAAACAGAGACCGTTTTGTTTCTTCTTTTACAGGCTTTATGACTTTTATTTATTTTCCTCGCATATTCCTCTGGCTAGACCATCCAATATTAGGTTGAATAGGAGTGGTGAGAGCAAACATCCTGTGCTAGTCCCAATTTTAAGGGGAAAGTCTTTCACCATTAAATAGAACGTTGGTTGTAGGATTTTATGGATTCCCTTTATCAGGTTGGGGAGGTTTCCTTATTCTTAGTTTCCCAAGACTTTCTATCAGGTATGAATGTTGAAGCTGATCACATCCTCTTTCTGCATTATTGAAATGACCATATGGTTTTTCTTTTGTCTGTTGAGATGGTGGATATCGATTGATTGGTTTTCGAATTTTGAACCAGGCTTGCATCCCTAGGGTTAACACCCCTCTGTCATTATGTGTTATCTTTTTTATTTATTGCTTGATTAGATTTGATAGTGTTTTCTTAAGGATTTTGCATCTATGTTCAAGAAACATAGTGATCTGTGGTTTTATTTTCTTCTAACATCCATCTGGCTTTGATAGGAGGGTAATGTTGGCTTCAAATGATGAATTGGAAAGTACCCCTCCTCTTCTGTTTTGCTTGAAGAGTTTTTATAAAATCAGTATTATTTCTTTGTAAAAGTTTGGTAGAATTTGCTAGTGAAGCCATCTGGGCCTGGAATTTCTTTTGGCTTTTTGTTTTGCTTTAATGGAAAGTTTTTTGCTAAGAAATCAATATCTTCATCAGGTGTGGGACTATTCAAGTTATGTTTCTTCTTTGAGCTTTTTATGTTTTTCAAGGAATATTGCTATTTTGAATAAGATGTTGAATTTATAGGCTTAAGAGTTATTTGCAATATGTCTTTATTTTTTAACGTCTGTAAGGTTTGTAGAGAGGTCCTCTCATTCTTGATTATTTGAATTTCTGTCTTTTCTTCTTGGTCAGTCTAGCTAGAGTTTATCAAGTTTTTCTTTTGTTTCTTTTTCAAAGACCAGTAGCTTGTGGTTTTAGGAGGGTTTGCAGATTTTGAATTGTTTTTTCTCTTATTCTTTTTCTCTTCGGAATTTAAATGATTTATCTCTGTTATTTCCTTTCTTCAGCTTACTTTGGAAATAATTTACTGTTCTTTTTAGATCATAACTTGAGACCAGTCTTTTCTAATACAAGCACTTAATGCTTTAAATTTTCCTCTAAGTCCTGCTTTGATTGCATCCTACAAGTTTCCACATGTCTCTTCATTTTCATTCTGTTCAAAACATGTTATAATTTCCCTTGTGACTTCCTCATTGAAGCATGGTTTATTTACAAGTGTGATAATTTCAATATATTTGTGGATTTTCCAAATATCCTTCTCATTTTTATTTTAATTATGTGACAATCAAAGGACATATTTTGTGTGATGTACATTCTTTTGAACTTTGTAAGGTTTGGTTTTTGGCCCAGAATATGGTCTGTCTTGGTAAATATTCCATTTGCATTTATAAGAATATGTACTCTGCTATTGTTTATTGAAAGTTATATAAATTTCAGTAAGGTCAAGTTGGTTGATAATGTTATTTGGATCTTCTACACCTTGATTTTCTATTTCTGTTGATTCTTGAGAGAGGAATGAGGAGGTCTTTAATTGTAATTATGGATTTCGCGATTTCTCTTCTCCTTTGACTTCATCAGTTTTGCTTCATATGCTTAGAAATTGTTGTTAGATACACAGACTGCTGTCTTCTGTGTGAACTGATCCCTTCATCACTATGTAATATCATTATTATTTAACATTCCTTGTCCTAAAGTCTACTTTGCCTGATACTAATCTAGCTGCTCACACTTTCATTTAATCCATTTTAGCATTGCATAGCTTTTTCTGTTCTTTTACTTTTAACCTATTTGTATCTTTATATTTAAAGTGGATTTTTTTCAGGAGGACATAGTTGTATCTTACCTTTTTATGCAATTTGACCATCTCTTCTTTTTATCAGGGTGTTTACACCATTTACATTTAACGTGATTATTGATACGATCAGGTATAAATCTGTCATCTTGTTATTTGTTTTTTATTTGTCCAATCCATTCATTGTTCCTTTTTTTCCTCTTCTGTCATCTTTTGGGACAATTGAGTGTTGTTTATGATTCTGTCTTCTTTTGTTGGCCTAGTAGCTAGACAGTTTTTTAAGGGTATTTTAGAGTTTATACTATACATCACTCATTTGTCACAGTTTGCCTTCAAGTAATATCATACTTCACGCATAATGTAAGAACCTTATAACAGCATACTTGTTTTCCCTCTGCTAGCCTTCGTGCCATTATTGTCATGTATTTTACTTCTGTGTATGTTATAAATTGCCTAATACGTTGTTATTATTTTTCCTTTAAATGGTTATATTTTAAAGATATTGTTAAATAAAGGGGAAAAGTATTTCTGCTTATCCACATACTAGCCATTTCCAGTGCTTTTCATTCCTTGGTGTGGATCATGACTGTTGTCCACTGTCCTTTTCCTTTTTCCTGAAAGACTTCCTTTAACATTTCCTGTATTGTACGTCTTCTACGGGTGAATTCTTTCAGCTGTTGTGTATCTGAAAAAGTCTTTGTTTTCAGTTTTTGAAAGATGCTTTCACTAGGTATTAAATTCCAACTTGACAGGTTTTTTTTTTGGGTGGGGTTGTTGTTTTTAATTTCAGGACTTTAAAGATGTTGCTCCACTGTCTTCTGGTTTGCATCATTTCTGACAAGAAATGTATTCTCATTCTCATCTTTTTCTCACTTCCTAACATGTCTCGCTCTACCTACTTCTAAGATTTTCTGTCTCCGGGCTCTTGGGTGGCTCAGTTGGTTAAGTGTCCAACCTTGGCTCAGGTCATGGTCTTGCCGTTTGTGAGTTCAAGCCCCATGTCAGGCTCTGTGCTGACAGCTCGGAGCCTGGAGCCTGCTTCAGATTCTGTGTCTCCCCCTCTCTCTCTGCCCCTCCCCCGCTCATGCTCTGTTTCTCTCTCTCTCTCTTTCTCAAAAATAAGTAAACATGAAAAAAAAATTTTTTTTTAAAGATTTTCTATCTGATTAGACCAAGATGTTTGATCATAATGTGCCTGCATGTAGTTTTCTTCATGTTTCTTTTGCTTGGAGTTTATTGAGCTTCTCAGATCTGTGAATTTATAGTATTAATCAAATTTGATATTTTTGTATATATTTTTTTTCTTAAATATTTTGTTGTCCCTCTGTCTCCCCTCTCCTTTTAGAGACTCCAATTATATACATAGAGTGGGTTGCTTGAAATTGTCCCCAAGCTCAGTGATCCTCTGTTTGGTGGGTTTTTATCCTTTCTTCTTTTTCATTTTGGATAGTTTCTATTGCTATCTCTTCATAGTCATTACTATTTTCTGCTGTTGTGTCTTACTTTGTTTTAATCCCATCCAGTGTATTTTCCACTTCAGACTTTTTTTTTCATCTCTAGAAGTTCTGTTTGGGTCCTTTTTATGTTTTCCTCCATGTCCTGGTACATATAGAATATAGTTATAACAACTGTTTTATTAACATCTTTGTCTGCTAATTCTGTTATTTATGTCATTTATGATCCATTACTATTAAGTGGGTTCTTTTTCCTCCCTATTATGAGTCATATTTTCTTATTTCCCTGTGTGCCTGGAAATTTCTTATTGGATACCAGACATTGTAAATTTTACCTTTTAGGTACTGGATAGTTTTATAATCCTTTAAATATTCTTGAGCTTTGTTCTTATCCCATTTTACAGATGAGAAAACAGGCACAAGAGGTTAAGCATAGCTAGACTCATAGGCATTATCTAGGCAAAAAAAAGTTGGAGAAAGCATGCTGGCGGTAAGGAGAAGAGCATGCACAAGAGCCCAGAGTAGTGAGAACTTACGATACTTTCAGGGAAACCTAGTGTTTCAGTAAAGTGTAGCCAAGGAGGGGAGATAACACCAGCAAAGGAGATCAGAGACCAGATCAGGGTTTCATCCTTTTTATTTTGTAGGTAATGGGGCACCAAGCCAGATTTGTGTTTTCAAACATGCTTCTCTGGCAGCAAGTAGAAGATGAATTGAAGTTGGCAGCTTAGGGACGCCTGGGTGGCTCAGTCGGTTGAGCATCCGACTTCGGCTCAGGTCATGATCTCATGGTTCATAAGTTCAAGCCACGTGTCAGGCTTGTTGCTGTCAGCACAGAGCCCACTTTGGATCCTCTGACCCCTTCTCCCTCTGCCCCTTCCCCGTTTGTGCTCTCTCTCTCTCTCAAAAATAAAACATTTTAAAAAATAAAAAATAAACAAAGTCAGCAGCGTAGAAGAAACCTGGGAGTCATTTCTAAGTTCTTAATTATTGCTTTTCAACTTCTCTTTGGTTTTAGGTTGTGGATCTGTCTTGAATGTAAATGGTGATGTGGAAATGGATGCTAGTATCATGAATGGAAAAGACCTGTCTGCAGGAGCTGTCTCTGCAGTCCAGGGCATAGCAAATCCCATTAAACTTGCACGGCTTGTTATGGAAAAGGTATGTGACTAAAGCATCCTTTTTTGCAAGAAATTGCTACCGCTATACTTCAGTGACTAAATAGGACTTTTTAAGTACTTTAGTACTTCAGTGACTAAAATTTTCTGCTCTAGGGAAATGCTTGCAAGCACTGTTCTCCTAAAGTCATATAAAAGAACAGAAGCAATCTATTTAAATTTGTCAAATAAGCCAAGACTCCAACTCTGTTGACAGTGTAGTTTGACTAGTAATCCCTTAATAGTAATTACTGTTTTCATGTTGTCTTCCTGTATTTTCTTCAGTTTTCTCTCAATGCATATGACTTAACGCATACAAACGGAACAGACCTTGTTTAATAGCATGTGTTAAATTGGGGCACCTGGGTAGCTCAGTCAGTTAAGCGTCCGACTTTGGCTCAGGTCATGATCTCACAGTCCGTGAGTTCAAGCCCCGCGTCAGGCTCTGTGCTGACAGCTCAGAGCCTGGAGCCTGCTTCAGATTCTGTGTCTCCCTCTGTCTGCCCTTTCATTGCTTGCACTCTGTCTCTCACATTGTCTCAAAAATAAATAAACATTTTTTTAAAAAATTCAAAAACAAACAGCGTGTGTTAAATAAAAATGAATTCTGTTCTCTAAACTTAAGATCCTAGAGGGGCGCCTGGGTGGCGCAGTCGGTTAAGCGTCCGACTTCAGCCAGGTCACGATCTCGCGGTCCGTGAGTTCGAGCCCCACATCAGGCTCTGGGCTGATGGCTCAGAGCCTGGAGCCTGTTTCTGATACTGTGTCTCCCTCTCTCTCTGCCCCTCCCCCGTTCATGCTCTGTCTCTCTCTGTCCCAAAAATAAATAAACGTTGAAAAAAAAAAATTAAAAAAAAAGATCCTAGTAATATTCCATCATTTGGGGTTTTTTTTGAAAATACAAAATCTCGAGAGCGCCAGGCTGCTCAGCATTTGGAGAAGCAAGCCAGTGGAATTTGCACTTTTGAGGTTTTATACCCAGAGAGAACTAATTATAGCCATACAATTGAAGCAGTTCAGAAGATTTTAACTGTTTCAGAAATCTAACCATTTCCCATTTCTTTCTGGCTGAAGACAACTCATTGCTTTCTGACTGACCAAGGTGCAGCAAAATTTGCGACAGCCATGGGGATTCCCACAGTTCCTAAAGAGCAGCTGGTGACAGAGAGAAACATAAAGCGCCTAGAGAAAGAGAAGCATGAGAAAGGTGCTCCAAAGCCAGACTGTGAAAAGTAAGTGTATCTGCGGCTCACAGTCTGGGGAGTTACTCGACTGTGGAAGTTTGACAAATCTCTGATTACCTACAGTTCTTAAATAAGTCAAGAATCACTTGGTAGTTTCAGTGTTTGTACAAAATAATTCATAGTACAGAATGGAAACACTGCTCTTCTGACTCTTAAACTTGACCTCATTTATTACTTCTGTGAATAACCACTCAAATTAGGCCGAGACTTCCTTCTCCAAGATGACTGAATGGAAGAGCGCCTTGTGTTAATGTGTTAACTACTGGATGCTTCTTGATCAGTCTGTTATTGAAAGCAGACCAGGCAGGCTCTCTATGATCTATCCTCTGAAGTTACTTAAACACTCTGTCCTAGTACAGAGAAATCAGGACAGCTCTTACAAGTTTCAATTAGTCATATGTTCTGAATTATGGTTTTCTATATTAGATTTCAAAATCCCAAATAAAAGCCCCCTTATTCAAAGCAACATTTGAAAAGTAAAATTTGATGGGGCGCCTGGGTGGCGCAGTCGGTTAAGCGTCCGGCTTCAGCCAGGTCACGATCTCGCGGTCTGTGAGTTCGAGCCCCGCGTCGGGCTCTGGGCTGATGGCTCAGAGCCTGGAGCCTGTTTCCGATTCTGTGTCTCCCTCTCTCTCTGCCCCTCCCCCGTTCATGCTCTGTCTCTCTCTGTCCCAAAAAAAAAAAAAAAAAATTAAAAAAAAGAAAAAAATAAAAAAAAAAAAGAAATGAAAAGTAAAATTTGAATATGGCCTGGCAGT
The DNA here is from genome assembly GCF_007474595.2 of Lynx canadensis. NCBI lineage: Eukaryota > Metazoa > Chordata > Mammalia > Carnivora > Felidae > Lynx > Lynx canadensis. The sequence continues at coordinate 106,489,759 of NC_044312.2, forward strand.
TTATAATGGGATATAATCTATTAACCCTGCATACTCTTTAAGATTTATCATTTTTAACCAGCGGTATACTTTAATATCGCCTAGGGAGCTTTTTCACAGTACGCACATCTGGCCCACCTCTGCAAAGAATCTAACCTAAGAGGTCAGAAGTGAAGAGGCCAGGCAGGTGTGTTAGGAAAAAGTGTCCAGGTAATCCTGATGTGTCCCCAGCTTAAGAATCTATTTTACACAATTGGCCATATATGGGTAGCTGTTGATAACCAAGTGTGTGGTTGTACGTCACAGGAACGGGGTTGCTTTATTGATGGTTCGTGGGTGTTTTAATAGATGTTGCCACATTGCTTTCCAAAAATTCTGCAATAGCACACCTCTCCACCAGCCATCATCGCCCCTAGATATAAGCAAGAGAGACCCTGCCCCGGGTTCTACACTTCAGAGGACCCCCATGTCACAAATACACAAAACAGTTGGCTTATTACAGTCACCTGGGGCGCCTCTGTCACTCAGCAGTGGCCTGCATGACCCATAACCCTCATCATCCACTCTTGTGATTAACACCATTCAGCCCCCAGGGAAATGCTTCTCTGCATCTTGCTCTGTGTCTTGGAACCAAAGAGCACCTAAATCTAAAGATTTGTGGACTGTGCCACTGCTGATATCAGAAATGGACACTGCTTCGGAGTGGGGGAAGAATGGAGCAGCAGAAGGACTTAGGTAAGAGAAAAAGACAAATTAATAACTTGTCAAATAAATTCTTAAGCAACAAAGTATCGTTTCCCAATAGTGCCAGATATTCAGTTTCCTGCCTCCTTACATGTTTTATGCTGTGGTTCTGGCGGGATTCATGATTCATGAATTAGTACAATGTCTGTGAGACTCGCACATGAGGACTGATTGCCGTGACTCTTAAATTCGCGGGTAGGTAGGCCTAGACCAGCACGGTCCAGTAGAAAGACAAGGGCTACATTTGTAGCCACATTAAAAATCCTAAAAAGAAACAGGTGAACTTAATATTGTTTAACCCAGTATATCCAAAGTACCATATCAGCATGTAATCAGTATAAGAAATTATTTGAGATATTTTACATTCTTCTTTCATACTAAATCTTCAAAACCTGCCCCATATGTTACGCCTGCGGCCCATCTCCCTGGGGGCTGCCCACGCTTCCAGAGGCCAGGGGCACAGGTAGCTCGCACCTGCCGCATTGGACAGTGAGGGTCTGGACAGAACCTGCGTGAGGAACCAGCTCTTTATGTTGGCAGCTGAATGTTAGAATTCGGAATGGTTTTATTTTTGTAATATGTTAACATTTTCAACATTTAAGTAGTTTTGTTTCAAAATCTTGTGTTTGCTAAGGGTAATTAATTCATGTCTGACTTTAATATTGATATTTACTATAAATAGATAATTTGGCATATTTCAAGATACACTTGAAAGTGTATCTGCAGTTCATTTATATTGATTCAGTTTTATTTGCTCTTCATGTTTGATGAAAATACATCCTAATTTTGTACACTTTCAAGACAATCACATCTTTTTTAATCCCTAGACAATTGAAAATGCGTGTTAAGTCAAGATTTTGATACGAAAAAGAATACAAAAGTGGAACTCACAAAGGAAAACAAAAAGCTGAAAGGAAAAAAAAGGAAAACAATCTTCCAGGACACACTCCGTGTGCATTTTAAAAAACAAAACAGTAAAGTAAGCGGCCTCCTTCCAGGACAATCCACTGAAAGTTCATAAGCAGGACATTCCAGCTTCTTGGTTCAATGAAGATATAATTACCCATCAAGACAGTGAAAATTAACGAGCATGGTATTCTTGCTACATCCTCAATTTGAGTAGTTCAGATGAAATCCCAGCAGCGTCACATTCTGGACTAAAGGAAGGTGATGTCATTGCTCATCATGAAGATTCACACACCGAAAGGACGCAATTACTAGGATTGGAGGAAACAGGCAATAGATGAGAGCAGAAAAAGGAAAAGACGACATGGAACATGGATGTGAGGTTCTTGGAAGAGTAATACCGCGTGTCCAATATTTAGCGAGGGCGGATGATGCTTTGCATGGCACTCTGTCAGCACAGTGTTGACAGAACCCAGTAGAAAATTTCTGGGCTTGGTAAAAATTATTTCAAGTTGATAAAACACCAAACCTGTAATTAAGACAAAAAATAACGAAACTAATATGTTCACTGTCTAGGATAGAGAATTCAGATTTTTTTTTTTATGTTTTTTTTTTTTTTTTTTAGTTTTTTTGTTTTTGTATTCTTGAGAGAGAGAGACAGAGCATGAGCGAGGGAGGGGCAGAGTGAGAGAGGGATACAGAATCCAAAGCAGGCTCCAGGCTCTGAGCTCAGACAGATTAATTTAATGGGTAATAAGAGATGAAATCAAATACATAATTTTTTTTTAACAAAATACTCTGTTCAGCTAGAATGTACCATGGTCAGAAGACCTCTTGAGCAGCTAACATTTATTACATGTATCACTATGCTAGCCAGCGAAGAAAAACAAGTCAAAGTCAGTGGACATTTTATTGGCTTTATACCTGCTTTTTGAAGTAGGTGTTTTGGATTAAGAGAAGTGGAAAACTTTCCATCTTGGTCGTGAATTTAAAAGACCGTCAAGGGGCACCAGGGTGGCTCTGTCAGTTAAGCATTGGACTTTTGCTCAGGTCATGATCTTACTGTTCGTGAGTTCGAGCCCCACGTCGGGCTCTGTGCTGACGGCTCAGAGCCTGGAGCCTGCTTCGGATTCTGTGTCTCCCTCTCTCTCTGCCCCTCCCCTGCTCACATTCTGTCTCTCTCTCTCTCTCTTTCTCAAGAACAAATAAACATTAAAAAAAAAAAATTTTTTTTAAAGACTGTCAAAAGCAAACCTGTGATAATGGAGTTAACATGGTTAGTAAATAAAAGATACTGTGAAGTTTGGCCAAGAATCCAGAAGTATTCCATGTGACAGGTAGGCTCACAGTTTAAATCTCTTTCTAGAAGGTATGCCCCTGCTGTGCCGATAGCATCAATGTTGTGGGACAGGAGAGGGTCCGATCCGAGAATCACATTGATAAAAAGAGTTCAGTGAAACCACACAAGATCCTCAAGGAGAAAATTATGGACTTTGACAGTGAAATTAATTTTGAATTTGTGCTCTCTATAGTCACTTAGTAGGAACTGTTCATTTCTATTGATAAGCTTAATAACCTTTAAAAATCTTTTTGGCTATTTTATGTCTAAAAGGATTGAAAACATGTGAAGTTTAGGGAAACAAAATAAAACTGGATGTGAAGTAAGCGAGAAAAATGACATTCCAATAAGAGGAAACCGAAAGAAGGAAGCAAAAATACTTGTGTGACTTGAAGGAGAAGATTCGTGTACAAATAACCCCAAGACCAGCTCCCATAGAGGCTGTTTTTCTGTTTATTACGTATCAGAGTATCATTTGAAGAGAGATTTGCATACAGTCAAAGAACATACTTGTGCTTTAAGATTTTGTATAATACGCCGAAGATACTCTGCGTGGATCTAGATTCCTGTTTAAGGTGACAGAAACGACTACAGCAGCGATTGTGATTTATTTGATCAGATTAAAATATTTAGTAGAATCTTCTGTTACAGCATTTTACCACATGCTGCCCTCGAGCATGTGAGCGTGCCAGTGTTCAAATCGGGAGGCGCTTCCAAATCCAAGGATTGCTTGAGGAATTTTGTCGGTCATTCCAGCTGCTACTGCCTCAGCAGAGTGAAGCTTCGCCAAATTAAAATTAACTAAAAACCTGCTAAGAACTACACCGACTCAAAAAGATCTGTCTTATCTGGCAGTCGGTCAACAGAACAGAATGTTGTACGGACACACAGCTACAAGAGCAACGGCTTCCCAAACTGAAAGCAAAGCAGGAGAGCCAGTCTCGTGGAGTAGACACGCAATCACTTACCGGGGCGGGGTGTGTGTGTGTGCGTGTGTGTGTGTGTGTGTGTGTGTGTGTGCGCGCGCGCATCTTTTTTTCCCATCATCCAGCCATCAACAGAGAACCCAGATGGGCACGATCATAATGAAATTAAGTCACCGCTGGTAGTTTGCCAACTTTCAGCCACACAAGAGCCATAGCTTTACAATATTTTTAAAAGCCTATGCATCGCTCTAAGAGAATAGAACGTATTTACAACTTCCCAGAAGTAAACATGGGGTATGGGCCTCCGTTTGTATTTGTAATCTTGCCTCAACGTGGGTCTGCCACCAGCTGAGACCGGGACTGCCTCTCTTCCTCTGACATGAGAAGGGTAACCTTGTCACTTTAATTTTTTTTTATTTAGTAGGGTATTTTTAATGTTTATTCATCCATTTTTGAGAGAGTGAGTGACCGACCACGAGCAGGGGAAGGTGAGAGAGAGAGACACAGAATCTGAATCAGGCTCCAGCCTCTGAGCTGTCAGCACAGAGCCCCACGTGGGGCTCGAACCCACCAACTGTGAGATCATGACCTGAGCCAAAGTCGGATGTTCAACCGACTGAGCCACCCAGGCGCCCTAAACTTGTTGCTTTAATTTGCTGTTCCTGGACTATTAACAAGTTTGAGCATTTGGCATTTGTCTGTGGTTCGTTCGTTTCTGTGAATGTGCCTGTGTCCTGTGATCATTTTTTCTTCCTTGCCGTTGCGTCCCTCCTCCTCAGTGTTAAGGCTGTCTTCTCTGTTAAAAAAATGTTTCCAGCCCAGCCTGCTTCTCCACACCACAGCACCACCCACACACAGGCCACCGACTCTTCAAACCCCCTGACCAGTCTCTAGTTCCAGTCTCATCTCCCTCTGCCAACATACATTTGCTAGAATAATCGTGTTAAGAGAGACTTTGTGTACAAATGTGGCATACATACAGAGGTGCATAAATCTTTTTTAATAACTCATGAAATTTTTTAATTTTTTTTTTTCTTTTTGAGAGAGAGAGTGCACGAGCCAGGGAGGGGCAGAGAGAGAGGGAGACACAGAATCCAAAGCAAGCTCCAGGCTCTGAGCTGACAGCAGAGAGCCCGATGCGGGGCTCACACCCACGAACTATGAGATCATGACCTGAGCCGAAGTCGGACACTTCACCGGCTGAGCCACCAGGCACCCCAGACGTGCATAAATCTCATGTACCCCTAGTGAGTTTTCACAGGGTGGACACACCCATGCAATCGGCCCCCAGATCAGGAAACAGCACATCGCCATTCCTTTTCTTCATCGTCCGGTTTCTCAGATTCATCCATGTATTGTTTGCAGCTTTGCAGCGGCAGCTTACCGCCCCCCCCCCCACCCCCCCACCCCCCGCCGGCATCATTCTGTTTCATGGCTGTGTCTCCACTCATTTACTCCACCTCTGCTGGACATTTGTGTCGTTTTCCGTTTTCCATTACTACGAACAGTCCTGCTGAGAACATCTGGGTGTCCTCTTTTGGTGAACACCACATTTCTGCCGGATGACTGTAGAAACGCTGGAGCGTTGTTGCTAAGTCAGCTTCAGTGGATTCCACCAGATGGTTTTCCAAAGGGGTGTGGGCACCAGTTTACGTTTCCAGCAGGAATGACGGGGCATCCCAGCCCTGCACATCCTGGCCACACCTGGTACCAAGTCTTCCTCATTTTAGCCACCCTGGTGGACGCGCGTCGTGGTAAGAATAGTATTTTTAAAGCTCAAAAAAAAAAAATAAAAAAAAAAATAAAGCTTAACTCGTCTTGTGACAAGATGAGCCTTGGCTCAAGTGCTCCAGTGTATCCCCGCCTCCGAGTGAAAGCCCTGATGACGGCCTTTACGTAGGAGAACCATGTGATTTACTATTCAAATTGGAACTTGATCTTGAGAGCGAAGGTGAAACAAGCAGGGACAAAAGGCATAAATCAGGACTGTCGTAAGTAACCGGGGTGCACGGTCACCCCGCCCATCAGAGCCTTCATGGTCTGGGTGCTGGCCGTCCCTCCTCACTCTCCCTCACTTTATTCTCTCCAGCCACAGTGCCCTCCAGATTCCATGAGTTTAGCAATCATGTTCCTGCTTCAGGAGCGTTCTCCCCAGCGATCGGCACAGCTTGCCCTCACCTCCTTCAGAGAGGCCCTGTGTCGAGGTGCCTCCATGCTTCTGGACTCGTGGTAGTTTTTACTGTCGTTCCATAAAGCAAATTTGTATTGCTCTGCTGCCCTCTGCCCCCCAAACGCAAGCTGCACAGGAGAAGGGACGTGGTCGATTCAGCTCCCTGCTGTGCCCGGCACTTTGTGCCTCAAGTACAGTTCGTTATAGAACCTGGGTGGCAGGTATAGAGCTGTGATTGCACTGTATTATATTCTTCTCACTTTTTTACTTGAAAATGTATAATAAAACGTTAGAGAAAACAATAACCTATCTCATCTTTGCAGCAAGTGCCATGAAAGAGGCAAAGTGGGGTCTGACGGGCAGCATCAGCCTCACCTGGGAGGTTGTGAGAAATGCAGGCTCTTCGGTCCCGCCCTGTACCCACCAACTCGGGATCTCTGGGGTGGGCTCAGGGATCCAAGGGGTTTTTATGCACACTGAAGTTTGAGATGCGCCTTTTGTTTTGAGGGAGCATGCGCATGAGCAGGGGAGAAGGGCAGAGGGAGAGAGAGAGAATCCTGAGCAGGGGAGAAGGGCAGAGGGAGAGAGAGAGAGAGAGAGAGAGAGAGAATCCCAAGCAGGCTCCATACTCAGCACAGAGCCAGATGAGGGGCTCGATCCCATGACCCCGGGATGATGACCTGAGCCGAAATCAAGAGTCAGACGCTCAATCAACTGAGCCACCCTGGTGCCCCACCACCCAGTTGCTTTGTCCCCATCTTATAGGTGGGGAAAATGAGACCCAGAGAAGAAAACTTAGCAAGTAAGTCACAGCTAGAGGTCAGAGGTGCTGGGATCAGAAGTGCTCTTGAAGCCGAGGTCTAGAAGAGTGTCTAGTAATCTACCCGACCTGCAGAATAAAAGGCAAACGGGCTTTCTTTGCCATTTCCGTGAGTCAGGAATACTGGGATCAAAGTGTGGCCCGTTTGCCATTAACCTCTAATGTGGGAATGTAAGTGCTGTTAAGTTACGTTGTTACCTGTGGGAGTGTTTCTCGTCTCAGCCTGTCACTTCTCTCTCTATTTTTGGCAGAAACCTAGGAACCGTGGGCGCCGTGGCCTTGGACCGCAACGGAAACGTGGCCTACGCCACCTCGACGGGGGGCATCGTGAATAAAATGGTCGGCCGGGTTGGGGACACGCCATGCATAGGTGGGCCCCCCGATGGCTCTGCCCCTTCCCATCCACAGTCACCCACCTGGCTTTGGGGAGGGCTTGGAGAGGGAGACGGGGGAGGCTCCAGTTGTCCCCCGTGAGCCCCCGAGGGCCTCTTCCCTCTAGCCCCGTTTTCGGGATCTGCAGACTTCGTCCCAGAGGGTTACATACACGAACCCTCTTCCCAGGCCTGGGCTCAAATTCACAAACAGAAAAAGCTGAGAATTTCAGTGGGCAGTTACTGGATCTGAGTGGCGTGAAAGCCACACGCTGCTGCTACAGCGACGTTACGAGTGGAAGTGTTTGCGTGGACACCGAAGCACATGGCCTCATTCTGGAAGCGGGGTGAGGGGCGGGGGTAGTTGTGGCTGCATATGCCTCGCCCTGCGCAGACTACCCGCGAGCCGTCGGGGAGCTGTTCCATGAAGGGTCAGGCCTGCCCTCCCTCCCGGGGCTCCCTTCATCCCCCTGGTTTCAGGGTCATCACCTGGTGCTTTGTTCACACTAAAGCGTCACAGCTCCTGATGTTTGTCCACACTTCGGCACTCTTTGGGATTTAGTATTTACGTAGCCTTAGACTTGATCTGTGTTTGACTTTCTTCACTGTTGCTGCTCAGTTTGTCACTTTTTTGGGGCAGGATCTGGAGGTTATGCTGACAATGACATTGGTGCCATTTCAACAACGGGGCACGGGGAGAGCATCCTGAAGGTGAATCTGGCCAGACTCACTCTCTTCCACGTAGAACAAGGTACACGGAACAAATGCATACTGTCTGAAGACGAGTGAACGGAAGGTCTTCGTAAATAGGAGGGAAAGTAGATGAAACCCTTTTTAATTTGCTTTAGATGTTCCTTTCAGGCTGTTACCTACTTTGACTTCTTCCCACCTTCTGTTGGATTTGGAAAGAAGTGCATTTAGAATATTGTCTGCGTTGGGCATCTCGGGCAGTAGAGAGACTTTGAGCCTGGGTGTGGGAGAAAAGCAGGTCTGCTTAGGCTGATGTCAGGCTCTGCCTCAGTGCACAGAGGGTCTTTTACGGTGAGGACCCTTCTAAGAAGCATTCACGTAGAAATCGTTTGGGGGCACCTGGGTGGCTCAGTCGGTTGAGCATCCAACTCTTGATTTTGGCTCAGGTCATGAGCTGACAGCATGGAGCCTGCTTGGGATTCTCTCTCTCCCTCTGTCTCTGCCCCTCTCCCACTCACACAGGCACATGCGCTCCCACACTCGCTCACTCGCTCTCGTGATAAATAAGCATTAAAAAAAAGAAAAAAGAAATCATTTGCCCAGAATCTTTGTTAACTCACTTTGGTTTTTCATACTACAAATGATTTTCCCATCGGATTTCTTTTTATTGAAAGGTTGTTTCACAGCCTCTCCTTGTTTTCAGGAAAGACACTGGAAGAGGCTGCCGACATGTCGTTGGGTTATATGAAGTCAAAGCTGAAGGGTTTAGGTGGCGTCATCTTGGTCAGCAAAGCAGGAGACTGGGCAGTGAAGTGGACCTCTGCCTCCATGCCCTGGGCGGCCGCCAAGGACTGCCAGCTGCACTCTGGAATTGACCTTGATGAGACCAATGTCACTGACCTGCCCTAGGGCCGTGAAGATTGTATTCTAGGTGCTATCCTGAAGGGAAAGTCCAGCTTCCTGGTGTGGAGATTTAGCTTAATTAATTAGATCTAGAAATGGAAAATTCTGCAGTCTGTCACTGTTTTGTCGCCTTGATCAATGAGTATCTGAGTGTTTGGTTGAGGGGCAGATCCGAAAGTGCTCAGAGAAATCCCCCTATTAAGGTCAAAGTAAGACTAGTCCACATGACCAAGTCCTGAGTCTTTCTCCTGAATCGGCCCCAGCGTCTTAGGTTAGAAAGAAATGACGTCATCTGATGTGACAGCAGCCGCCTGCGCGCAGGGAGCGCTGTCTGGTAGTGGGAGACCCCCAGCGGAGCGGGGGGGGGGGGGGGGTGGTGCCCAGACGGACGCTCCCGGGGTTCCCACGGTTGCAGGCTCTCCACGGGACCCAGTGAAGGGCAAGGCGGGAAGGAAAGGACCCAGCGGCATATCTGAAAGTACACAGAAGCAGCAGAGCTTGTGGGCCAAGTCCCAGAGAACCGCAGAATGCTGTGGAATTCACTTTGAGTCAGAAGAATGTCAGGGGAAAGAACCTGGAAGAGGATAAACTGAGTTTTCTAAGAAAGTTCGGGTCTCCTCTGACTTACTAATGTAGACCTGTTTGCAGACACTTCAAAAGTGCCCCCTGGAGGTGAGGGGTCCCGGGGATGGGGGGGTCTCTGCGGAGCTCCTGCCAGCCTGAGGGCCCTCCGGGACTCCCACGGGAGTCCGCCCATCTGGCATTTGCCACCAGCCTCCGCCTGCTGGAGGCCCTCCAGGTCCTCGTGCTGGGTAACGGGGCCCAGGACCTCCCCGCCTCGGCCATGACGGGGGCGCCCAGCCCACAGGGCTGCACGGGGGCCTCCTGCATCCTCGCGCTGTCTGGTGGGCGTGTGCACAACGTGGCCGGCACAGGGAAAACAGTAATTTCCTCAGTGGAGGCTACTTCTGTTAATCTCTCTTTACACTGGAAATGGTATTTCTGCTGTGACAGTTTTTTAGTCTTGTCAGGTCTTCTCTCTGGAAAGAAACTGCTTAACTTGAAATTCCATGTGCCACTAATAAAATCTATTTTGAAAGAATAACAGTGTGGTTAGGAGTCACTGTTGACAAAGACCAGAATGTCCATATTGGGCATGTTGGAGGGTGTTCAGAGGAAAGGAGCCTTTTCTGAACAGGTAAGGGAGAGACCCGACCGCCGCTCACGGGGATCAGCAGGGCTAATGGTCAGCATTCTCACGGTTTGCCAGACAGCCGCCAGCTTCCAGCTCCCGGCTGTGACCTTCAAGGACAGGCGGCCGCTCTGGGCCTCGGAGGCGGAGGTGGTGCGTGGAGGCAGCACTGAGTTGCATCCTGACTGGCCCCCACTGCCCAGGGGACCCTGGACAAGTTAACTGCTAGGAAAGTTTTCATCTACAAGATGGAGCATTCTAGGGGCGCCTGGGTGGCTCAGTCGGTTGAGCGACCGACTTCGGCTCAAGTCATGATCTCACAGTTCGTGAGTTCGAGCCCCACGTCAGGCCCTGCTGACAGTTCAGAGCCTGGAGTCTGTTTCAGATTCTGTGTCTCCCTCTCTCTGCCCCACCCCCTGCTCAGTCTCTCTCTCTCTCTCTCTCTCTCTCTCAAAAATGAATAAACATTAAAAAAGCAAAATGACGCTGTGGCAATGAGGATTTTTTGAGGGAGGCGGATTAGTTTGCTCCGGCCAACAGCCAAACAGCACAGGAGCTTACACAGCAAAGTTATTTCTCACAGTTCTCGAAGTCCAAGATCAAGGTGTCAGCAGGCTCAGTTTCTCCTGAGACCTCTCTTTGGCTTGCAGATGGCCGCCTTCTCACTGTGTCCTCACATGGTCTTTTCTCCATGCGCATCTGTGGCCAACTTTCCTCTTCTGATGGGGACACCCAAGTCAGATGGGGTGAGGGCCTAACAGCCTCATCTTAACTCAGCCACCTCTTCAGAGGCCCTGCCTCCACATGCAGTCACATGCTCAAGTACTGGGTGTTAGGGCTTCCACTTAAAGGTTTTGAGGGGACACGAGTCAGCCCACAAAGGAGACAAAGCAGAACTACATTAGGGATTGGAAAAGGAGAGAATGAAGAAGTGAGAGAGAAGGGAGGAGGAAGGGGTAGGGAGCAAGGCCAGCTGAAGGACCTCAGTCTGTGCTCATCAGTCCAGCCTTTCAAAAGGGGAGCGACCCTAGTTCAAACACTGCTGGAGGCTTTGAAGGCTCGGCTTGGGAACCTCCTGGGTTTGACCTCTTTGGCCGGGCAGTCCGGTTAGGTAAGGGTTCGTCAGCCCCCTTGTACAGCCCTGGTTCAATGGCAAGTCACCTGCGTGAGAATGTAAGCTGGTGCAGTCACTCTGGAAAACAGTATGGAGGTTCCTCAAAAAACTAAAAGGAGAACTACCCTACAGCCCAGCAATTGCACTACTAGGCATTTATCCAAGGGATACAGGTGTGCTGTTTCGAAGGGGCACGTGCACCCCAATGTTTATAGCAGCACTAATCGACAATAGCCAAGGTATGGAAAGAGCCCAAATGTCCATCGATGGATGAATGGATAAAGAAGATGTGGTATATATATATGCAATGGAGTATTAGCAATCAAAAAGAATGAAATCTTGCCATTGGCAACGATGTGGATGGAACTGGAGGGTATTATGCTAAGTGAAATGAGTCAGAGAAAGACAAAAGTCATATGACTTCACTCCTATGAGGACTTTAAGAGACAAAACAGATGAACATAGGGAAGGGAAACAAAAATAATATAAAAACAGGGAGGGGGACAAAACAGAAGAGACTCATAAATATGGAGAACAAACAGGGTTACTGGCGGGGGTGGGCTAACTGGGTCAGGGGCACTAAGGAATCTCCTGAAATCATTGTTGCACTATATGCTAACTAATTTGGATGTAAATTTTAAAAAATAAAATTTAAAAATTAAAAAAAAGGGGGGATCCTGGGAAGATGGTGGCGTAGGAGGATGCTGGGCTCACCACGCGTCCTGCTGATCACTTAGATTCCACCTACACCTGCCTAAATAACCCAGAAAACCGCCAGAAGACTAGCAGAATGGAGTCTCCGGAGCCAAGCGCAGACAAGAGGCCCATGGAAGAGGGGTCCCTCCCGAAGCGGACCTCTGAAGGAAAAGCGAGCTGAGCCTGCCCCTCCCAACCCGTGCACCTTGCCGATCCACCCCAGCTAACATGCCAGATCCCCAGCACCACAAGCCTGGCAGTGTGCAAGTAGCCCAGACGAGCCACACCACCCCACAGTGAATCCCTCCCCTAAGGGTGGGGAAGAGAAGGCACACACCAGTCTGACTGTGGCCCCAGTGGTGGGCTGGGGGCAGACATCAGGTCTGACTGCGGCCCTGCCCTCCAACGCAAGTTATTCAAGACAGCACAGGGGAAGTGCCCCGCAGTCCCGCACCACTCCAGGGACTACCCAAAATGACAAAACGGAAGAATTCCCCTCAAAAGAATCTCCAGGAAATAGCGACAGCTAATGAACTGATCAAAAATGATTTAAACAATATAACAGAAAGTGAATTTAGAATAATAGTCATAAAATTAATCGCTGGGCTTGAAAACAGTATAAAGGACAGCAGAGAATCTCTTGCTACAGAGATCAAGGGACTAAGGAACAGCCAGGAGGAGCTAAAAAATGCTATTAATGAGCTGCAAAATAAAATGGAGATGACCACAGCTCGGATTGAAGAGGCAGAGGAGAGAATAGGTGAACTGGGAGATAAAATTATGGAAAAAGAAGAAGCTGAGGAAAAGAGAGATAAAAAAAATCCAGGAGTATGAGGGGAAAATTAGAGAACTAAGTGATGCACTAAAGAGAAATAATCTACGCATAATTGGTATCCCAGAGGAGGAAGAGAGAGGGAAAGATGCTGAAGGTGTATTTGAAGAAATAATAGCTGAGAACTTCCCTGATCTGGGGAAGGAAAAAGGCATTGAAATCCAAGAGGCACAGAGAACTCCCTTCAGACGTAACTTGAATCGATCTGCATGACATATCATACTGAAACTGGCAAAATACAAGGATAAAGAGAAAATTGTGAAAGCAGCTAGAGATAACGTGCTCTAACATATAAAGGGGACCTATAAGACTCGTGACCAATCTCTCTACTGAAACTTGGCAGGCCAGAAAGGAATGGCAGGAAATCTTCAATGTGATGAACAGAAAAAATATGCAGCCGAGAATCCTTTATCCAGCAAGTCTGTCATTTAGAACAGAAGGAGAGATAAAGGTCTTCCCAAACAAACAAAAACTGAAGGAATTCGTCACCACTGAACCAGCCCTACAAGAGATCCTAAGGGGGATCCTGTGAGACAAAGTACCAGAGACATCGCTACACGCATGAAACCTACGGACATCACAATGACTCTAAACCCATATCTTTGTGTAATAACACTGAATGTAAATGGACTAAATGAGCCAACCAAAAGACATAGGGTATCAGAATGGATAAAAAAACAAGACCCATCTATTTGCTGTCTTCAAGAGACTCATTTTAGACCTGTGGACACCTTCAGATTGAGAGTGAGGGGATGGAGAACTATTTATCATGCCACTGGAAGTCAAAAGAAAGCTGGAGAAGCCATACTTATATCAGACAAACTAGACTTTAAATTAAAGGCTGTAACAAGAGATGAAGAAGGGCATTATATAATAATCACAGGGTCTATCCATCAGGAAGAGCTAACAATTATAAATGTCTATGCGCCGAATACAGGAGCCCCCAAATATATAAAACAATTACTCACAAACATAAGCAACCTTATTGATAAGAATGTGGTGATTGCAGGGGACTTTAACACTCCACTTACAGAAATGGATAGATCATCTAGACACACGGTCAATAAAGAAACAAGGGCCCTGAATGATACATTGGATCAGATGGACTTGACAGATACATTTAGAACTCTGCATCCCAAAGCAACAGAATATACTTTTTTCTCGAGTGCACATGGAACATTCTCCAAGATAGATCACATACTGGGTCACAAAACAGCCCTTCATAAGTATACAAGAATTGAAATCATACCATGCATACTTTCAGACCACAATGCGATGAAGCTTGAAATCAACCACAGGAAAAAGTCTGGAAAACCTCCAAAAGCATGGAGGTTAAAGAACACCCTACTAAAGAATGAATGGGTCAACCAGGCAATTAGAGAAGAAATTAAAAAATATACGGAACCAAATGAAAATGAAAATACAACAATCCAAACACTTTGGGATGCAGTGAAGGCAGTCCTGAGAGGAAAATACATTGCAATCCAGGCCTATCTCAAGAAACAAGAAAAATCCCAAATACAAAATCTAACAGCACACCTAAAGGAAATAGAAGCAGAACAGCAAAGACAGCCTAAATCCAGCAGAAGAAGAGAAATAATAAAGATCAGAGCAGAAATAAACAATATAGAATCTAAAAAAACTGTAGAGCAGATCAACGAAACCAAGAGTTGGTTTTTTGAAAAAATAAACAAAATTGACAAACCTCTAGCCAGGCTTCTCAAAAAGAAAAGGGAGATGACCCAAATAGATAAAATCATGAATGAAAATGGAATTATTACAACCAATCCCTCAGAGATACAAGCAATTATCAGGGAATACTATGAAAAATTTTATGCCAACAAATTGGACAACCTGGAAGAAATGGACAAATTCCTAAACACCCACACTCTTCCAAAACTCAATCAGGAGGAAATAGAAAGCTTGAACAGAGCCATAACCAGCGAAGAAATGGAGTCAGTCATCAAAAATCTCCCAATAAATAAGAGTCCAGGACCAGATGGCATCCCAGGGGAGTTCTACCAGACGTTTAAAGCAGGGATAATACCTATCCTTCTCAAGCTATTCCAAAAAATAGAAAGGGAAGGAAAACTTCCAGACTCATTCTATGAAGCCAGTATTACTTTGATTCCTAAACCAGACAGAGACCCAGTAAAAAAAGAGAACTACAGGCCAATATCCCTGATGAATATGGATGCAAAAATTCTCAATAAGATACTAGCAAATCGAATTCAACGGCATATAAAAAGAATTATTCACCATGATCAAGTGGGATTCATTCCTGGGATGCAGGGCTGGTTCACATTCGCAAATCAATCAATGTGATACATCACATTAATAAAAGAAAAGATAAGAACCATATGATCCTGTCAATCGATGCAGAAAAGGCCTTTGACAAAATTCAGCAACGTTTCTTAATAAAAACCCTCGAGAAAGTCGGGATAGAAGGAACATACTTAAAGATCATAAAAGCCATTTATGAAAAGCCCACAGCTAACATCATCATCAATGGGGAAAAACTGAGAGCTTTTTCCCTGAGATCAGGAACACGACAGGGATGTCCACTCTCACCGCTGTTGTTTAACATAGTGTTGGAAGTTCTAGCATCAGCAATCAGACAACAAAAGGAAATCAAAGGCATCAAAATTGGCAAATATGAAGTTAAGCTTTCGCTTTTTGCAGATGACATGATATTATACATGGAAAATCCGATAGATTCCACCAGAAGTCTGCTAGAACTGATACATGAATTTAGCAAAGTTGCAGGATACAAAATCAATGTACAGAAATCAGTTGCATTCTTATACACTAATAATGAAGCAACAGAAAGACCAATAAAGAAACTGATCCCATTCACAATTGCACCAAGAAGCATAAAATACCTAGGAATAAATCTAACCAAAGATGTAAAAGATCTGTATGCTGAAAACTATAGAAAGCTTATGAAGGAAATTGAAGAAGATATAAAGAAATGGAAAAACATTCCGTGCTCATGGATTGGAAGAATAAATATTGTCAAAATGTCAATACTACCCAAAGCTATCTACACATTCAATGCAATCCCAATCAAAATTGCACCAGCATTCTTCTCGAAACTAGAACAAGCAATCCTAAAATTTGTATGGAACCACAAAAGGCCCCGAATAGCCAAAGGAATTTTGAAGAAGAAGACCAAAGCAGGAGGCATCACAATCCCAGACTTTAGCCTCTACTACAAAGCTGTCATCATCAAGACAGCATGGTATTGGCACAAAAACAGACACACAGACCAATGGAATAGACTAGAAACCCCAGAACTAGACCCACAAACGTATGGCCAACTAATCTTTGACAAAGCAGGAAAGAATATCCAATGGAAAAAAGACAGTCTTTTTAACAAATGGTGCTGGGAGAACTGGACAGCAACATGCAGAAGATTGAAACTAGACCACTTTCTCACACCATTCACAAAAATAAACTCAAAATGGATAGAGGACCTGAATGTGAGATGGGAAACCATCAAAACCCTAGAGGAGAAAGCAAGAAAAGACCTCTCTGAGCTCAGCCGTAGCAATTTCTTACTTGACACATCCCCAAAGGCAAGGGAATTAAAAGCAAAAATGAACTACTGGGACCTTATGAAGATAAAAAGCTTCTGCACAGCAAAGGAAAAAACCAACAAAACTAAAAGGCAACCAACGGAATGGGAAAAGATATTTGCAAATAACATATCAGACAAAGGGCTGGTATCCAAAATCTATAAAGAGCTCACCAAACTCCACACCCGAAAAACAAATAATCCAGTGAAGAAATGGGTAGAAAACATGAATAGACACTTCTCTAAAGAAGACATCCAGATGGCCAACAGGCACATGAAAAGATGCTCAACGTCGCTCCTCATCAGGGAAATACAAATCAAAACCACACTCAGATATCACCTCACACCAGAGTGGCCAAAATGAACAAATCAGGAGACTATAGATGCTGGAGAGGATGTGGAGAAACGGGAACCCTCTTGCACTGTTGGTGGGAATGCAAATTGGTGCAGCCACTCTGGAAAACAGTGTGGAGGTTCCTCAAAAAATTAAAAAGAGACCTACCTTATGACCCAGCAATAGCACTGCTAGGAATTTACCCAAGGGATACAGGAGTACTGATGCATAGGGGCACTTGTACCCCAATGTTTATAGCACCACTCTCAACAATAGCCAAATTATGGAAAAAGCCTAAATGTCCATCACCTGATGAATGGATAAAGAAATTGTGGTTTATATACACAATGGAGTACTACGTGGCAATGAGAAAGAATGAAATATGGCCCTTTGTAGCAACATGGATGGAACTGGAGAGTGTTATGCTAAGTGAAATAAGCCATACAGAGAAAGACAGATACCATATGTTTTCACTCTTATGTGGATCCTGAGAAACTTAACAGAAACCCATTGGGGAGGGGAAGGAAAAAAAAAAAAAGAGGTTAGAGTGGAAGAGAGCCAAAGCATAAGAGACTCTTAAAAACTGAGAAACTGAGGGTTGATGGGGGGTGGGAGGGAGGGGAGGGTGGGTGATGGGTATTGAGGAGGGCATCTTTTGGGATGAGCACTGGGTGTTGTATGGAAACCAATTTGACAATAAAGTTCATATATTGAAAAAAAAAAGAACAAGTTGAGGGTTACTGGAAAGGAGGAGGGATGGGTTAAATGGGTGACAGGTTAAGGAGGGCAGTTGTGATGATGACCACTGGGTTGTATGTAAGTGACGAGTCACTAAATTCTGCATCTGAAACTCACATTACCCTGTATGTTAACCAACTTGAATTTAAAAATTTTTTTTTCAACGTTTATTTATTTTTGGGACAGAGAGAGACAGAGCATGAACGGGGGAGGGGCAGAGAGAGAGGGAGACACAGAATCGGAAACAGGCTCCAGGCTCTGAGCCATCAGCCCAGAGCCTGACGCGGGGCTCGAACTCCCGGACCGCGAGATCGTGACCTGGCTGAAGTCGGACGCTTAACCGACTGCGCCACCCAGGCGCCCCCCAACTTGAATTTAAATAAAAACTTGAAGGAAAAAAATTTTTAAAAAAGGGAGAAAGTCACCTGCACTAGCCTGGGATTCCCTCAGCAGAGACGGTGTGTGTTTCTCTGTGCGGCTCCACACTTTATCCAGTGAGCGGGACGCTGTGAAAGAGAATGAGAATCTTTTTACCACTTCCATACCACAAGAGGGCAGCAAACTATAAAACGTCCATCGTTTCAGCCCAAGAGAAAGCTAACTTACCGGACTGCGTGAGAATAATCAGAAAATTTGGAAGCAGAAGAGGGAGGGTTCCTGTTCCTGACCTTCATTTTCTTTTTTTTAAGTTTATTTATTCTGAAAGAGGGCAGGAGAGGCAAAAGAGAGAGGGGGGAAAGAGAAAATCCCAAGCGGGCTCCGCGTTGTCAGCACAGAGCCCAATGCAGGGCTCAAACTTGCGAACTGCCAGATCGTGACCTGAGCCAAAACCAAGAGTTAGATGCTCAACCAACTGAGCCACCCAGGCGTCCCGACCTTCATTTTTGTCTAAATACTACAGTTTTAGAGCAGCATTGTCAAGAAAAAAAAATGCTAGCAAATTCCCCAAAGAACCCATCGAAATCAAGTCTCTGACTCTTAAAACGGCAGATACCTGTTGTGCACCTGCTGCCAGATGCCAGGGACCCCAGGTGAGCATGGCCAGGCCCCCCAGCCTCTGCCCTTGGTTGCTCCTTCCAACCAGGAAGACAGATAAACTGTATTTGGCCTAAACTCCAAAACTGTGGATAACGCCAAAACTGTGGGATAAGGAGCACAAGAGGGGCCCAGAGCCGAGGATGGGTGTCTGCCCCCCACGGATGCTGCGCTCAGCCCATCCTGTTGAGCCGAAAGACAAAAGTCCTGGGAAGGAAGGGCCTTTAACCTCATAGCTGTTGCACAATAAATGTTTGGGTTTTGTTTTTTCCAATAATGTCCTTCCTAGACGTGTTCTTTTCTGTCATGAGAGATCACAAACCCTGAGGGCAAAGGGAAGTGGAGTGGATGTGCTTTGGTCCTTGTCAGGGTCCCTGTCATCCGAAGTGGATGGTGTTCGGGGAAGCTGGCAGGGAACACAGCCCTTCAGCCCGACTGCAGCTCTGCGGCCCTCTGGGCAGCCTTCACTTATGCACAGACCAGCACTGCATTCAGACTTTGTAGCAACCAAGGAGCTGGGACGAGCCCCCACAGGACCGTGTCCAGCTCAGGAAAACCAGGTGTCCCCTTCCTCCTCTCTATGTGGCCTCCAAAGGAACGGGGACTGGGCTGAAGGACGGAGGCAAAGCAGGCCCAGGAAACAGTTGGGAGGAGATTTGGGGCTGGAACACAGGAAGGCTCGGGGCCAGGAGTAGGTGTGAGTGCATTAGTGGTCCTACCCGGAATGTAAGTACCATTCAGTGGGAAAGCACCTTCCTCCTGTGCCCCATCCCACTTCCGGACACCCCAAAACAGCTGAGCACAGTCACACATAGCTGGTCTCCTGCAGGAAGTTAAAGATGAGGGGAGGGGCACAGGGATGGCCCTGCCCTTTTGAAAGATGAAAAAAGGCTCAGAGAAACCGGAGGTTACCCCCCAACCCCGCTCCCCCCACCCACCCCAGAGCATTCATTCCGCTCAGGGTAAACAGAGGTTTATCTCCGCCTCTCTGTTCCCAAATCCTGAAGCGTCCTTATCACCTCTCTCTGGCTCCCAGTGCCCACCCCCAGGACCTACGTAGGGGTGACCATTCCCGAGAGCACTGCCGGTGAGAGGAAGGGCAGGACACCACGTTTTAACAACTTTATCCTTCAGAGTCTGCGTTTTCCCCCCAACCCACTATTCAAGGGAAGATGGATTTTTCAGACCATGAGTAAGATAGGTCAGGCATGGACGGGGTTGACAGAGGAAACCAGGCTGGGATTCTCTCTCTCATGTCGTCACAGGGACACTGGGGGCCTGGCCCGCCACACCGAACACAAATGTGGACGTCCCTTCTGCTGAAAAAGCCTCCAGGGCCGGGCTGTGGGAACAGGACTGGGCTCAAGTTTTGGAAAGGGAAATGGGGGTCTGTGCCAAAAAGCACAAGGCCTCACCCAGGAGTTTGGCAAAGAGAGTAAGTTGGCGTCAGAAGAGCAGGTGGGGATCGAGTTGACCCCGTGCGGCCGCCGGGAACAGTGGCCACCCTTCCCAGGTCACTTTCCCTTCCCAGCTGGGCTCACCTTCGACCTTTCCCAAGGCCAGCCCAGGCACAGGAGGAACAAGAGGTACCCCAAGGGCCTCTCAGGCAAAGGGCAATTTTCCAGAGTATTTACTGATTAATTAGCACAGGTGGATGCCGGTCTCACAACAAATCCAAGAACATTTACCGTGGAAGCACAATGAGAACAGAGACTGGGGTTCCCTCACCTTCCCCCCCAATGTCCCACCGTCCACCCAGCGCCAGATCCCTGGGGGGCTGAACTCCTGAACTCTCTCCTGCAATGTTCTGCTCAGACGCCAAATATTTGAATCACTTAAAAAGTTAAGAAAGGCCACAGTGAGTTCTTCCCTTCCTCCCTTCCGCCTGTTCCCCTCCCTCCCCCTGGGCCCGCTCAGCCTGCAGCGCGCTGTGGGCCCGCGTGCTTCCCCGGTGACCTCACCCTGGATCTGGCCTTTCCGCCCGGAGCCTCCCCAATCTTCCTGGCCATCTCTGCTCATCTAATCTCTGGCTCTTGCACAGATATCACACCCTGGATGCCTCGTGACTAAAAACTCTGAGCTTCCCCCCCCCACCCCCGAAGTCTCTTCTTACCCTGTCCCTGTCTTTGTTAGAAATTCCAGCGTGTTTGTCCGCTGCTCCCGATGGACAGGACGCAGGGTGGGGCACCCTCCAGAACAGAATCTGCCCCCTCCCCCAACACGCTCAGCATTCCCGGCTCCAAGACCTCACACGGATGTGCTGCAGAAAACAGGCCGCCAGTCCCTCCCCGGGAGTGCCACACGGCCGCCTTTATTTCACCAGTGAGCCCCACCCGTGTGTGGACCCCCGAACTGTCAGGCTGGAAGGCCTCCACCGTGGCCAGCTCTGTGGTGGCCTCCCTGGGCTTCATCTTACTTGAAAGAAAAGGTTCCAGCACCTGCTTCCTGTCTCTAATCACTGGGATCATGGCCCAACCACCCCTTCCCCAGCTGGGCCAGCCCCCTGACCGGGCAGGGGACTCAGACCATTGTCCTGCCAGTTTGGGCAGAATGCTCGAGGCTCCTCTATCAGCCGGCAGGCAAGGCTGCCCTGCCCTTCTTGGGGTCAGCTCCGTGACGGGGTGCGGTCTGGCACACGCAGGACCCGTGTCAGGCCACTTGGCTGCAGCCCTAGGGTTCCCGGGCTCTGAGGCCCCAGGCCCCTGGGCCACACACAGCCCAGCTTCTGAGCCCATCTCCAAGTCGAGGTTTCCCAAGGGGGCTGCCTGGGTGGCAGCTGGGCCTGTGCTCAAGTATGAGGACAGAATGAGGAACCCCTCTCCTTGTTCCTTGGGCTCACAGCCCCGAAGCCAGCCCATCAAGGCCTTGTCCTCCTCCCAGGAGCCCCATCCCGCCCACCCTCAAGGATTAGGTCACACAAGGGCCTCCAGCCGTTCCTCTGCTGACTGTATCAAACCTAAACCCCCTGACTGGCTTCTAAGACCCCAGAAGGCCAACTCCTCCTGGCTGCAGGGGGGCAGCCCACTGCCCTCAGGATGGGAGAGGCTCCTCAGGCCTCTGCACGTCCTATTCCCTCCCCCAGTATGCCTTTCCACCCGTAAAAGGCATGTTTAGGGGCACCTGGGTGGCTCAGTCAGTTAAGCGTCCCACTTCGGCTCAGGTCATGATCCCACAGTCCATGGGTTCGAGCCCCACGTTGGGCTCTGTGCTGACAGCTCGGGGCCTGGAGCCTGCTTCGGATTCTGCGTCTCCTTCTCTCTCTGCCCCTCCTCCACTAGCACTCTGTCTCCCTCTCTCTCAAAAGTAAATAAACATTTTTTTTTTTAATTTTTTTTCAACGTTTTTTATTTATTTTTGGGACAGAGCGAGACAGAGCATGAACGGGGGAGGGGCAGAGAGAGAGGGAGACACAGAATCGGAAACAGGCTCCAGGCTCTGGGCCATCAGCCCAGAGCCCGACGCGGGGCTCGAACCCACGGACTGTGAGATCGTGACCTGGCTGAAGTCGGACGCTTAACCGACTGCGCCACCCAGGCGCCCCAGTAAATAAACATTTTAAAATATTAAAAAAAAAAAAAAAGCATGTTTAAAGGGGGAACAATAGTAACCTCCCTCAGAAGGCTGTTGTGGGGTTCAATTACTTAATCCGTGGAAAATTCTTAGACGTGTGCCTGGCATATAGCAAACTCTCGGTAACCATTAGCTATTGCTATCGTGTTATTTTGCTCCCAAGCCACACCAACCGCAGTGAAGCCTTCCATTTCTGAGCCCCTACCACTCTTCAGGGTCACCTCCTGAAACGGGCCTCTGTTTCACGGACCCAAAAGTTGGCTTTGATCATTCGGGACGAGGGGCCAGGCACTCAGCCAACAGGCCTGTCTGTGCCTGTGTGGCCATGCCAGCACAAAGGATAACCCCGTTTCCTATTTTGCGGGGTTTACAAAGCACTTTCACGTCTATTTCTGCCTTTGTGGAGTAGGCAGAGCAGAAATCATTGTTGCCATGTTCCAAAGTGGCCCACTTAGCCTTCGGGCCTAGCTCTGTCTGACTCCAGGCCCCGCGCCCTTTCCTCAGCACCAGGCTGGAGTCACAACCAGTGAGGTGCACCTTCCTGAGGAGCTGGGACGCCACAGGCATTCGAGACAGCGGCCCGATGAAAACCAGACGCTCTCCCCCCACCCCACCCCACCCCCCAGTCTCTGGGCCAGCTCCCAGGACCGAAAGAGCAACTGATATGTGGCCCCCGAGCCCAGCCTGCCCCGCGAGCTCAGCTCCTGGCAGAAAGACCTCACTGAGGAAAGCCTCTCACCAGAGCTGGGGCCGGACTGCGGGCTTCAGAAGAAGGAGTGGCCGAGGCCAGCCGTGCTGCCACTGACCCCTCTAACCCCACCAACCTAGCCAGCCAGGTGCTACTCTCGTTTTCCAGACAGGAAACCAAGGCTTGGAGAGATGCGACCTCTCCAACTCGCAAGCGGGGACGCCTGAGGACGGCTGGGTTACAGCCCGTGCTGCCCCAGCCCCGGTCACAACCCCCTCCCCACCCACAGTTAGAGGCCGGGCCCACCAGGATGCCGCAGGGCCTCAGTATTGGGTTCAGTGGGCTCGGGGTCCCCTTGCTATCGAGGGAGAGGAGTCACCTCCCAGCCACGGTGAAGGCCCTCTTGGCAGTCTCCAGCTGGCCAGGGGCTTCCAGAATGGGAGTGGGGCAGGGTGACGCAGGATGGGTGTGGTGACCCACTGAGGATAGGACAGACAGCGAGGGAGTCCACGCCTAGGGCGCCCCAGCTCAAGAGCCCAGGCTTCCCCGCCCAGGGGCCATTTCTCTAGCTGACTCCCCCACCTCGATGATACGAGGGCCTGCGCGGCTGAGGTGTGAGTGTGGGGTGGTGTCTGTGTGAACGAGTCCAAGCTCAGGAGTCCAGTCGGGGGGACTGTTCACATGCCTTCAACAAACATAACAGCCGTGGCCACAAAGTAGAGCAACAGTGAACTCAAACTCCACCCCAGCCTGGGTCTTCTAGAAGACGCGGTGAATTGAACTGTGGATCGGTACCTGGCTTTGTCCACCTCCCCTGTCGTAACAAAGCCTGTTCTCCAACGTCCACCGGTCACCGGATGTGCTCCATCCAGGCCCACCGCCCCCGTCGCTCCCATTCCCCACGAAGCCGGGCCCAGACCCCACTTCCATGCCTTTTGTATCTGTGTCCTGCGACCAAGGTAAACTCGAACGTCCCTCGGGCAATCAAGGCTCTGTGTGGATGTCAGGCTCTTGCCCCGAGGTCCCAAGCCTTCTCTCTCAGTGCATCAGCTTCCACCATGCTGGCGTCGCCTGTGGCCCCGCTCCCGGGGGCCCCGAGCTTCACACACCCCACCTCTGTCCCAAGTGCTCTCCCCTGCCCCTCACTAGACAAGGCCTGCCGATCTCACAGAGCTCACCCAAGGGACGCCTCCTCCAGCACCCGACCCGGAGATTCTTCTCTTCTGGCACACCCAAATCTCTCCTTCGTGGAAATTGTCATCCTGGGGATTAACATCTGTGTGTCACTCTAGACACGGTCCCCAGAACCGGTACCTGGCTGGCACCCAGCAGGGCCTTCACACATGAGGGCTGAATGAAAGAACGGTGATGCAGTTGCCGGCCTCCCCCGGCTCTGACCTTGTTTGCCCCCAGTGCCCCCCAGATCCAGCGCAAAGACACCTCCTCCAGGAAGCCTCTCTGCTCCCACTCGGATCTCGTCTTTTCCTCCTCTGAGGACTGCCCATGAATCGTGGTCACCTTTGTCCATCTGCCTCCTCACACGGTTGGGAGACCCTCGAGGTGGCGCCCTAGGCCCGGCCAACCAAGTTGCCCACTGCACCCCTCTTCCCACACAAGCCGCGTCCTCAGGAAAGCCTTGGCTTTCTCTCATCACTGACTGAACTCCAACAGCCTCTGAGAGGCAGGGCTGGTGGCCTCTATTAGCCCTAATTCACAGGGGAGACCTCTGAGGCTAAGAGGGAAAAGGCTCAAAGTTCTGCATGATTCTAAACACCCGCACACTCAGCGCCGTGGGGCCTGCTGAGAGGAAGGAGCCCCAGAAGCACCCGCCTTTGCACACAAGGGTCCAACCCTCCAGAAGAGAGGGAAAAAGAGAGGACTTAATCACTTCAGTCAGGATTGCATTTTAAAACTTACTTTTGGGGTGCCTGGGTGGCTCAGTCGGTTAAGCATTCCATTCTTGATTTCGGCTCAGGTCATGAGCTAACAGTTCGTGAGTTCAAGCCCCGTGTAGGGCTCTGTGCTCACGGCATGGAGCCTGCTTGGAATTCTGTCTCTCTCCTTCTGTCTCTACCCTTTCTGCACTCTCTCTCTCTCTCAAAATAAGTAAATAAACTTTATTAATTAATTAATTTAAAAAACTTACTCTCAGGGCAGCTGGGTGGCTCAGTGAGTTAAGCTTCTGACTTCCGCTCAGGTCATGATCTCGAAGTTTGTAAGTTCAAGCCCCACATCAGGCTCTGGGCTAACAGCACAGGGCCCACTTTGGATCCTCTGTCCCCCTCTCCCTGCCCCTCCTCCACTCGCACGCACTCCCTCTTCCTCTCTCTCTCTCTCCCTCAAAAATAAATAAAGAAACTTTAAAAAAATTGAAACTGGGGCTCCTAGGTGGTTCAGTCGGTTAAGATTCCGATTTCAGCTCAGGTCATGATCTCATGGTTCGTGAGTTCGAGCCTCACGAAGGGCTCTGTGCCGACAGCTCCCAAGCCTGGAGCCAGATTCGGATTCTGTGTCTCCCTCTCTCTCCTCCCCTCTTCCACTCATGCTCGCGCTCTCTCTCTCTCTCTGTCTCTCTCACAAATAAATACACATTAAAAAAATGTTTTTTAATTAAAATTTACTCTTTAGCAGTTAGGACCACCGAGAAGGATGTTACTCCCTGAAAACATTAAGGTGACATTTACCGAATTTACTTCCTATTTGCCAGAGTTCTGTCAGCCCCTTCCCAGCACAGAATCTTCTCTCCCTTCAGAACTGTCAGGTCTAATTCTATGAACCAATTTTTATTGGCAAAAATAGTTACTGTAATAGAAGTTTAAAAGACGCTCAACATCACTCATCATCAGGGAGACACAGACCAAACCCACAATGAGATACCCCCTCACGCCCGTCAGAATGGCTAAAAGCAAAACAACAAGAAACAGTAAGTATGGGCGAGGATGTGGAGAAAAGGGAACCCTCGTGCACTGTTGGTGGGAACTGGTGCAGCCCCTGGGGAAAACAACATGGAGGTTCCTCCAAAAAACTTACAAATAGAATTGCCATGTGGTCCAGCAATCCCATTTCTGGATATATTCAAAGAAAACGAAAACATTGGGGCACCTGGGTGGCTCAGTCGGTTGAGTGTCCAACTCTTGATTTTGGCTCAGGTCATGATCCCAGGGTCATGGGATTGAGCCCCACGTCGGGCTCCCTGCTGGGTGTGAAATCTTGGAGTCTGCTTGGGATTCTCTCTCTCTCCCTCTGCTGCTCTCCCCCACTCATGCTCTCTCTCTTTCTCTAAAATCAAATTTTAAAAAACACTTGGTTTAATAATAATATTGTACTGCATATTTGAAAGTTGCTACAAGAACTTCAAAGTTCTCAGGGCACCCGGGTGGCTCAGTCAGCCAAGCATCCGACTTTCGATTTCGGCTCAGGTCATGACCTCATGGTCTGTGAGATTGAGTTCCAAGTCGGGCTCTGTGATTACAGCCTCAGAGCCTGCTTGGGATTCTCTCTCTCCTTCTCTCTCCGCCCCTCCCCTGCTTGTGCACGCTCTCTGTCTCTCTCTCTCGAAACAAATCAACTTAAAACATAAGCTCTCAGGGGCGCCTCGGTGACTCAATCAGTTAAGCGTCCGACTTCGGCTCAGGTCATGATCTC
Source organism: Lynx canadensis (assembly GCF_007474595.2). Classification (NCBI taxonomy): domain Eukaryota; kingdom Metazoa; phylum Chordata; class Mammalia; order Carnivora; family Felidae; genus Lynx; species Lynx canadensis. The sequence continues at coordinate 106,516,028 of NC_044312.2, forward strand.
GCAGTTTGTGAGTTCGAGCCCCGCATCGGGCTCTGGGCTGACAGCTCAGAGCCTGGAAACAGCTTCAGATCCTGTGTCTCCCTCTCTCTCTCAGTGCCCCTCCCCTGCTCATGCTCTGTCTCTCTTGTTAACAAACAAATGTTAAAAAAAAAAAAAATTTTTTTAATAAAAAAAAATAAGTTCTCATCACAAGAAAAAAAAGTGTTTAACTCTGTGTGGTGACAGAGGTTAACTAGACTTCTCGGGGTGATCATTTCACAACATATACAAATATTGAATCGTTATGTTGTCCACCTGAAACTAACATAATGCCGTAGGTCACTTAGACCTACATAAGTAAATAACCCGCGTATAGAATAAAAGATAAGAAGAGTTAGGGTGTCTCCTCCACCACCCCCTCAGAACAGAGGCCAGAAGAACATGTGCTTGGGGTAGGGAAGAAGGGCTAGAATTAGGTTCAATCCCACCAGCGATGGTTATGGAGACTCACGATGTGCTGAAGTTCCAGAAGCCTCAAGGAAGATACAGAGCCCAGGGATGGGGACAGTCCGTGAGACCTCGGCTCCCCGCAGGCAGGTAACTGAAACCAGCACAACAAACAAGGGGAGTGAAGGTGGGCCCAGCAGAAAGGGGCTCAGCAGGTTGCGGTCAGCCCTCCCCAGGTTGAGATCCTGCCTCCCCTGCTTGCTGACTAATAACCTTGGGCGATTCTCTGAGCCTCAGTGTCCCCATCTTTGAAATGGGGACGGGCCTAGCACCTTCCTGGGAGGATTGTTACACGAGTTCAGTGAGAGAACACACTGAGCGCCCTGCCTGCCGAAGGGAGGTGTGGGTGAGTGCTGTGACTGTCACTAACGACATGACCTATTTTCCCTGCAGGGGTGAGAGGAGACAGTGGGAGGTCGCCTTTCACCCTGGTCTTGAAGGTAAGAAGGATTGCAGCCAGTGAGGATGTCGTGGACATGGGGGACGACAGCTGAGTGCATTTCAGGAAATGGAGAAGTGACTGAGGCTAGGTCTCTGGGTGAACCTGGGTGCCATCACTGTCCTAGAAAACACCGAATACTTTAGTGTGCACCGGCCGTGCCTCTGAGTGCTACCCACATCCTCCCCACTGATGCTCACTGGACACCTGACTACAGGGCAAAAGGCTCAGGGTCCTGTTCATTCAGTCAACAAATACTTAATAAGCACCTACTATGTGCCGGGCCCCAGGGAGTCCTAGGTGAGCATGGAACCTACGTCCTAGGAAGACAGATAATAAACAGCATCATTTCAGACGGGGATTAGGCTCTGAAGGAAAGAAAGCTGGACCCTGGGATCCAGAGTGACTGGGGAAGGGCACACGGTGATCTTATCTGCAGAGGGGGTGTATGGGGTGACACCTCTGTGGCAATGACAGAGAGTGTGATCAAGTTATAATCCGGGGTGGAGTTCCTGACAGAGGGAAAGCAAGAGCAAAGGTCCGGTGGCAGCCAGGGCTCATGTACCTTGTGGGTAAGGAGGCCAGTTTGTCACAAGGTACTGAGTCAGAGGGGCAGTGACACAAGCTGGGACTGGAGAGACAGGCAGAGACAGGTCATGCAGGGTCACGTGGACTAGGGGAGAGTTTGGATTTAATCCTAAATGTTGTGTGAAGCCAATTTACACAGAAGAGTGACAGGGTCTCTGATGTACATCTTAAATTTTTTTTTTAATGTTTCTTTATTTTTGAGAGAGAGAGAGTGTGTGCACGAACAGGGGAGGGGTAGAGAGAGGGGGAGTACAGAGGATCAGAAGTGGGCTCTGTGATGACAGCAGCGAGCCCCAGGTGTGGCTCGAACTCACGAAACACGAGATCATGACCTGAGCCAAAGTTGGACGCTCAACCAACTGAGCCACACAGGCACCTCTAATTTACATTTTTAAAAGGTCAGTCTGGCTGCTGTGGGCAGAATGGACCACAGCGGGGCACTCCAGGCAGTGACCCTCACCTTGGACATGAACCCCATGCTGAGCCCGGGGTCCAAGAAAGCAGCCCCCACACTTTCTGTCCCCGCAGACCAGGCAGCATATCAGACACAGCCTCTCCAGGGCCACCATGGGACAGGCGCTGGCAGTTGTCCCTTGCCCAACGGGTGTCTCTCCAACTCCAGCCTCTGGGACTGAGGGATGCAGCTCTCTACTCTGTTTCCTGGCATTCTGAATCTATCTGGAAAAGACCCACCAATGACTTTAGAGGAAAGTGAATTACAACCAGCAATGCTGGTTTTTCGGCATTTTTACAGGCCCCAAGGGTCCGTGAGATTCAGAGCATAAATGCGTAGAACCCTGTCTGTTCCTAGGCATCTGGGTGCATAAACCACGGAGGCCGAGCTCTGCTGTGCGGTTCAGAACGGCAGAGCTCCCCCAGCCCCCCAGCAGAGAGCATCACAGTGCTCAGGTTCAAGTCCCATCTCTGCGCCTCACGTTTGCAACCTCTCATAACTTATAGTCTCTCCCTCATCCAGAGACCCCTTCTCCAGATGGAGCCGATGTTCCCTGCGGCCCTTCCAGATCACAGAGGCAGAATTTCCCTGGAGTTCAAATTTGGGGTGAGCCAGAGACAGCTGCGGAGAACCACCTGGAATCTCTGAGCCCGGGGGCCTGGGCAGCCTGTGTTATGCTGAAGAGGCAGCGAGAACCTCACCCGGGGGCTCACCACCACGGCAGGATACCAGCCACCCTGTGCCCGCCCGGCTCCCCAGGGGCACAGGCCGGCTGCTTGCGGTGGATAGTTTTTGAAGCATTAACCTGTACTCTTTTTCTCATTTTTCTTTCCTCTTTTGGCTTTTCCCCTGACTCAGGCGGCCCCAGGAAGGGCTGAGACAGAGGAAGGCAAATGAAAAGAACTTCAGGCACTCATTTTGTGTAAAGAGCCCAGCTTCCAGAATATTCCCACCTAGAGAAGGATTGGCTGGGAAGCAAAGAGCAAGTATTACCAAGCTTTGGTGGTCCCTGGCTGAGACCAGGGGCGGCCACCCACTCCAGGTGTGCGCAGTAAGAAGGATTCAAACACCACGGTAACACCACTAAAAGCAAGTGTTAACACCGTGCACCATAAGTCCCAATAATTTTTTTTTCGATGTTTGTTTATTGTTGAGAGAAAGAGAGAGAGAGAGCAAGTGGGGGAGGGGCAGACATAGACTCTGAACAGATTCCAAGGTCTTAGCCCAGATTCCGACTGGGGACTCGAACTCACGAACCGTGAGGTCATGACGTGAGCTGAAGTCGGATGCTCAACCAACTGAGCCACCCAGGCGCCCCCATGCACCAGCAGCTCTAAACAATGTCAGGGATAAAATACGGCTACCTGAAAAACTCTTCTAAGCCTCGTGGTGAGGATTGGCTAGGGTCACTACTGAGTGTTCCGAACGCATGCGTGAGCTCCGAGTTAGCACGTGTGTATTGCTTGTCTGTTAATAAACACTGTATTCCACGTGGGAGTCATTTCTAAGAGCTCCCAGTTGTACAGTTGGTCTCCGATGACACAAGCGTGTCAAGACCAAGTTTGCGAAGGTTCAGAATCCTTGGAACAGGCTTCAGAGTCAGATTCTTGTCTCCAGCTCCCGAGGGCTACATCCTCCCTGCGTTTAAGCAATAAACTCAGGGGCTACATCCTCCCTGCGTTTAAGCAATAAACTCAGGGGCTACATCCTCCCTGCGTTTAAGCAATAAACTCAGGGGCGCTCGGGTGGCTCAGTCAGTTAAGCGTCCGACTTTGGCTCAGATCATGATCTCATGGGGTTCGCGAGTTTGAGGCCCTCATCAGGCTGTGTGCTGACAGCATGGAGCCTGCTTGGGATTCTCTCTCCCTTTCTCTCTGCTCCTTCCCCACAAGCTCTCTCTCAAATAAACATTTTTTTAAAATAGAATAAAATAAACAGTGAATTCAAAGTGAACCACAAAACACTGATGGTAAAGACCATGAAATAGAACCTGAGTGGCTTCCTTTCCGTCGTCCTATGAGACCACCTGGGAGCTTTTGGGGGGGAGGGGGAGTAACACAACAGTAAACAAGTGTAAAGTATAATATTTCTGTTGGGGAAGTGAAAGTGTTAGTCCGTACACGAAATATTTTACTGGATTCTAATATCTTTGAAGTCAAAATGTATTTTTTTCAATTGTCGATTGTTTTAGAAGAACGACTCAAAAAATAAATAAAACGTGACAGCAGTGGTACGATTCAGTGGGTGCCTAAATTTGACCTTTTGTGGGTATTTCAGGGTTTTTTTTCCCCAAATGATGAGAGAGCTAAGGCAAGCTGAGGGCAAAATACAAACTAAAGCCCCACCACCCTCCACACCCCCAGGTGGGATCTATGTGACATTCCTCAGGCACTCCAGGCTGCCCAAGAACAAAGGAAAAGGAAAAACAAATGGTTAACTGATACAGATCACAGTCCTGAAGGACTAGAGTCTCCACCAGCTTGCAACTGTCTTAATGATGTGCAAGAAAAAAGGCAATCTCCAGAAACCTATGGACTCAATTTCCTGGGGCCCTAACATCCCCCTCCCCTCCGTACTGATACCGGAACAAAGGCAAGAAGAAAATACAGATAAAATTAAATTTCTTTGTAACCTGCAGCCCATTGACAAATACTTGGGGCAGGCAGGATAAAACATTCCTCCAGGGACTTCCCACTGTCTTCTTGTTAATGCTTTGCTAGAGGGAAAAATAACTTTAGCTCAACAGTAGCAAGGCCTCTAGTTTGTTGCGAGTCTTCTTTAGCACATGATAGTTCTTTTGGAAACTCCCCTTGCCTTTACCTCCCCCAGCTCCCAGGTATGCCATCAGTCACTCCTCACAGCCCCAGCGCAGCTCCTTCTGCCCACGGGTCCTGTCCCCTTGCTTTAATAAAATCACCTCTTTGCACCAAAGACGTCTCTAGAATCCTATTTTGGCCTTTGGCTCCGGACCCCCACCACCACTCCAAAACCGCATCACAAAGAATCATAATATCTTTTATTAATGAACTGTCTGACATCCTTTTGTGTTACTTTTTTGTACTTTTTTGACATATATTTCAGTTTTTATAAAAACTCACTTCTTGGGGCGCCTGGGTCAGTTAAGCTTCTGTCTCTTGATATCCACTCAGGTCATGATCTCACAGTTCGTGGCATCAAACCCAAAGTCAGGCTCTGCACGGACAGCATGGAGCCTGCTTGGGATTCTCTCTCTCCTTTTCTGTCTCTGCACCCCTCTCTCACAATAAATAAATAAACATTTTTTTTAACCCACTTCTTGGTGACTTTTAATTGGATAAGTATTTACTTAAACTATTAATATGTCAGATTATAATGGAGCGCCTGGGTGGTTCAGTCAGTTAAGCGTCTGGCTTGGGCTCAGGTCATGATCTCGTGGCTTGTAGGTTCAAGCCCTGAGACGAGCTCTGCACTGACAGCTCAGAGCCTTGAGCCCACTTCAGATTCTGTGTCTCTTCCCTCTCTCTCTGTCCCTCCCCCACTCACGCTCTCTCTCTCTCTCTCTCTCTCTCTCTCTCAAAATAAATAAACATAATTTTAAAAATTAAAAAAAAAAAAGAAAAGAAAACTGATCTGGATGGATAAATAAATAAATCATCACTGTCTGAATTTCTTCTCTGGCCTTTTTTCTTATTCATTTTATTTCACGGTGATTGCTGAGAATAATTTTTGTTGGCTAGAGTAGGGCGGTGTTAAGAAATGATCCTCTCTGAATGTCAAATCTACCGGCTAAGCCACTGCAGACACTGCCCTTAGTGAGATGGCAGAGTGACAGAGACCCCAGATGGCTTTGACGAATCCGGGAACAGACAGCAGAACCCCCAGAGAAGAAATGTGTGATGCATCGAGGTAGACAGGCCTTGGGTGGTGTCACAGCAGAACTTCCCGGCCCAGGGACAGCACGGGGACAGCAGCCGGTTCCTGTGCACCCACGAGTGGCGCCGAGGTGACAGAGAAAGTCAGTGGACTGGAGGCCTACAGACGGTGTCAGGGGCCGGCTCAGGAGGAGGCCTGCATGGGCTGATGGCCCATGACAAAGGACGGGCTGATGACGGTGACATCAAGCACCAGATGTCCTCACCAACACAAACCCCACCAATGCCTTGGTCCTGCACAAGCCCCTGGAAGTTAGGCACAACCGTGGGGACAGGGAGCCCCAAAATGACCGGGACTGAGTTTTCATCCCCTTAGCAGAATGAAAGCTTGAGAATGAAATTACACATCATATTAATTAGAATATAAATATGATAGATATTATGTATCATTTGCAATATATAACATGTTTATATATGTATGTGAGATAAATATACATTACAGAATATATATTACATAAAATATAAAGCATAAATATAGAATATAACTATTTTAGTTATAAAAATAGAAAAAGATGTTGATGGATATAGGAAAGTCCTGTAGACTCTATAGACCTAAAGAGAGAGAGAGAGAGAGAGAGAGAGAGAGAGAATCCCAAGCAGGCTCCACACTCGGCGTGGAACCTGACGAGGGGCTCAATCCCATGACACTGGGATCCTGAGCTGAGCCAAAATCGATTTGGACGCTAAACTGACTGAGCCACCCGGGCGTCCCAAGGGGAAGGTATTGCATCTCACGAACACCTGTGTCTGAGAACCCTGCATAACCCCGCTGGACCAAAAGTGGTGTGGTGCCCAGACGGGACAGCACAGGCCATGTCTGGGGGACAGAGACCAGGAGCTCCCCAGGCTCCTCTGGGCGGGACATCACTTGTCTCAGACTAGGAGCCAGAAGGAGCTCAAGGTGGCCTTCCTTCCCACTCCCCCCCACCCCCCACCCCCGTCCCTGTGCATCTAGGACAGCTGCAGCCCTGCAGAGCCACGCAGCTGGCCAACCATGTCTGCTGACCACATTGGCGCCTGTCCCCCATGACAGCGGAGAACAGGGCCGCATGACCCACCCAGAGGGGCCTGAGCGGTAGTGACACGCCAACTTTGTGGTGGGAACAGTCACAGGGCAGGGAAGGTGAGAGAGAACACACACAAAAGGCAGGATTTGCGTGACTCAGCCCAGAACAAAGAACCTGCAGAATTAAGCAAGAAAGGGAGCAAGCTTGCTGGGAAATGTCAAGAAGTGAATCGTGTTACATGTTGTGTTAACCCCCCAAATCCCCAGAGTCTAAGTGAAGGGGAACCGGTTACCACCCCGCAGAACAGGGACTTCCATCAACTTGATGGTCCCCGCCCCTCAGGGGAGCTTGTCCCAGAGCAAGGTTCTCCCAGGCTCCGTGGGAAAAGCCCCAGCTCTCAGCCCTGCTCCGCCTTCCCATCCCCCAAGTTTCAGCACATCTGCCTGCCTGGCCGTCCCCAGCACCCCAAGAAGGCGCTCTGATGCTCAGCAGGTCATGGCCTGACTCACCCTCACCCCTCCCTGAAACTCTCAGGTTCAGCCTCCAGAAACCGCTAACACCCGATCCCTTCCAGCAGGAGTGGGCGATTTGCACCCACAGGATGCTTTCAGCAGTCCAGGAGACATTTCTGCTGGCCCCTGCCCAGGCCTGGGGCTGAGGGACAACTTGCACCAGGAAAGTGACCGAGATCCCCATGGAGAATCAGAACAGTTGCTGACCCATACATACCCTCTTGCTCTCACCACCGCAGTCTGAACACTCACCAACCACCCCTCTGCCGCTGGAACAGACAGACTCCAGCCTGGGGAGTCGGCGCCTCTAGAGAATGGCAGCAAATCTGAATCCAGGCATCTGTCCTACGGGGGGGGGGGGGGGAAGCCCCCAGGGCAGAAGGTGGCGTGCTTGTGGTTTGTATGGGAAAAACTGTGAAAATTACAGGCATCCATCAATAAGGTACTGGTAGCTCAAATTGTACTGCATCCTACAGAGGGATATTCTATAATTTGAAAAAAAAAAAAAACAAGTGCATCTGTAAGTGCCAAAGTTTCAAAAGATATCCAAGACATAACATTTTTGTTTTCAAATGTTTATTTCTTTAATTTGAGAGAGAGCGGGAGCAAGGGAGGGGAGAATGAGAGGGACAGAGAGACAGAATCCCAAGCAGGCTCCACAATGCCAGAGCAGAACCCGACGACTCGAGGCTTGAACTCATGAACCATGAGATCATGACCTGAGCCAAAACCAAGAGTCGGACGCCTAATGGACTGAGCCACGCAGGTGCCCCAATCTGACAGATAATATTAAGTGAAAAAAGCAAGATCCAGAGCTGTATGTATAGAATGAGACCATTATGTGCAGGTTATTCTCTGTTTGACACTCACCCCACGCATCCATTCTCTACCTTTCTCTGATCTGCTCTGTGCCCCGAGGCAGCTGACCTCTGAGGACCACAAAAGTGGGGCTCCCTCGCTGGCTGAATATCAGCTGGTTGGCCAATGGAAGGTTCTAGCTATAGATCAGGGGATGGGACAAGAGACAAACCGGGGCATTTCTTCTGATCTCTCTCTTCCTGTTCTGATGGTGGTTGTGCTCTGCTATGACCACACAGCTGCAGGTATTGGGAGAGCGGGACACGAGGCCCTCCTAGTTGTGACACTCCAACCCCACATCGTATCAAACACGTTAAAATATACACACTTCTCACACTATGTTTGATTTTGCCTATAAACTTTTGAAAGGGTCTCTATAAATTTTATAATTCTGATCCTGAGACTACATTATGCATTTTGTTCATACAAGTTAAACTTTACTGCTCCTGCATGATGCCATGTTGTAGTTGAGCTGAGTCGCAGTAAGCTAGTTGAAATGATGTTACGCAGGTAACATATTCATTAGTTACAACTTTGAGGATTTTTAAAAATATTTTGGAGCCAGCAGATACATGATAACTGAGGCGGGGGGGAGGGGGACATTCTAAAAACGCACGAGTCTTAGGCATCGGGGCCTGTGGCCAAAACGGCTGGAATGTCCAGAAGTTGCCAGGCCCTCTGGGTCAATGCAGTGATCAGTCCTCAGAGACACCAAGAGAGAAGAGAACAAACAAACCCATAAGGGAATATCTGCTCTGCCCAGGAGCTGTCTGGAGAACAAGCACGGAGCCAGAAGCCCCCTGAGCGCATGTGGGGAACACCAGCAGACCTAGGGCCTCACGGCCCAAGTCCCCAGGCTGGACTTCCAGATCCCCCAGGACCTTCAGGTTCTGACTGAGCCTCTTTCTGGGCCACAGCCAGGCATACCCTCCAAGCTGGAGTCAGGGAAGGTTGAGCCCTGGCCCTGCCCCTGAATCTCCAGCAACCTAGGGGTCAGGACAAACACAGATCCAGGCACAGCCAACACAGGCCACGGTTTCAGCTGGGGGACACGGGGAGGGCTGGCAGGAAGCATACAAATTCACTGCCATGCCTTCAGTGCTAATAACCGAGTGGCTTGCCTTCCCTCAGTTTATCTTTGCACAGTGACCGGGCCACTGCCCAATGTAGCCAGAAACAGTGGCTCCCAGCCCTCACCACGTGCCAAGGCAGGCTGGAGGGTTCTGGCCTGGAGCTCAGTGTGTGGTGCTTAAGGATTTGAGGAGCAGGTGTTATAGTCTAAGAAACTGAGCCCCCCCTAACACTTTTTGCCTAACTGTCGCACACAGCAAAGAAGTTGTTGCTCTATACGTTCCTGGGCAGGGGAGAGAAATGCCCCTCACCGCCAAGCAGGGCTCTCCCAAGGACTAAGATGGAAGAGCCTGTCTTGGGATGCTTGGTGGTGGCCCCACTCAGAACTGAGATGAACCCCCAACCCCATACCTTGAAGGTCAATGCCCACCACCCCCCCCCACCACCCCGCCCCTCTGAGCCTGGGAAACCATTGCCCCGGGAACAGCAAGGGCTGATTGTCCGTGAGGTTGAGTAAGGGCCGCATGAGGCCCTCCTAATGGCAGGGAAGATATTAGATGCTAAGTTCCTCAAAGACCCAGGAACCAGCTATTCTGTTCCCAGGACCCCGAACCATGAAGGTAAGATGTAGACAACAGAGTCCGAAGCTGTGGGTGATAGGCTGGGAGACCCACGGGTCCCTGCCGCCATCACTGCAGCCCCAGCCACGTCCACTGCTGGCTCAGAGAGGGACCCTCTAGGGGCAGCACTGGGAGGGTTTTAGGGTACCCCAGGTGGGGTGGGGGTGGGGGTGGGTGTTCAGCTCACCTTTCTTGCCTGTATCAGAACCATCAGCCACACTTTGTGAGTCCCCAAGGGGCATGTGACACAGACACCTGAAACTGAGCCTGAATGATGGGCTGGCCTCAAGAGACCAGATCACTGGATTATAGTCAGACCCAGAAGGAAGGTGATGTTTAATATCATGGGGGGGGGGGGTTGTTTTGTTTTGTTTTAATAATGGACAGCTTTTTATTTTCAGCTTTCAGTGGGTTTCTTACCTCTTAGATTAAGTGGCCCCTCAAATAAACCTATCATGAATCTGTGATATTCCCAAAGCAGAGGGAAATAATCAAACTAAATAAAGCTTCAGGACCCCGCTGTGATGCCTGGACCTGATGGCCCCAGAGGGAGTTGGACGAGGAAGAGAAGGACCTGGGTGGTAGACTGACAGATCTGAAAGGCCCCTCAGAGAACAGCGAGAAGGACACCATCAGAGTTGTGTCCAAGCCCATGGACTTGATGGTGACATGAGTCTGTGTCAAGATGGCCCCAGGGAGGGTGAGGCATCAAAGATGTGTCTCCGGGTTGTGTGACCAATTGGGTGGTGAGGTCATTTGCTGAGATACGGAATCCTGGGGAAAGGTTTACCAGGCTTAGGAGCAAAGATCGTAAGTCTGACTTTGTACAAAGTGAGTTTGAAGGCTTTTGAAAAATTTGGATGGGGATGTCCAGCAGGCATTGGATGGTCAAGGCTGCAACTCCAAGAATGTTGGGGGGGCGGGGTGGGAATATAAATTAGGGAGTCGTCTCAACATAGGAGGTAACTGAAACTGTGAGCACGGATGAGGTGCCCAGGAAGAGAGTACAGAGGAGGGAAGGGAGGGGAGGGAAAAAGGACTATGGAGTAACAGCGGAACTGGAAAAGGAGCATCTAGAGAGAGATGGCAGGAACGAGAACAAGACACGCACTGTCCCCACAACAAACTGTGGAGAAGAGCACAGACTGAAGTCTTTCACAAACGCTGCACTTTTAAGATTCTTGACCCAATGAACTGTCTTTTTTTTTTTAATGTTTATTAATTTTTTGAGAGAGAGAGAGAGAGAGAACAAGACAGAGCGCGAGTGGGGGAAGGGCAGAGAGAGGGGGAGGCACGGAATCTGAGGCAGGCTCCGGGCTCTGAGCTGTCAGCACAGAGCCCGACGCGGGCCTCGAGCCCATGAACCGCGAGATCATGACCTGAGCCGAAGTCAGACGCTTGACCCTCTGAGCCACCCCTAGGACTGTCTTGATGACACTCATCAGGTCATTCTCTGCACAGCCACCGGGCTGTGCCACCAAGTGGCCACACCATGTATCCAGGAAGCCCTCCCTGTCTGACAGTTGGTTCAGGGAAGAAAACACGGAGAGACCCTCGCTCTACAACCCTATGACTCAGGGGACAGAAAGACAGGCCCTGAGGGGCGCCCGGCTGGCTCAGTCGGTTGAGCGTCCAACTCTTGATTTCGGCTCAGGTCATGATCTCACAGTTTCGTGGGTTCGAGTCTCACATTGGGCTCCGCGCTAACAACATGGAGCCTGCTTGGGATTCTCTCTTTCTCTGCCCCTCCCCCGCTCGTGCTGTCCCTCTCCCTCTCTCTCAAAATAAATAAATAAAAATAAATATAAAGATACGCCTGCGTATTCTATGCCTCTCTTCCGTACAGGGGGACCTCAGAACTACTGTTTCTTCGTGTGAGCTCTCATCTCCCGGCCTGGGTTCAGGTCTGGAACATGGGAGCCAGCTAAGCCATCACGGCTGCGCATGTGATGGACAGAGTAGAGTAGGTGGGACAAAGGAAAAGCTCATCCTGATGACGTTGGCCGAGCACGGAAGCAGGGAGGCTCACTCAGGATCCTCTGTGCCCCGGAGACTCAAGCAAGGAAACTCAAAACAGAAAGGCCTTCCTCCTGCAGCTTCACGGTGGAGACGTGCAAATACAACACTCACCAACGTTCATTCACAGAGCACATTCTCCATGCCAGCCCCACTTACGAGGTGGCCACATACAACAGATAATATCATCATGCTCACTGTACAGACAGGGAAATCAGGGCAGAGAGGGGTGATGGACATGGCCCGGGGGTTGTTTTGTTTTAATAATGAGTGAGCTAGTGAGTGACGGGTCTGGGAGGCAACTCAGCTAGTGAGTGACGGGTCTGGGAGGCAACTCAGCCTAAACCCAAAACCTGTTCTCTCCTTTTATTATTATTTTTTTGGCAGGGAGGGAGGGGAGGTGCGGCTGGGTGGCTCAGTCGGTCAAGCGTTCGACTTCGGCTCAGGTCATGATCTCGCGGTTCGTGGGCTCGAGCCCCGCGTCGGACTCTGTGCTGACAGCTTGGAACCTGGAGCCTGCTTTGGATTCTGTGTCTCCCTCTCTCTCTGCCCCTCCCCCATTCATGCTCTGTCTCTCTCAAACATAAATAAATGTTAAAAAAAAAAAAAAAAGCTGCAGGCTGGAGAAGGCTCCACTCTGCCCCCATCCTCAACCCTACTGTAGCCGGCATTTGCTGTCAGGAAAAAAGCACCCCATGCACCCAGCTGCCCCAGCCAGAAACTCACCCGGCTCATTCTGTCGCCTCCCTCTGTCTCACCTGCCCTATTCTAGCCTGTCCAGGCGTCTCTCAGACCCTCACCTTGCCCTCATCAGTTGGTCAGCTGGTCCGAAGCCCACCGCCCCTTCTGCTGAGCCGCTCTGTCACCCCCACCCCTCCCCCAGCCCTTCCTCACAGAAGAGGCAGAGTCATCTCATCCAAAGAGAAATCGGACCACATCTCTCCAGATTAAAACCTTCCAGACTGTGCACTCACGTTCATAGCTGCATTGTTCACAATAGCTAAAATGCAGACACAGCCCAAGTGTCCACCGACCGATGAACGGATAGCAAAATGTGGTCTGCACGTACAATGGAACATTATTCGGCCTTCAAAGGGAAAGAAATTCTGCAATATGTTCCACGGACGAACTTGAGGACATTGTGCCAAGTGAAATGAGCCCGTCAGAAAGACCAGTACCGTGGGATTGCGCATACATGAGGCAGTTAGGAATCAAAATCACAGAGACAGATACCCGAATGGGGACTGCCAGGGCCTGGGGACGCAGAGGGAGTTAGTGTCTAATGGGGACAGTTTCAGTTTTGTAAGACGAAAAGAGCAACAGGGATGGCTGGTGGGGACGGCTGCGAAACAACGTGAATAGATTTAATGCACTCAACCGTGCACTTGAAAGTGATGAAGATGGTAAATTTTGAATTATGTATATTTTAACACATTTTTAAAAAGCATTAAAAAGGGGCTTCTGAGTGGCTCAGTCGATTAAGTGTTTGACTCTTGATTTCAGCTCAGGTCATGAGCTCACGTTTCTTGAGATCGAGCCCCGCTTCAGGCTCATCTCGAAGGCTGGTTGGGATTCTCTCTCTCTTCCCCTCTCCCCCTGGCCCTACCCCCCTCAAAATAAATAAATAAACAATTTTTTTTTAATAATAAAAATTTAAAACATTAAAAAAAAAAGAAACCTCTTCCAGAGCTTCCCAGGACTCTGAGCATACAGACCTTGGCAGGGGGCCCCTGCAAGGGGCCCACCCCATTCCCCACCCCCTAACACAATGCTTGGCACATAGGTGCTCAACACGAAATCAATGAATGGTCATTTGACCGAATGTTGAAGTACAAACAGGATTTGGAGAAGTAGACAAGACGGGAGGTATGTATTCCAGGCACGAGGCATCCTTTGTGAAAAGGTAGAAAGGCATGAAGAAACATACGGAATGTTCCCACATCCACAAATACTAACATAGGGTTAAATCACTATGCAGGGAAGTGGCGGAATGAGGCTAAGTGGTCAGCAAAAGCAGTGTAGATCGCACTTGAATTTTACCCTGTCCGCAAATGGATGCTTTCAAAGGGTTTCAAGACAGAGGACACGATCAGCTGGTTTTAGAAAGATCGTTCTACAGGCCTTCCCGATGAGGGCAAGTCGGGATGGGGGGCCGTTTAAGAGTTGGCTTTACCAGGCCAAGCCTGTGTCCTAAGGCAGGTGCACTGGAGAAGGAAGGGAGCAGCCACAGATGTGGCAGAGGGAGGTGAGAAGGGGCTACGGCCAGAGTCTGGAGCTGATGATACGTAAGTGCCATTGGTAAAGAATAAATGTCTCGAGAACAAGAATGGTTGGAAAGAAAGCAGGAAAGAAAGCCTTGGGAGCACAGGAGAGAGAACAGTGCAAGGAAAAGGTCAGAAGGGTCAGGGCCATTAAGAGGCCAAGCGAGATATGGACTGAGTGCCCATGGATTTGGCCACCAGGAGGGCAGGACTTAAGAGCAGTTTCGGGTGGGAACAGACCCAGCCCCGAGCAGTGCATTCTCCAGGCTGATTTGAGGCTTGGGTTTCTCGTGGGCTTTCTGGAGAAGGCCATTATCTGTCAACATGCTTCAGTCCAGGGTCTCCCCCAAGTCTGATCATGAAGATGCTCTGGTCCATGCGACACCCCCAGCCGCCTTCCTTGGAGAGGTGGTGAGAGGAGGCCAATGGAGTATCCAAAGTCCTGAGCCCCATTCCTGTCGCACCTTGTGGGATGAGCCTAAGACCTTGGTTTCTCCTGGAGCGATGGGTCCAGGTGGACTCTAATTGCCTCTGTTGATCTAGACTGCTCCCGTGCTCAAGTTCAAAGAGAGTGGCACAGGCAGCCAGGGCTCCGTGCCCTCTGACCTGGGTCCCCCCTTGTGGCCTCCACATGGAACTCTGGGTTTCCCCTGACCGAGTGCCCCATTGTGTGAGCTCAGTTTCAATGGGGAAAGAAACTGGGTTGAGCAAAAAGAACATTTACTTTTCCCACCAAGCTGATGCCCAAGTAAATAGTGTGGTCCCATCGGTGGAGCCCAGGCCCTGCCCTCTTCCCTCCCTCCAAGTACAGCCTGGATTATTTAAGAAGGCACCCCAGTTGAGCACACCTCACACGAGACCATCGGACCCAGAGACAGGCCAGCGCCTCACTCACCAGCCTCCTGACCACCATGAAGCTCGCCATGACTCTTGCCCTGGTCACCCTGGCTCTCTGCTGTAGTCTTGGTGAGTGCCCAGAGCCCCTCTTCCCCAAGCCCGGCTCAGGAACCCTCGCTGCCACCCGGTTGTGCTCAGGAGAGGGGGCACCTATTTTACTGGAAGGCTGACTCCCAGCCGGGAGTCTTGGCCTGTGAACAAGCCCATCTTGGGAACTTGGGGAGCACCCTGAGCCTGTGGGGAAACCAGGAAAGGATCCCATCTTCTATACCCAACAACCTCAGAATCCCAGAGTCAGAACAGACTGGAGGCAGGGCTGGAGGAGATCCAGTATGGATGTGTGTTCAATGACCAACAGAATAGGAATAATGAGCTTCTCAGAGCCCAGTCTTGGAGAACCCCCAAGACGCCAAGAGACCTTGGTACAGTGAAGCCTTCAGGTTTGGGGTCTCCACACTACTCTGGGAGCCAAAGAGGCTAGAAAGAGCTATAGAGCCCCATGTCTCCAAAAGAAACCCAAGCAAAGGCAAGGTCTCCCATTCTGGGCAGAGAGGAATATTCTAGAAAGGGATCTTCCCTTTGGGAAACTGCCAACCCAGAGTGGAGTTTTCTAAACATTTTTGTCCTCCTCCAGAAGGATAAGGAGTCTCTGAATAGTTGCAGCTGTCACTAAGAGGAAAGGAATGAGAGAGAGGGAGAGAGAGGGAAGAGGGAAGCAGGAAGGGAGGGACAGAAGGAAGGGAGGAAGGTGGATCCTACTTCTCTTGAAGCCCCCTGATCTTTTGAGAATTGAGTTACCTGTTTTTCACTCTGTATCAACCTCTTCTACTCCTTTTCATGAGCAAAGAAGCAAAAAGATTTTTATTTTTTAATTTTTTTAATGTTTATTTATTTTTGAGAGAGAGAAAGACAGAGCATGAGTGGGGGAGAGGCAGAAAGAGAGGAAGACACAGAATCCGAAGCAGGCTCCAGGCCCTGAGCTGTCAGCACAGAGCTCGACGCGGGGCTGGAACCCATGAACCATGAGATCATGACCTGAGCTGAAGTCAGACGTTTAACCAACTGAGGTACCCAGGCGCCCCCCGCTTTTCATTCTTACAATAATCCTATGAAATAGGGGTATGATTCCCATTTTACAGATGAAGAAATGGAGCCACACAAAGATAAAGATACTTGCCAGATGACACAGTAAGTTGCAAAGCAGGGCTCAAAGTTCTGGAGAGGGCTTGACTTAGAGCGGCCACTTGGGGGTGCCCGGATTCCAGGCGGGGAAGCCGAATTTGCACACAGGCAGAAAATTCAAGGACGGGGACTGAGACTCCATGGGAAGAAGGGCCAAGTAGGGCGTAGGAAACGGCGACTCTCCCCCACATTCCTGGGAGCAGAAGCCTAAAGGGGGAGCACAACTGGGGAGCACTCTGGGTGAAGGGAATATAGTGGGGCCAGGAAGGGAAGCAAGAGGCTTGTGGGCAGGTGAGTGCACACCACAGGGCCCAGCGCCTCTTCCAGGCCAAGTTCAGGGGCTTGCACTTGGCTAGAGCCTGACTCTGCCAGAGCCTGACTCTGCCACGCCCCTCCCCGTCCCAGGAGCAAGCGGCTGAGATCATCCCTCACCCGTGGTAAGAGGCACATTTCTGGTGGGACAACCGAAGCCCTCAGTAGCCTCTCCCCAGACCCCACGTTGCATAAAAGATCAGGTCAGCACCTTCTCCCATCAGCCCTCTGCCTAGAACTCGCAGACAGAACACATGGCACCCGCCCCGCCCCAGCCCAGGAGGTGCCAGGAAGGCTCAGACAAGCCGCAGAAGGCTGCAACCCGGGAAGGAACCCCGCGGCGCCAAAGAGCCAACTCCTTGGAGCACCACCAGATCTCCCATTCAACGCATCCCTTCGACGAAAAGGCTGCTATCTCTTGCTGACAGGCCCGGCCACTTACATCTGGGGACTGGCCCGGCCAGGGGCCCTGCCAGCTTGGAAAAGGGCCCGGACACATGTGCTCTCTCTTTTCTGTGCTTCAGCTTCCGCACAGGTCTGCCAGAGCTTTCTAAACGTCATGGAAACCCTCTTCACGGGCACGCTTTCCAGTTACGAGGCCGCCGTTGAACCTTTCTTGCCAGACGCGGACATGAAAGACGCGGGGATCCAGCTGAAGAGGCTGGTGGACACGCTTCCTCAGAAGGCCAAGGAGAGCATCTTAAAGCTCACGGTACCCAGCTTCCTCGACTCACGCAGTCTGAGAGCGGATCTCCCCCCTCGCTTGGGTGCAGCCTGGGCCCATTTTTTGGAGCCTTTTCTGACCCAGTGCAAATATCCCTGGGGAAGCAGGCTCAGTCACCTCCCCCTTTTCAAGAGGCTTCTGCGGGGGCGCCTGGGTGGCTCAGTCAGTTAAGCGTCCGGCTCTTGATTTTGGCTCAGGTCCTGATCTCACCATTCCTCAGATCACGGGAGCACGGAGCCTGCTTGGGATTCTCTCCCTGCCTCTCTCGCTCTCTCTCTCTGCCCTTTCCCTGCTCTCTCTCTCCCCCTTGCTTTCTCAAAATAAATAAAACAATCAAAACGCTTACAAGCTCAGCTCTTCCCAGACCCACTGAACCTCTTCGTTGACACTGAAGTTCCTGCGTCTCATCATCTTGGTCGACCTCTGAGGTTCACTCGCCACTGTCTTGGGGGGTTTTTTTGTGTGTGTTTTAGGACAAAATCATAAGAAGCCCACTGTGTGCTTAGGATTCAGAAGCTGAAGGTCTCCAGCCGCCAAAGTCCCTGCTGCTCCCCAGACGCTTCCCTCACTGTGTCCCCAGCCTGGCTCCCTTCAATAAAGCACAAGCATCTCACCTTTGTGTCCCAAATCCCCCCTCTTTTTTGTGCCCCTGCTCCAGTGGGAAAGTTGTCACTGCTAGGGCAAAGGTAGCAAGTGCAAAGGGGCAAAGGGAAAGTCACTGGCTGTGCAAACATATCTCCAAGGAGCCCAGGAGTCTCACTTCCTGTTCCCCACACGCACCAGGCTCCTCACAGTTGGCAGGAGTGGGGACCGGCACACAGTCCCTTGCCGGGGCAGAGAGCCACCCAGGGCCCTGCTCAAACTTAACCCACGGTGGAAGAAGGGAGGGTCCAACAGGGTGGTGGCTGCCCTCAGACGCCCCAACCCGCATCCATTTAGTGATGGAATCCACTGCTCTGTTTCTTCCAGTCTCTTTGGAATCCCGCTCTTGGGTGAAAAAGTAAATAGTTAAGGTGATTATGCTACCCAGACATGCCCGCAAGTAAAGATGGCGCTTTCCAGAGAGTTCTGTCTCCTGTAGACAAATGGTGGACGTTTCAAGCATGCGGATAGAGCAGTTGGGATCTGTTAGGGGTTGGGTGGCCCTGTGTCAGAGGCGCCTCAAGTCACACACAGCACACAACCATGCGTGGAAGGAATCGGTTTCCTGTAAGACACTTAGGCAACAAAGGCCGGAGTGGGGAATAGGCTCAATTCCTCCATTAGGGACCCAGGGTGTTTGGGGTGCCTTCGAGAATGACGGACCCTGACTCCTCAGGGTCAGCAGTGGGTTTCACTTGGAGTCCCGAAAGATGGCGGGTTAGATTTTTTTCTTCACTTCACATTTGTCAGATGAAATTATTTATCAAACTATTTTCTTTTTTGTTTTAATTCACATCCAAGTTAGCACATGGTGCAACACTGATTTCAGGAGTAGATTCCTTAGTGCCCCTCCCCCATTTAGCCCATGCCCCCTCCCACAACCCCTCCAGCAACCCTCTGTTTGTTCTCCATATTTAAGAGTCTCTTAATGTCTTGTCCCCTTCCCTGGTTTTGTACTCTTTTTGCTTCCCTTCCCTTATGTTCACCTGTTTTATATCTTAAAGTCCTCATATGAGTGAAGTCATATGATATTTGTCTTTCTCTCACTGACTAATTTCGCTTAGCATAATACCCTCCAGTTCCATCCACATAGTTGCAAATGGCAAGATTTCATTCTTTTTGATTGCTGAGTAATACTCCATTGTGTGTGTATGTATTATATATATATCATATATATATCATATATCATAATATATATATATATATATATATATATATATATATCTTCTTTATCCATTCATCCATCGATGGACATTTGGGCTCTTTCCATACTTTGGCCATTGTTGATAGTGCGGCTATAAACATGGGGGTGCATGTGTCCCTTCGAAACAGCACACCTATATCCCTTGGATAAATACCTAGTAGTGCAATTGCTGGGTCATAGGGTAGTTCTTTTTTTAGTTTTTTAAGGAAACTCCATACTGTTTTCCAGAGTGGTTGCACCGGTTTGCATTCCCACCAGCAGTGCAAAAGAGATCCAACACCAGCAGTGTTGTTGGCCATCTGGATGTCTTCTTTGGAGAAGCGTCTATGCATGTCTTTGGCCCATTTCTTCACTGGATTATTTGTTTTTTGGGTGTTGAGTTTGAGAAGTTCTTTATAGACTTTGGATATGAACTCTTTATCTGATATGTCGTTTGCAAGTATCTTCTCCCATTCTGTCGGTTGCCTTTTAGTTTTGCTGATTGTTTCCTTCACTGTGCAGAAGCTTTTTATTTTGATGAGGTCCCAGTAGTTCATTTTTGCTTTTGTTTCCCTTGCCTCCGGAGATGTGTTGAGTAACAAGTTGCTGTGGCCGAGGTCAAAGAGGCTTTCTCCTCTAGGATTTTGATGGCTTCCTGTCTTATGTTTAGGTGTTTCATCCATTTTGAGATTATTTTTTTGTCTGGTGTAAGAAAGTGGTCCAGGTTCATTTTTCTACAAGTCGCTGTCCAGTTTTCCCAGCACCACTTGCTGAAGAGACGGTCTTTTTTCCATTGGATATTCTTTCCTGCTTTGTCAAAGATTAGTTGGCCACACGTTTGTGGGTCCATTTCTGGGTTCTCTATTCTGTTCCATGGATCTGTTTTTGTGCCAGTACCATACTGTCTTGATGATTACAGCTTTGTAGTATAGCTTGAAGTCCGGGATTGTGATGCCTCCTGCTTTGGTTTACTTTTTCAAGATTGCTTTGGCTATTTGGGGTCTTTTCTGGTTCCATACAAATTTTAGGATTGTTTGTTCTAGCTCTGTGAAGAATGCTGGTGTTCTTTTGAAAGGTATTGCTTTATCGATCTATTCTTAAAGGGGGTGGAGAACAGGAAAAAAAAAAAAAACAGCCCCTGCTTATACATTTTCTAGATCCTTCAGCTGTCACCATTGTTAGGACATCCTATTTCCAGGTCTAAATCGCAAAAGCATCCGACTCTTGATCTCGGCCCAGGTCATGATCTCACAGCTCATGAGTTCAAGCCCCTCATCGGGCTCTGTGCTGATGGCATGGAGCCTGCTTGGGATTCTGCCTCTCCTTCTCTCTGCCCCTCTCCCGTGTGCACTACATAAATATATAAATAAAATGTAAAAATAAAATAAAATAAAATACATCGCAAAAGCCTACATCTGTTCACATCAGTCTTGCCTTTAAAGACATCTCTGCCCAGAAGAGGATCTGGAGGTGGGGCGGGGTGTCACAGGCACAGGGCTGTTCACCACCAGGTCACTGCTGTCTACGGTCCTGATGCTCTTGTGCCCTGACTTGGGCCGCTGCCCCCTCCCTGAGTCCCTGTCCAGCCCACTTTCCTGCAGAAAGAGAATCAGTCATCCTTTTCTTCTGTGGCCAAGGAGTCTTCAGGCATGAAATTAATCCCTAGGTATTTACGGGCACGTCCAATGTGTTCATAGTGGCGCTGGGCACTCTAAGGAACCCAGGAGCGGATTTCATAATCCAAGTCTGTGTGAAGTGACTGCTCTGGGCCAGAACTGTACTAAGGCCCAAGCACGGCAGTGAAGAAAGCAGGGCCTTCTGCTCTCTTGGAGCTGGCAATCAAGCGGGGAAGCTCCCACAAAATAAACGTGAAGTCAACAAACAGGTCGATGAAACTGTGATAAAAGCCATAAAAGAAATCCATGGAGTGATGTGAGCCAGAGAAGCTTAGGCCAAAGCTCTGGAGTCCCCCTTGTCAGGATTTGAGCAGATTCTTAAAGGGATGGCAGGAGCCAGCCATCCGGGGGCCGGCGGGGGACAGGGCCTTCCAAGCAGACGGTATAGCAAGAAGGACGATCAGGCAGATACACAGAGAACGGAGTGGAGGCTGCCTGGGGCCCCCCACTCCCTTCCAGAGGCCCCACTCAACCCAGTGCTTGGACCCCAGGGGAAAATTCAGACCCTTTCAAAACAACCTTTCCTCAGGGCACCCAGGTGGCCCAGTCGGTTAAGTGTCTGACTCTTGATCTCAGCTCAGGTCATTATCTCACGTTTCATGAGTTCGAGCCCCGCACTGGGCTCTGCACTGACAGTGCAGAACCTGCTTGAGATTCTCTGTCTCTCTCTCTCTCTCTCTCTCCACCCCCTTCTCTCTCTAAAATAAACGAAAGAAAGAAAGAAGAAAGAACCCTTCCTCTAGGTTCTGTTACCTGTCGCCAAAAGAGCCCGGACCTCCTCCCCTTATGTCCTACCATCTACTCAACCTCTCAAACTCCACTTGTCCGACGGAACTCAGGGTCCAAGCCCCCCTCCCCTGCCAGGCGGTTTCTAATCTTAGTGAATCCTCCCAGCTGCTCAGAAGGACGGACAGTCCTAACCCTACTGTGGGTGCAGTCAAGCAAGTCCGTCTCCAAAGCATCTGGGAACTCCCTCCAAGTCCACAGGGCTGCCCCCCGCCACCCCTCCATCCACCTCTCACCCACACAACCCAGGGGCCCCCTGATGGGCTCCCAGCTCACACTTAGCCCTCCCGCAGCCCATCTTTCCCCCAACCACCAAAGTCATTGTCATCACCTGAAAACCCCTTCACTGCCACCAGCCTCCGCCAAGTAAAAACCTTCAAGGCTTTCTAGTACCGTGATAAAATTCAAAATGCAGGGGCGCCTTGGTGGCTCAGTTGGTTAAGCATCCAACTCCTGATCTTGGCTCAGGTCATGAACTCAGTCCAAGCCCCCTTTCAGGGCTCTGTGCTGACAGCATGAAGCCTGCTTGGGATTCTGGCTCCCTTTCTCTCTGTCCCTCCCCTGCTCATGCTCTCTCTCATGCTCTGTCTCACTCGGAATAAACACTAATAAATATTTTGAAAATAAAAAGTAAAAATTACATTCAAAATGCAGAATCTGCCCATCACTGGCTTTCACCTCCCACCCTCCTTCCCATTGCTTATTTCCTGTGTTCATTCCACCACCCACTTTCTCTCCCTCCCCCCACCGTCTTCAGATCAGTATTTTTTTTTAAGAGCCAAGTCCCTTCCCACCTCAGGACCTTTGTACAGGTCACACAGCATCAACCGCTCAAAAGTATTGTTGATTGGTTTAGAAAGTCTCCCCAGAACAAAATGTGCAAAGACTAGAGTTTGTCATAAAGATGTGTCCCGCGTGCATGTAAAAAAAAAAACAAAAAAACAAAAAACAAAAAACCCCGAAACCCCCCTGTTCCGTGGCAATCGGTCCCCAGCCAGGCCACGCCATCCGCAGCCACTGAATGAAAGCAGAGGACGTGCAGAGGGGAGGCGGGAATAAAAAAGGCATTGGCAGAGGGCAAGGAAGGAGACAGCTGAAGAGAGAGAAGCCTGTGCAGGCGGAATTTTCCGTCTAGCTGCGCGGGTCTGTGAGGACGCGCCTTCCGCATCCTCAGCGCCCTGTGCTGCCGCGGCCACTAGGGGGCGGTGTCGGCCAAGGTGTCCGCGAGCAGACGCGGTGGGTCGGTCCTTGGGCTCCGACGCCCTGCGCAGCACGGCTGGGCGCGCTCTGCGGGACAGTTGATGAAACACAGTTCCTTCCTGGGGATCTTTTATCGTCTGTATGATTGCTTTAATTTGATTTCTGAGATGTTTTTTTTTTTAATCCGAATTCTGAGAAAACACAGGGACAGTCATACAAACAAAAGTGCCTCTCGCTGAAGGCTGCCGGTGATGGATCAACCCTTTTGGAATTAGGAATAATTCCATTCCCAGACGATGCCAACGGCGAGTCCAGCTGAATCTACAGAATGAGAGGACCGAGGGGCGCTGGTAGAGCTGACCTTTAACCTCCATCGGCCCCATTTTTAAAGTCTGGAAGCAGAAACGCAACCTCGTAATTATCTTTATAGATTGCTTACTTGCTGGGGGCAGTTTTGCAATTAGTCTTCGCACAACCCGGATTCCAGAGCCCAGGCCCCAACCCTGGCTCTACAGAGAATGCGATTCCAGACGCAGGAATCTCCCGAGCCAATAAATGAGATTGATGAGCATTGTCCCTCGCACCCCCACACAGGTACAAGCGCACCACGCCCCACCCTTCATTGTCCACCACAAAGGCGGGACTTCCTGATGGTAAAAATTCCAGAGCAGGTCATGAGGATTGGCAATTTCAAACGAGATTCTTGGCAGAAGGCGGGACCTTGGTGGGGGGCCTCCTGGCTCTCTCCCACCTCCTCCACTCCCTCACTGCTGGGCCAGGGTTCTTCTGTATCCAGGTCATTAACTCACATACCTTTGCCTCCCATGAGCCATCCACCTAGGTGAGTATTGTTCAAACGGATAAGGATCCAGGGCCAAACAAGGTTCAGAATTTTAATGACTTATTCACAGCAAGGGAAGTATTTACCCAGGGCAAATTCAACACAGGTATCTGGAGATAAAAGCAAGTACAATTATAATGTAGAGAGTGTCCTCCTCAAGGGGGCTTGGAGATGTAGGTGATCCACAAGCATTGTGAGCAGTGGACGCAGAAAGGCACCTTCGGTTTTAAAAGAACAGAATGCGGGGCGCCTGGGTGGCTCAGTCGGTTAAGCGTCTGACTTCAGCTCAGGTCACGATCTCACGGTTCATGGGTTCAAGCCCCGCGTCGGGCTCTGTGCTGACAGCTCAGAGCCTGGAGCCTGTTTCGGATTCTGTGTCTCTCTCTCTGCCCCTGCCCTGCTTGTGCTCTCTCTCCCTCTCAAAAATAAATAAACATTAAAAAAAAAAAAAACAGAAAGGAAGATGAACTGATCCAAACCACAGAAAGAGCACGTATCTGTGGGATGCCTGTTGCCAGAAAGCGGAAGGTAATTAGAGGACTGAAGGAATGTTCATTGGGTTCTTTTCTGTCTGCATATGCTCACCCGTAAGTTATAGCACAGGTCCAGGAACTATGACCAACGGCCCACATTCAAGACTTGGCCTATTCTTAAATGGACCTCAAGCTAAGAATGCCTCCTGCATTTGAAGAAGGAAGAGGAGAGGAGGAGAAAGGGGTTGTCCATCACTGTATCACATAAATATATAATTCTATAATCGGCCCTTTTCACTACGAAGACGTCAAACCAAAACACAGAGAGGCCAGTGTTTGAACATAAACTTCCTGCATTCGAGAAGCATTACACACACTATGTAAAGACAAAGAAAAAACTTAAAAATGCATCTCAACAAAGCAAAATAAAAAATATATCTGTATCTATATTATCTGTTCTTAGCACTGCATTAGTTTTGGTGTTCATGCCTCTGAGAAGCCTAGGGAAAGACCACACTTCTTTTTTTTTTTTAATTTTTTTTTTAATGTTTATTTATTTTTGAAAGAGAGACAGAGAGAGAGTGTGAGCAAGGGAGAGGCAGCGAGAGAGAGAGAGAGAGAGGGAGACACAGAATCCAAAGCAGGCTCCAGGCTCCAAGCTGTCAGCACAGGGCCCGACGCGGGGCTTGAACCCACAAACCATGAGATCATGACCTGAGCCAAAGTCCGTCACTTAACTGACTGAGCCACCCAGGCGCCCCAAGACCATACTTCTTGATCACATTGTCAACTGAAGTGTGAATCTGGGTGAAAATGGTCTTTGAAAGACAGTCTTGGGGAGCCTGGGTGGCTCAGTTGATTAAACATCCGGCTCTTGATCTCAGCTCAGGTCATGAGCTCACGGTTTGTGAGATGAAGTCCCGCATCGATCCCACATCTGGCAGTGCGGAACCTGCTTGGGATCCTCTCTCCCTCTCTCTGCTCCTCCCCTGCTCATACTCTTTCTGTCTCTCTTTCTCAAAATAAATAAATAAACATGAAAAAAGAGAAGAAAAGAAAAACACCCTGTCGCCCCCACAATCTGAAAACAAAGGAACAATTACTCCGGAAGAAAAGAGGAGCGGTAATTAACAAACCCCAGGGTCCGGTCACACTGTAAAACCCCAGGGCTCGCCCTTATCCTAGGTCGATGTATACCCTGAACTGACAGACCCTGAATTGACAGATGGACAGGAAGACTGAAGTTTTCACCCTCAACACATGAGAGAGTTGAGGTTAGCCTGGCAGAAAAATCTATAAATGACTCACAAGGCAGGAAAGAGGAAGCAAAACCAGCTCTCGTCAACTTGATCAAGATGATGTGGATAAAATTATGTCTAGTTTACGGCTGATGCCAGGCATGCTGTTGGTGAAGGCCAGGGATTGGTGGGTAGTAATTCACCGTAAGGCGGTTGCCACTGAGAATGGCTTCAGCTAGACGATAAAACAAATAACGCGTTCTGAAACGTGTAATTAGGGAATGACCCTCCCAAGCACGTACAGAACACACTGACAGGCACATGGGACAATGTGAGGATGAATCATCGGGAGGAAGCCACCCAACATATTTCCATGGGCCAACTAAAATGATAAAACTACAGTACATGCAAAAAAAAAAAAAAAAAATCGGAGAACAGATTCAACTCAACACATGCAGCCGCCATTGTCGGGGTTTGGAACTCAGATCTGTTCCCCACCCAGTGAATAGATTCCTAGCCTATCACGGAAGTCTAGTTAACTCATAAAATATCTCAGGTTGTGAGACCTCGGAGCCTGCTTCAGATTCTGGGTCTCCCTCTCTCTGCCCCTCCCCTGCTCGGGCTCTCCCAAACATAAATACATATTTTTTTTTTTTTTCATTTTTTTTTTTTTTCAATGTTTCTTTTTTCTTTTTGGGACAGAGAGAGACAGAGCATGAACGGGGGAGGGGCAGAGTGAGAGGGAGACACAGAATCGGAAACAGGCTCCAGGCTCCGAGCCATCAGCCCGGAGCCTGACGCGGGGCTCGAACTCACGGACCGCGAGATCGTGACCTGGCTGAAGTCGGACGCTTAACCGACTGCGCCACCCAGGCGCCCCCATAAATAAATATTTTTAAAAGTTTGTTATCTCATAGGTCGAGGGATCAGAAGTCCAAAAAGGTTTCACTGTGCTAAACAAGATGGCAACAGGCTGTGTTCCTTCTGAAGACTCTAGGGCAGGATCGGTTCCTGGCTTTCCCCCTTTATCCAGAGGCTGCCTTCACTCCTAGGCCTGTGGTCCTTCCCTCACCTTCAAACCCAGCAGTACAGCCTCTCCGATGCTCTCTCTGGCTCCAGTCTCCTCCTCTGCCTCCCTCTGCCACCACCCTGGTGGTTGCACGGGGCCCACCCTGTCATCCAGGCCGTTCTCCCCATCTTAATGTCGTCTGATCAGTAATCCTCACTCCCCGTGCAACCTTCACTCCCCTCTGCCATGGAACCTAACATATTCACACGTTCTGGGGATTCGGACGTGGGCATCTTTGGAAATCGTTATTCGGCCCCCAAAGAGTCTCTAAGGTTTCAGTCTTGCCCCTTCCACAATATTCTCCTCAGGACTGTCAGTCAACAGAAACGCCATGCTTTTGTTTAAAATCCTTCTCTGCTCCCAGTCACCTGTGGGATAAAGCCCAGACTCCTCACCAGGCCCGGGGGGCCCTCCTTGGAGACTGGTGCTGCCCGTGGCTCTGACCTCAAGTCCCACTGCTTCCCCCTTCGACACTGCGGGTGCGGCAACAGACCAGGCCTGGAAATAAGGTGGCCCTTCCAATCGGGCTGGCAGATTCACACAGTGGATGGGGAGGAACCAAGAGATTGTCTCTAACCACGAGAAAAGATTCTGCCACATCCTGTACTCCACCAAGGTGATGAGGGAGACACGTGAGGGGGGCAGGGCTAGAATGTGGGTGTCGTCTAGGACGTGCAGACCTAACCCGAGGTACTGTGCCCCGCTGGGTGAACAGAAAGGGCTGGCGTGCCAAAGAGGAGGGAGAGGCAACGGAGCCAGAGAGACAGGTGGGTCCCGAGCAGGAAGAAGGGGCAACGGAGGAATATTCCAGCTTCTGCCGGCGACGAGCGTTGACTGGGTCGTGGTCCCTTCGGCCAGGCCCTTTGTACACTCTCTGCTCCCCACCCAGCCTTTGTAACTTGTCCACAGGGGGAGAATATGCTTGTCTAGTCTACTAGACCTTTCTCCCAGCAAATTAATGGATATGCTTCTGGTTGCAGCTGTGGGTCGGGAGGCTGAGGGTGCAGCCTCTTCTGAGAGATGGGACCCTTTTTGTGTTGTCCCCTCAAACAGGTTCTAAGGCCACAAAGCCATGAGAAAGACCCAGGTTCCCCTCCTCATCTGTTCCCCGGCCAGCCTCTAGAGTGTGATGGATGGAAGACAGACAAATGGAAGGAAGGGAGAGCCAAAGGGGAATCGGATGCCGCCAGCCCAGAACAGAGGACCTTCCTGGCAGGCAGACCTCCTTCCTCAGGGGACACTTACCTGCGTTACTGCGTTACTGTTTCTATCTGAAACAGGCAACCCACTCCACACTGTTCACATCTCCACACCTTTGCAGGCAGTTCTCACTGACCGAAGTCACCTCTTCCTCTCCCCCAAAGCCACCTGAAGACCCACACTCCTCCCTTCATGACCTAGGCAATATCTGGGCCATAGGATACTTAAAAAAAAAAAAAAAATTCCAGTTTAACTGGGCATCCTGTATTTTTATCTGGTACATGTAGCACATTTACACTTCCTTCAAGACTCAGCTCTTGGGGGGCGCCTGGTTGGCTCAGTCGGTTAAGCGTCCAACTTGGGCTCAGGTCATGATCTCACGATTCGTGGGTTCTAGCCCCGCATCGGGCTCTGTGCTGACAGCTCAGAGCCTGAAGCCTGCTTGGGACTCTGTGTCTCCCTCTCTGCCCCGCCTCCACTCACACTCTGCCTGCCTCTCTCTCTCTCGCTCGCTCGCTCTCTCAATCTCTCAAAAAGAAATAAACATTAAAAATTTTTTAGGGGTGCCTGGGTGGCTCAGTCAGTTGAGCACCCGACTTTGGCTCAGGTCCTATCTCACGATACGTGGGTTCAAGCCCCATGATGGGCTCTGTGCTGACAGCTCAGAGCCTGGAGCCTGCTTCAGATTCTGTGTCTCCCTCTCTCTCTGCCCCTCCCCAATTCGTGCTGTCTCTCTGTCTCAAAAATAAACAGGGGCGCCTGGGTGGCGCAGTCGGTTAAGCGTCCGACTTCAGCCAGGTCACGATCTCGCGGTCCGGGAGTTCGAGCCCCGTGTCAGGCTCTGGGCTGATGGCTCAGAGCCTGGAGCCTGTTTCCGATTCTGTGTCTCCCTCTCTCTCTGCCCCTCCCCCGTTCACGCTCTGTCTCTCTCTGTCCCAAAAATAAATAAACGTTGAAAAAAAATTTTTTTAATAAATAAATAAATAAATAAATAAACATTAAAAAATTTAAAAAAATAAAAAAATAAAAAAGACTCACTTTTGGACTCTTCCCACCCTGTCCCTGATGCTCCCAGGCCCAGGGGCTCTCTCCACCACCGTCACATCTCATCTAGACTCTGTCATACGCATATCTCACTAGAGCACGTTCCCTTGTATCTGCTTTCCTCTCTGCAACATGAGCCCCAGGACGGCATGATCCAAATGTGTGTTCTCTTGCCAGGCATGGACGAAATGAGAAAATCCAGGTAAATAAAAGGGAAATAAATTCACTCAAATATGAATCTGCATCCTGTAATCCAGTATAGCGGGGTCCTACTTTTGAGCCTCTAGTGAAAAAGTTGAAACGAATGTGGAAGCGAAGATAGTAGGTTAAGCACGTTATAGGCGTAGAGACCCTTTTTATCCCCACCTCTCTTCTTCCAGGTGGGACCACATCAGTAACCAAGTGGTCCCTGGGAGATAACCCTGATTCCCAAAGAAGGTCTGCCATCACTCTATGGCCAATCCATTGGAAGAATGCACACGTTCGTGGGCAGCCAGCTCTAACCAAAGTCTACGCATTCCAAAAAGTTTGAGATTCATTGTTTCCCCTTGCTCCCATCTTTCTTGCTTCCAGCGGAGATGAGATCAGCTTATGGAACTGGAATCTCTCTAAACCACAAATCTATCCGAAATGTATTCATTTCACACGTGATGAATTTCAAGACCTGATTATTTTGCAGTTATATCAATGTTGATAAATGTCAACTATAATAACCAGATAACCAAAAATACTAGTTTTTAAGTTTTTTTTTTTTTAACACTTATTTATTGTTGAGAGAGAGAGTGTGAGCAGGGAAGGGGCACAGAATGCAGAGCGGGCTCCAGGCTCTGAGCCGTTAGCACAGAGCCCGACGTGGGGCTTGAACCCACGAACCGTGAGATCATGACCTGAGCCAAAGTCGGACACTCAACCAACCAAGCCACCCAGGTGCCCCCCAAAAATTACCTTTTGACGTCTCACACCTAGAACAAGAATTTCTGTATGTAGTCCCATAACTGGAAAGCTTGAAAAATCATATGTGTAAAGAAATGTATTGACTGACATGTTAAGAATAGCGTTTTTATTTTTGTAGATCAATAGAGTAGAATGAGAAAGGAGGGAGAGGGGGAGAGGAGAAAGAAGAGGAAGGAGAGAATGCGCTGGGGGGATTCTCTCTAGCTGCCCATCATTTAGAGGCGGAAGTCGTGCACTGACTCTGAAAATTGACAAAAAGTAACCAGAAAGCCGCCTGCCTGTAGCCGATTCTCTGGGTGATTTTTAACAAGGCCAGAGAAGGGAGTCGTGAAATCCATCAACACTGACCCAACGGAGACGCTCGATAGATGTTTATTGAGTGAATGAGTAAAAGACAATCACCGGAGCCCCGTAGTCGCCAAAGCCCACCCTGGTTACAAATGGAGAAGCACCCGATCCCCTTAAAAGTGAAGAAAGCACCAAGTGAAACTTGTGTAACAGCCCCGCATCCAGGACTGGCTGGGGCTCTGAGAGCCACCTCGTGGTAGGTATTCCTTTAATTGCAGGTGTTTGTTTCCTTTGGCACGGCAATATGTAATTTCCCATTTTTAGAACAATGCTCCAAAGAACAGTCACCAAAACAACTTTCAGAGGGGGCGGTTTTCTTCCTGGCCACTGCTACAGCCCTGTAAAACAACAATAACAAAGGGATATTTATTCCAAACACGGTTTGCGTCTCTCCATAAAATCAGGAGGCCGTTCCTTAGCTTTGCGCAGGCTGCCGAAAGACCCTTCCGACCCCTCGGCAGAGTATACTGGGAACCGGTTCTGCTGTTGGCTCAGTTTTGCTCTTGACACACCTCCCTCCGTGTGGTTCCCAGGCGGCGAGGGTGGAAAGGAAGTTTGTAGAAAGGCTGTGTCCGTTCTTTGGGTGTCCCGTACTAAGCCTGAACCCGGAAGAGGGCAGTGTGTTCTTGGGGACGTGCAAATAGCACACTTTGAAGGTGAGGGCCCGGGAAGGGATGAGATGCATCCCCCCTCCCCCCCCCGGTTGGTGGAACCGTTGAGAAATCCCTTTCATTGGCATCCCCGCACCGACCTTCTCTCTGCTTCATATACTCAAGAAATTGGCTCCAAGACTTCAGGAGTCCATCCCCGCTCCTCCCCATCTACCTACCCTTTCATTTCCATCCCGCTGCTTCTGCCCAGATCACATATAACTCCTTCCCACCTGAACCTGCACGCTTCCCCTCCTCAATGGCCTCCTGGCCCAGTCACTTTGACCTCCCCTGTGGGTCTGCACATCCCGGCTTCATCTTGTACCTTCCCTGCTCAGCAATGGTCAGCGACTCCTCTTCCTGTAGAAAACGTCTGGGTTCCTTGGCAGGGGGGAACCTCATCTGAGCCAGTCTTCCTTTCCAACCTCATCTTCCACTTGTCCCTCCATAAATCTTAGGCGCCATCTCAAAATGGCCCGCTCACCATTCCCAGACTCCACCTTTGCCCTCCGGGTACCACCTCCCTCCCCCAACCCCCAAACTTGAATGACCTTCCTGGTCCTCTCTCTGTGACAAAAATCTTACCCATTGCTGACAGTCCCACCAGCTTTAACACCTCTCTCTGCCCCGTCCAGCTGAAAATGACCTCCCTCCCCCACACCTTACTGAAGCACTGAGATTCCGCCCCATCCACAAAATGGCTCTACTTTGTGGAGATAACATTAGTGTAACTTTTTTTCAAACGTGTGCTAAATCGTTTCGAGGAGAAAGGTGCTGAGCCTCTTTAAGAGACCTAGGTAGAATCAGTTCAGTGTTGGCTTTGCCATTTCTACCCAGTCCTTTATTGAGCACTTGCTATGACCCGGGTGCTGAGCTGAGTGCTTCTTAGGTATGACCTCATTCAACCCTCGCGATGAAACTGTAAGGTAAGTACCACAGTCCCCTTTTCACAGACAAGGAAACAAAGGCTTTGAGAAGTTAAATAACTTCCCGAGAGCCTCCCAATTTCAGAGGAGCAGGGATGGGGCCCAGGCTTGGCTCACGATATTCACTGCTGTGGCCAATGCTCAGTATTTCCTTCTCAGAGAACTTACAACCCAGAACAGTTAGGATGAGCAGGTGAATGGGAAACCACAGGTCGTCTCCCAACTAGAATAAATTCATGGGAAGTTTCCCCATTCAATGTTTCGTTTTGTTTTGTTCTTTAGAGAAAGGGAACAAGCGCACGTGCACACAAGCAGGGGGCAGGGGCAGAGAGAGAAAAGGAAAGAGAGAATCTCAAGCAGGCCCCAGGCTCAGCCGGGAGCCCGACTCCAGGGCTCAACCCCACAACCGTGAGATCATGACCTGAGCCGAAATCAAGAGTTGGACGCTCGCTCAACCGACTGAGCCACCCAGGTCGTCCTTTTCATTTTTTTAAATCGAAGTATAACACAAATACAGGAGACGGCATGAGGAATGCACTTGTGATGAGCACAGGGTGATGTACGGAAGTGTTGAATTACATACACTATTCCATACCTGCCACTAATATAACACTATGTTATACGTATACGTTATACGTATATATACGTTAACTGGAATTAAAATGAAAACATAAATACAATAGTAAAATAAAATAAAATGCGTTCATCTTAAAGGGACAGCGCGATAATCATTTACATGCATATGCACTCATATAAGACCACCCCGGTCCGGCCTAGAATATTTCTAGCGCTGCACAAGGTTCTCTCATGCACCTTCTCAGTCCATACCTCCACCACATATATAACTATGAGTTTACTCTTCATGTTTTAGCTTCGCCTCTTCTTGACCTTCATATCAATGATCCTGTAACACATAATCTCTCTCACTGTGGTGTATACTCTACTGTATGAATCCATCACCATTTATTGCTTCAATCTCTAGTTGATGGGAATGTGGGGTGTTTCGAGTCTGGAGACCGTGACTTTGAACATTTTTGTCCATCACATCTCTGTGTCATCCTATGTCTTGGATACATGTACCCAGGAGGGGCATGACTGAGTTATGGAACAGACATATTGTTAGCTGGAACAGAATCTACCAAACACTTTTCCTCCGTGATTGTGCCTTTCAACACTCCCCCACAGCAAGGTGTCATAGTTCCAATGGCTCCACATTTCAGTCACACCTGGTATTGTCACTCTTTTCTTTTTAGCCATCCTGGTGGGTGTGTGGTGATATTTCCTTGTGGTTTTGATGCGCATTTTCCCCATAAGTAATGAATGATGTTGCTTACCTTTTTATAGTTTGTTTGGTCACCTGGATAGACTATCTTATGAGTGTCTGTTAAGCCTCTTGTCCAATTTTTATGGGGTCATTGTCTTTTTCTTACTGATTTACAGTTGTTCTATATATATCCTGAAAACAAATACTTGGTTGGATATATGTGTTACAGATTTCTTCTTCCGGGTCTGAGGCTCGCCTTTTCATGATTTTTTTTTTTTTTTTTTTACGGTTTGTTTATTTATTTTGAGAAAGAGAGCCAGAGAGAGAACACGGGCGGGGGGCAGGGGCAGAGAAACAGGGAGAGAGAGAATCTTAAGCAGGCTCCATGCTCAGTCCGGAGCCGGACTCGGGGCTCGATCCCACGAACTGGGAGATCACAACCTGAGCCAAAGCCAAGAGTCGGATGCTGAACCGACTGAGCCACCCAGGCATCCTGCCTTTCCATGTTTTTAATAGTACTTCTTGACGAAGAGAGGTGGTAATTTTTCATAAAATGCTATCAGTTTTCTTCTGTGGTTAGTGCTCTGGGTGTTCTGTTTTAGACATCTTTGCCCACCCCAAGGTCATGAAGACATCCTCTCTATGTTAATTTCTTTTACTCTCGCTTTCTAAGTATCTTCCTCTAGACTTGGAGACAACCAATTGGCTGCTATTTCAATAAGGAGCACAGGTCGCATGGAAAAACTCACCATGACTGGCTCATGTGTCATTACTCACAGGATAATGTCCACCTGTCTTTGGGCCATCTAGCCCGTTATCCTAAGGCCGCCTTAGAGCATCCACAGACGCCATTACGCACTGACTGCATTGCTGTGATTCCAGAGGAGGCACCCCTAATGAGGGGAAGGGGCATCTTGCAAAATGACCTGGAAAGGAGAAGGGAGGCCATCTGTCCCCCAACCCTGTTGACACTCTCCAGCCGGCAGCCTACTCCCACAACCCGAGCTGTGATCACTTTGCAACACAGTCTTCCCATCCTAGCAACTCTCGCGGTCCCTCTTTATAAACCCTTCCCCTGAGCGTGTTCTTTTCTCCCCGGATTTGCCCTTTTATCGTCATTTATTTGCCTAGCCACCTGCCATCTCTAGGGCACTTACTATGACACCTTTGCTTTTTCCTCCCTTCGCCCCTTCCTCCCCTCACGCAGCTCCCTGGCTCTTCTGGTTCCTCCTGTTTCCTTCCCACCTTCCTTCTGTCAATCAAGAGGCCCGAGGGAACAGTGAGGGAGTGGGAGGCAAATCATAGCTTTTTCAAGCTTAAAGGAGCCTTAGATACGATCTAGTGCAACCCCCTCATTTTACAGATGAGGAAACGGATCCCGAGAGGGGAGGGAGAGGATGTGCCAGAGCCAAATATGTGGGGGAACAAAGCCAGGCCAAACAGGAAGTCCAAATTCCAGGGCTTGAGGCAGAATTTCCAGTCCCACCAGGGAACCTGGGACTGCTTCCCACAGCAACTTTCTCCCTCCAAGCCACACATCCCATTCCAGAAACAACCAGGGCTGCTCAGACACAGCAGCAGACGCAGAGCCGACAAGCCCCCAGTGTGTGCACACCAGCGGTCGTCCCTGAGAGTCCATTCCGGAGCCTCCAGGGGCCACAGACGACCACCCATCCCAACAGGGGAGTTTCGCGATGACTCATGCCATCACCACATCTTCGTTTTAATTCTCTAATCGTGAGGGAACTGATGGGCATCCCGCCTGGCCGCACCTGTTCCAACGGGGGAGTTGGAGAGCAAGAGAGATGGGTGGAGAGCGGGAGGGGCCTGGAGATCACGTCTGTCCCCGCCCCTGTCGCCAAGCCTGCGGCTGAGGGGCCCCCCCCCCCACCCAGGGCAGCCCTCAGCTGGGATCTCCCAAGTTATGGCGGCTGTTAGCACTTAACTGAGCGCTTACTATGCACTAGGCACTGTTCACACCACCTTAGATGAATTCAGTCCAACCTCGCCCAGCCTCTGAGGGAGACACTGCGTGTCCCCCACGTTGAAGATGCTGACACGTTGCCCGGGGGGCCTCTGGTCGAGCAGCAGGGAGGCCTTCCCGAAACGTCTTTGGTGGGGTCACCAGTCGGCACGAATCACCCCACTCATTACATCTTGCCAACGTCAAGCTCACCCCCAACATCACCACCAGACACCCACGGAGACCACCAGGAACATACACAAAGCCCA
The DNA here is from genome assembly GCF_007474595.2 of Lynx canadensis. NCBI lineage: Eukaryota > Metazoa > Chordata > Mammalia > Carnivora > Felidae > Lynx > Lynx canadensis. The sequence goes on from NC_044312.2 coordinate 106,551,092, forward strand.
AGATTTTAGCAGCTCCGTGATGAATGTTTGCATTTTCACCGCTACGAACTTGTGTCGACAATTACTAGACATTTTGTCGGATTGCATTTATGGTAGTGACAAAGATTTCTTTTTAATTAAATGTGAGGATCTTTTTTTTTTTTTTTTTTTAATAAATCTACTTCAAGAGGATGATGAAATGAACAGGGCACGGAGGGCATGTGGATGTGCAGCGAGGGTGACGGGGGCACCGGATGGACTTAAGCATGGGCGACCCACCCGGTCTGGTCCCAGCTCAGAGGCGACCTCGCTGCTGGAGCCCTTGTGCCTCCGATTCCCACCTGCCGCCCCCACAGCACCTCCCGCAGTAAAGCCCTGCGGATTGGGAGAACCTAGTCAGCCCTCCGGCCTCCTCTGGCCCCATTCCACATGAAGGTCACTCACTTCTGGGTTCTCTCCACTTTCCGGAGAAACCCGGTGAGGCCGATAAACGTACTGAGACCCACAAACAAGAGGCCAAGTATGAAGACAGAAAGGAATGAGGAAACCCCACCCTTTCTTTGGACCCAGTCCTGGGTCTTCTGCCTCCACAAAATTTGCACATCACTGGCCGGGGGGGGTGGGGAATGTCCACCCAGGACCCTCTGCTGAGGATCCCTCCCAGGTGCCAGGCTGTGAGCTGGCCCTGGCCAGGGCAATGCTGTCAAGGACCCAACACCACCCCCTCCTGCTGGGGTACATGGCCCAGCCTGGTGGCCCTGGAAGGTGATACAGGGAGGACTGTCCTTCCTTGGCAAATAGGGACAGTTTAAAAACAATACTCATAAATGAGATGGGGTGGGGGGGGGTGTCTAGGGGAGGGCAGAGGACTCGCTCAAAGCCCCAGGGATCTAACAGCAAACAAGAGGCTGGGATTCGCCATCCCCAGCACTGTCAGAGGACAGGAGTCAAAGGCCCTCTGCCCTTGGAGTGCCCGCCATCGCATTCTCTTGGGCGCCGCCTCCCCCACAGCAGGGCGGGTGCCTGGCCAAGGAAGCCGGAGCCTTGTTCAGGGCATTGTTCTCCGTCAGAAGAGGATCTCGAAAGCAGAAGGAAATTAGAAACAACCACACAATGAATACCAGATTCTCCTTTCTCCTGGCTTTGGCTGCCAGGAGAGTAAGCAGGGCTGGGCCGACAGCACACCCCACCCAGCAGTTGCTGGCCCTCCAGGACGTCCAGGCCGCGGGGAAAGGCAGGGCTTGGAGGCTGCGCTGGTTGTCTACTGATCCCCACCAGGTCCGTGTTCTTTCTCCAGCTAGATGCTGATTCCTAGACACAGAGCCGCCCTCTGGGGCTTCCTTCCCACGAGGCACAGCCGACAAGCTACGGGCACTCTGTGTTTGTCGGTTGACTAACCGATACCCTCTGGGTGCTTTCCTAGACGTTTCACAGGTGTAGACTCATGGAACCCCCACAGCCACCCCACGAGGGAGACGCTACCGCTAGTCACATTTTAGTCGTGACGAAGGGGGGTCCAGGCGACCGAGCGCCGGGCAGGACTGATCTGACTGGGGCAGTTTTGACGGGACTAAAATGATCCCGCTCCGCGCTTCTTACGAACATCAGCCTCCCCTATGACACCATGAGACATGCGCAGAGCCCTCCTGGAGTCACCCCCACGTGTCAGATAAAAAGAGTGACCCGAGAGAAGATGTGTCCCCTTCAGAACTTGCACCCCGAGACACAGGACACCATGGGGACGGACACTAACGCGCTGTCGAAGGGGAGACATGCAGAGCCGATGTCAATCTTACCAACTTAGCATCTGAATGTTCCCGCTGAGAATTTTTTCTTAAAAATGCACTTTTTTGGGGCGCCCGGGTGGCGCAGTCGGTTAAGCGTCCGACTTCAGCCAGGTCACGATCTCGCGGTCCGTGGGTTCGAGCCCCGCGTCGGGCTCTGGGCTGATGGCTCAGAGCCTGGAGCCTGTTTCCGATTCTGTGTCTCCCTCTCTCTCTGCCCCTCCCCCGTTCATGCTCTGTCTCTCTCTGTCCCAAAAATAAATAAACGTTGAAAAAAAAAATTTTTTTTTTAAAATGCACTTTTTTTCCTCCCCCCTGTTGGGGCTACTCTTCATTTTAACATACTGTTGTGTTTTATGCCTCCTACGTAAGTAGGCACCAGCTTCAAATGTTGTGGAATATTGAGCTCATATATCTAGTCAAACTTCTGCTTGCTTTTTGCTGCCTCCATGGCTACCATGAGGATAAATAGAGGAGAAAGGTTTGGCTCTCAATCGTCCTAGCTGGGCCCTCTGCCATCATTCCCAAAAACAAAGGGGAAAAGATGCCAGCAGTGAGGGACCAGGGTGAGTGGTGAAAGAAAACACCGTCCTGTTCCAACGGGGACTGAGCAGAGTCAAAACTCCCCAGCGAGGGCTGGTGGAGGGGGCAGGAAGGCATTCCCCTAATTCCCTGTAAGGAGCATGCGCGTTGTAAACCTGCGGGCAGAGGAGGGAGAAGACGAGCTGTCACCCTCCAACCCTCTGCAGATATGGGGTTGCAGGCTTGGAGGACACGAGTGAACCCCAGCTTGTAAGTGGTACACCTGGACCTGGGACCCAAGTCCTCTGTGCCCTACTCCGTGTGCCCCACCCCCTCCACCCTGCTGCCCATCGGCTGCAGGATCTGGAAGCTCCTCGTGGTCTGTTAAGTGACCTGCAGTCTCTGGACGGCATGATGGAATGACCACTCCCCTGACCGTGTGCTGTGAGGCTGTCTGAACAAGAAAACCCAAGGATCAGGCTTTGTCCTTGGACTTCCCAGTGGAGGACCACACAAATGGATTGGGTTTTGGGGGTGGAGGTTGTTTTTGTTTTTGTTTAGTCTGTTATATCCGATTGTTAAAACAAAAGTGCTGGAAAGGTCAAGTTCACAGGTTCACTCTCTGAATGAACCCATTGTCCCACAAAGGAGAGTGAAGGGAATCTTCATCCCTCCTGGGCATCTTCACCATCCTGCCACCCTTCTCCCATCTCAGAAGGCATCTGAGTCTCCAGAAAAGCCTCTCTGCTCTGCCCAGTAACAGCCACCGCCTCTTGTGCACTTGACCCCATCCCTGTGCCTCTTTCGGGGACAAGGGCATCAACTACGCCATCTTGCTTCCCCCTCTCTCCCACTGGCTTCCTTGGCTCATCTAATAAACATCTTCAAGTTTGCCCCAAACTGGAAAAACCTCCTTGTGTCTGCCTCCTGTGGCCAGAGACCATCCCATCCTTCCTCTTACCTTTAACACCAAACTTCCTGGTGGTCTACCTTGCTCTCCGCAACTTCTCCCGCTAATTCCTAAGCCCCCACAGAGGGCAGCCCAAACCAGTGGGAGTTGCTCTCTCAAGGGCCACACATAGTCTTTAAGCATCAACTCCAGCAGCCACTGCTCAATACCCATCCTATCTGACCTCCCTACGTCAGTTACACCAACAGAAAAAACTCCTCCTTGTGAAATGTGCTTAGGGCAAGCGCTTTGCATTGTTTTCTCAAAAGCCATTCCCCTTCTCCTTAGCTGGCACGAGCCCAACTTTGTTCAAGGACAGGAAAGAGGTTCTTTTATTTCAGCAAGATGGGCACCGGCCCTGGTCCAAGGGCAGGCAGGCATGCATCCTTTCTGACCAGTGGAATATAGAGGGACGTCGGTTGGGATCTTCTGGGGACAGCCCCTCCGCCACCCCCACCCCCCACCAGTAAGAGAGAGACATGTACAACAATAAGACAGAAGATGTCTGTCCCATGCTGCTCCTTGTTTCCTGTCTTTGAACTCAGTTGTGTGAGGATGTGATGCTGGAGGCTGACGGAAGGCCAGGAACACCTCAGCAACACCGGCCCAGAGCTTGGCCGCTGAACGTTCCGACTATGAAAAAGTTCATCTGTGTCTATACCACTGGACACGTTTGCCGTTACCTGCGGCCAAAAGGATCCCCAGCCGAGTTGTCACTCTTTTCTTGGTTATTGGCATTTCCCTCCTGGCTCTCATTCTCAAGTCTCCTTGACTCCTTGGCAGGCCCTCTGCCCACCCCTTGAATGTCCCTGTCCTCCATATCCATGGAGGGCCATGCTCCTGGGTGGGTGTGCCCTCTTCATCTACCTGTTCACTAACTCCACAAATACCCACTGGCAACTTCTATGTGCTTGGCTGGCCTCCTAGATTTGACACTCTAGCAGCGGACACAACCAATAAACACAATGAACAAATAGAAAGTTATAAGTTATGGGGGTGCCTGGGCGGCTCAGTCGGTTGAGTGCCTGACTCTTGATTTCGGCTCAGGTCATGATCTCATGGTTTGTGAGTTTGAGCCCTGTATCAGGCTCCACGCTGACAGCTCAGAGCCTGTTTGGGATTCTCTCTCTCTCTCTCTCTCAATAAATAAACTTAAAAAGAGAGAGAGAGATAGAGAAGTGAGTGAAGGGGAGGGGAGTCCAATGAAGCTGAGATCCTTGCAGAACCCAGTAAGCCTTGGGAAGGTGCTGGCTGTTCTGCTAAGTGCAGTTGGAAGTCATCAGGTAAGATGATTAACCATGGAATTTGTGTTCCTTAAAGATCACTGAGGCTGGGGCGCCTGGGTGGCGCAGTCGGTTAAGCGTCCGACTTCAGCCAGGTCACGATCTCGCGGTCCGTGAGTTCGAGCCCCGCGTCGGGCTCTGGGCTGATGGCTCAGAGCCTGGGGCCTGTTTCCGATTCTGTGTCTCCCTCTCTCTCTGCCCCTCCCCCGTTCATGCGCTGTCTCTCTCTGTCCCAAAAATAAATAAACGTTGAAAAAGATCACTGAGGCTGGAATTTGGAGCCAGAGTGGAAGAGGGAAGGCAGTGTGGACTCACAGTCACCCCGTTGAGAGATGGGGGTGGCCTGGCCCAAGATGGCGGCAGTGCAGATGGAGAGAGGGGATGTGCTTCCCTTGTGATGTATCCCCCAGGTAGAAATTATGGGACTAGCTGCTGAGGGGGCTCCCAGGGGTGAAGAAAGGGGGAGACACCAAGGATGATCCCCATATTTTCTAGCTTGAACACAGGGGAGAGTCGTACCATTGAGGGAGATGGGAAGCAGGTTCGCGGGTGAGGCAGGCAGATCGTTTTTGGAGTTCTGTTTTGGAGATGTTGTGTTTGAAATGCCTGAGAGCCATCCAAGTGAAGAGAGCAAGAGACATCTAAGTACTCCAGGCTGGAACTCAGGGAATTGGGAATTTGGAGATTGTCAGCCTAGAAACGCATGTAAAGCCACGGGGATGGATGAGATCCACCCAGCACAGCGTGAAAAGGGAATACAATGGCCATTTAAGTGAGAGACAGCCTTTATCTTTCCGTCTCCCTTTGTCTTCTCCTCATCATCTTATCAGTTGAAACCCAAAATATTCCCCAACTGCCTTCCATTCCCATGGCTGTGGCCTTCTGGCCTTCACCTCATCTCCCCTGGAGATTTTCACCAGCCCCCTGGACGGTGGTCCCTCCCATGCATCCACCATTCTGCCACCCGTGGGGTCGGTCCCTGCTCAGCTGTAGCAAAACTGAAACCAGAGGGTGTAGCAGAAAGCCTCAGAGAAGCAGTCGTGGAACGATCCCAGGTGGGAACGGGGTCACCCGGACCTGAGCTGGAGAGGCACCCGTGACAGAGAGAACGAGATGCCCAGGTCGGTAACCACAGCAACGGGGGTGGGTGCAGGCAGACTGCGGCCTTGAACCCCGGTCAGCACCCTGCTCTGGAAGGAGTGGCTTTATTAGCTCAGTTTACTCACGCCAGCCCATGTGGTTTCCAACTCAAAGGTACCACCCAGCACCTGGCATGCCCGCGGCCACTCTCTGCAACAGATAATAGCAACAATAACAAAAACAAGAGTGACCAACGTTTACTGAGCACTTACAACATGCCAGGCACTGTGGCAAGTGCCAACCATCCTCCCCAAGTTACGAAGACAACCCTGTGAGGGAGGTATTATAGAGGAGGACTCCGAGGTTCAGGAAGGTTGAGGAGCAGTTAATAGCAAGGCCTTTGGTGTTGGACAGACCTGGGTTTGTCTGCTGCTACGTGACTGGGCTTTGTGGACCCTCCCAGCCTCGTCTGCAAAGGGGGCTTAAACGAGAGAATTTGGCAAAGCACTTAGTTGATGCCCATCCCAAGACAGTGCTCAATACCGATCGTTGTGATGGCTGTTGTAATTATAAGAAAACCAAAAGCCAGCTCCTGTCATTTCCCCGTATTAACACCTCCAGTGGCTCCCACCTCCCCAAAGATTAGGACTCCCTGGCCCACCCACGCCGCCCACTCCTCCCATCTGGGGCCACCCATTTCCTGAAGGCACCACGTTGTTACGCCTCGCGCGCCTTGCCGTCCGCACGAGCAGAGCACCCTCCTCGCCCTTGTCCACCAGGGAGGAGACCGGAAGTTGTCAGCAGAGAGGCCCAGAACCGCCAGCCAGCCCTAGCTAGGCTCACTGGACTTACAGACTGGGACACCTCTCCCCTATTTGCGTTCCGGGTGCTTAGCGCAGCAGCGGCCACCCGGCGACAGTGACTGAAGTAAATATCAAAAGCTCATCACATTTCCAAAAATCAGTCATGGGGAAGGTTGGTGGAGAGGTCAGTTCGGGATTCCAGGAAGAGCCAACATCTCAGCCAGCCCTTCTAGCTGTGGGCCAGCGCTACCACCTCCGTGTTCTAAGGACGGGTCTCAACCCATCTCTCCTCCCCCGAAACTCAGAACAATCCTGGAGGCGAGACAATCCTGGGGGCGAGACTTCGGTTTAAATAACTTGCGTGGTTTGGGGAACACAGCCCAGGGCAACATGTCGGGTCAGAGAAAGGTTGTTCTCTGGTCCACTGTCTCTTCCAGGGCCCTCCACAGCCCCAGACCCTCACCCTGGGCCCACCCCAGGTCCTTGCCCAGCCAGCCACCTGGCAGCACAGTTGCTAGATGGCTTAGAACAGTTGCTTATTTATAAGATTCTCTAGGGGATGCCTGGCTGGCTCAGTTGGGGGACTGTACAGCTTTTGATCTCAGGGTTGTGAGTTCCAGCCCCACGTTGGGTGTAGAGCTTACTTAGAAATAAAATCTTAAAAAAAAAAAAATAAGGCTCTAGGGGCACTTGGGTGGTTCAGTCAGTTAAGCATCTAACTTCAGCTCAGGTCATGATCTCGAGGTTCCTGAGTTCGAGCCCCAAGTCAGGGTCTGTACTAACAGGTGCAGAGCCTGCTTGGGATTCTCTCTCTCCCTCTCTCTCTCTCTCTGTTCCCCCCTCACAACTTGAGCTCTCTCTCTCTCTCTCAAAATAAATAAACTTAAAAAAAATAAGGCTCTCTAGAAGACTAAAAGCCTTTAGTCTCAAAAATAATAATCATCATCACCTCATAGGATAGCTGTGGGCAGATCGCAAATCCCACCCCAAAGAGAGTGAGAACAGTAACAGATAACATTTCTTCCTACTTGCCCAGTATTTCACATTTATAATCTCATCTCTCTTTTTTTAAGTTTATTGATTTATTTTGAGAGAGAGAGAAAGTGTGCATGCACACGCAAGATGGGGAGAGGCAGAGACAGAGAGAGGATCCCAAGTAGGCTCCACGCTGTCAGCACAGAGCCTGACGTGGGGCTAGGACTCAGGAACTGTGAGATCGTGACCTGAGCCGAAGTCAGATGCTTAACCAACTGAGCCACCCAGGCGCCCCTCTACTCTCATCTTATCCGTGTGACAGTGCTATGATGTGCATGGTTTTATTGTCCCCCTTTCTAGCGAGGGGGAAACAGAGATTAATTAAGAATGGCTTGTAAGGTGGGGAGCCGGATTTGGAAGCAACCCGCCTTGGAGCCTGCACTTCTGCCTACCATGCCTGTTCCAGAGGGGGCTCCGATCCCACGTGATGGTGGATTGGGGAGGTCGGCTGGATTCCTGTCGTTTCCTACCAGCTGCTTTTATTTGGAGGGTGGGGAAGGCAGGCAGGCAGTGTCAGAGCGGTCACCAGTGCCTTCACAGTCGGACCCTGCCGTGGTGCTATTTGACCTCCACCTAAGACTTCCCACGCTGAGGGGTGACAGAGATCAAAGACAGCAGGTGACTTGGACCACCCCCATCCCCGGAGTCTGAGCTCTCCCCAGGGCTCACATGATGGGACGTGTGAAGTCGTAAAAGGGGTTTCAGCAAATTTTGCAAGAATAGTAGGAAAACCCTAGGCCCGTCAGTGACCCAAAACAAAGTCAGATGTCCCAGGAGCATCCCGTCTCCAAACCCCATCCATATCTAGGTACTGCATCCAGAAGAGCGAACAGCGTTATCCTGACATGTCAGAAGGAGTGCTTAAGATATATTACACCTGTCTCCACTTTCTCCCACGGTTCAGATCGCTCTTTCATCAAGTGATGCCTCAGAGCTGGCTGTTATCGCTCCTGTCCAGCTCGTCACTCAGCTTCCCTGATGACCAGCGTGGCCCCAGGGCAGTTACTTATCCTCCTTCCAGGGAAAACCGCTATATTCAATGCCATTTGGGCTGAGGACGTTGAACGGGTGATAACAATAATAAAAATAAAATCAGCCATGATTTCTGAGCACATAATGTGTGTCAGGAACAAAGAAACAGACTCAGAAACACCCCAGGAGACCCCGCTCATCAACGGCAGAGCCGGGATTCGAACCCAGGACTTGCACGTGGCATCGCACCGCTGCCTTCCAAGAAGGTTACAAGCTGGTGTTCCAGGGTGTCTCTGCTCCCCCAGAGGAGGGGGTGGCTTGAGAAGACCCTTTAAGTAGGCGATACAGTCTGAATTCCAGACTGGATTCAGGAGCTCTGCCCCAGGAACACATCTCTGTAGGAAGACTGCATCCAAATACCCTCTGCCGTGCGCACGGTCAGAAACTCTAAGTCAGTTCCGAGGCAGCCAAATGTTTGGAAAGAATGCCATGTTCAACCTCCAGCCCGCTCAGGACGACTATGAGCAGAGAGACTATCAAAACCCAAGCCATTTAAATAATACAGGACGTGAGTAAGAGGCTGAAACCAAAGCAGCCTCAAGATCAAGGTGAGGGAGCTGGGATGTTGGTCGTGACAGCAGGAACTGCCCACCCTCGCTCCAGCAACACGCTGCTCCATCCTGGGGGCGGAGGGGGGGGCGCCTCTGGCCAAAATCAAAGCCCGATGGCAGGCAAAGGGATGCTGAGTCCAGGAATCCGGGCTTTCGTGATCCACAGGGACAGATCCGCCAGGATGACGGGGATGTCCACAAAATAGCTTGGGGGGGGGGGGGGAAACCCTTGTGGCAGAGAAATGTGGGAGGGGAGAGGTGGGGGCTTGACAAGTGACCCTCACAAGCTCATCCTGGGGTTGAAATTTAGTGGACTGACACCTGCCTGCATGCTCGGCTCCAGGCCTGTCCTTAAAAAGGCTCCGAGAAGTTGAAGACCTACACCTGGTTCTCTGCTGAAGCTCGAATTTGCACTTCAGAAGAAAATGCATGGATGCCTACACTGGAGCACTTATCACATTGGCTTCATTAAAAGGGTTTCCTGGGGGCGCCTGGGTGGCGCAGTCGGTTAAGCGTCCGACTTCAGCCAGGTCACGATCTCGCGGTCCGTGAGTTCGGGCCCCGCGTCGGGCTCTGGGCTGATGGCTCAGAGCCTGGAGCCTGTTTCCGATTCTGTGTCTCCCTCTCTCTCTGCCCCTCCCCCGTTCATGCTCTGTCTCTCTCTGTCCCAAAAATAAATAAACGTTGAAAAAAAAAAAAATTAAAAAAAAAAAAAAAAAGGGTTTCCTGACCCCACTGAAAGCAAGCAAGAGTCTTATGGACCCTAAAGAGCTGGGCCGGGGGCCCAGGGCCCCCAACCTTGGCTTTGTTTTGTCTCCCAATTCCCAAGGATGTGATCTTCCTGTTTCTTCGAGAGCCACTGTCTGCTCTCCCTTCCATATCCCCACACTCACCTCCTCACTCCACCCATGGAGCTGACCTCAACCACACCTGCCAGGCTGGAGCCCAGGCAAACCCAGCCATCCACCATAAGCCTAAATACGCTGCACTTAGCAGCATGGCCCGATAGGATGGGTTGTCTGGGCGACCACAGCGCGGGCCCCCAGACAAGCTTGGGCCTCACTCTCACGTCTGGCTCCCTAGAGGGGGCCTTTTGTGTCTGACCCTCAGATATCCTGGCCCTGAGACTGGCCCTTGTTATGGGCTGAACTGTGTCCCTAAATCTGTATGTTGAAGCCCTAATCCCCATCACCTCAAAATGTGACTCTATTTGGAGACAAGGCCTTTAAAGAGGTGATTAAGTTACAATAAGCCCATTAGGGTGGGCCCTAATCCAGCCTGACCCGTGTCTTCATAAGAGGAGGAAACCTGCGCCCACAAAGAGACACAAAGGACGAACATACACGGAGGAAAGACCGTGTGAGGACGGGGCGGGAAGGCGGCCATCGGCGAGCCAAAGAAAGAGAGCTCAGAAGCACTCAGACCTGCCGACACCAACATCTTGGGCCTCCAGCCTCCAGAACTGTGAGACGATAATTTTCTGTTGTTTAAACCATACAACCTATGGTATTTGGTTATGGGAACCTGAGCAAATGAAAACAGACCTCATTCCGGGTCTTTGCCACTTTCTGTCACTAATTACAAGAAAGCTTAGCTTTTATTGTGCGTCAGGCACTGCGCTAAGCCGTTTGCAGGCTTCTCTCATTCCAGCCTCTCAACAGCACAGGGAACCTTACTGCATTTTACAAATAGGAAAACTGCCCCCCAGAGAGGTCAATGACTTCCCCAAGGTCATCCCAGCTGATAAGTGACGGACTGATATGGGATTCAACCCAAGGAGGGCGACTCCAGAGCTGGCGCTCACAGCCATCACACCCCACAACTAGGGATGCCCAGGCCACCAGCCCCTGGAGGAATGCTGCAACGGACTGAATGTTTGTGTCCCGCCCCGCCCAAATTCATCTGTTGAAACCCTACCTGCCCCCCACCACAGCATGATGATATTAGGAGGCGGGGCCTTTGGGAAGTGATTAGTAATGAGGGTGGGATCCTTGTGACGGAATTAGCGCTCTTATGTAAGGGACCTCCGAGAATTCCCTCACCTTTTTCCAATGCGTGAGGGCACAGGGAGAAGTGGGCAGGCTACAACCCAGAAGAGGGCTCTCGCCAGAACCCAACTGTGCTGGCGCCCTGACCTCAGGCTTCCAGAGCTACAAAGAATACATTTCTGTGGCTAATAAGCTACCCAGTCCATACTATCCTCTCATAGCCGCCCAGACTAAGACAGCCGCCCTCAGCCCAGCTCCCAGACCAGCTCGATGAGTTAGCATGGCCAGTGGTGACACTCTGCCCCACAGCTCCAGGCTGCCGTGGACGCTGGCCTTCCTGGAGCCCCAGCGGTGGCATGTCCTTCCAAGACCCCAAGAACCTCGTGTCCCTCATCTGAAGGCCTGTGGAGCTGTCGCTCTGCTCCTCTCCCCTCTGAGGGACGCCTCCGCCATTTTGTTCTGTGGCAGCAGGGACTGAGGGAACCCACCAGAACCCAGAGAATAAGCGTGCCCTTTCCAGGCCATCTTGGGTCCTCTTCAAATCATCCCCATGACTAAGTGCCCTTGGGGACTCTAGCTCATCAATTCACCTTAGAAAAAGGGGCAGCTCGTAAGCAACAGAAATGACAGCTGTCCTACCAAGAACAAGAACAGGGCTGCTTTTCCTCACCCGCCCTCCATGCCGGAAGGTCAGGGCCACAGTGGGCCGTGGAGATGGTCCCCTTTAGAGGCGGTCCCCTCGCGCTTTCGCCAGAGGGTCACGCGGTGCAGCGGACAGAGCAGGGGTAGTTCTGGGACGGGAGAGTCTGCCGTCAACTGCAGGAAACGGTCATCTCTGGCAACTCACTCAAACTCCCTGCAGGCCCCCTGCCGAAAAATGCCAAGTCAACCCTCTTAATGAACAAAGCCGAGCTTTGTAAGCACTGGATTACTTGGGAGGGTGGGAGGAGGAATAAGAATCTTGGTCCTCGTGCTACTCATGTTACAGTGTCCATTATATTCTACCACACGTGAGCCGAGTTCCCTGCTGGGGCTTCTGCCCGTGTTACAAGCAACATGAGGGCAGGAGCCAACCCTGTTCCCCGCATTACCCCAAGCACAGTGTGTGTCCCAAGGTGCGGTACTGACCCACCTGCACCAGATCACCTGGAAGCCTTTAAATGCGAATTCCCAGTTCCCCGCCCCAGATCTACCGGATGAGGCTCTCCAGAGTGGGGCCCAGGAATCTGCATCCACCAAGCGTTCCGGCTGATTCTGAGTCTCCCTGCCCCGCTGGGTCCTTTACTTACCCCGCTCAGGAAGTGAGCCAGGCCCTGACAGGGCAGAGCAGTAGGGGAACCGACCGTCCCTGGTGTGCCCTGTGGGGGTTCCTGGGACGCGGGACAGTCCAGGGCAAGCCGGGATGGCTAGTCATTCCAGCCCCCCTTCAAAGTCACACACAAGGACAAGGAGCAGGGGTTTCCAAGCTCATCTCCAAATGGCTCTTACTTGGTGTTGGAATGCGCCCCAAATGTACTCAGGGTTGAGAGTGGGCGTGGGTGATGTTCTGGGATTTCACAACACTCCAAATGAGAAAATGAAGTCAGACCATGAGGAGCTGACTCAGGGACTCTAGAGAAGGGTCCAGCTTCCCTGGTTTGTCCCCTGCCCCAAACTTACTATCACCACCCTGTGCTGAAAGCAGCAAATGCCCAGAGCTCACGGTTCCCTTACGATCAGAGGGGTCACCCCTAGGTAGGAGGAGGTCAGGAGAATCATGGGGTGTCAGAACCGGAAAGTCTCCTGGAGATCAAAGAGTCCTGGTCCTTCATTTCTTGCATGAAAAAACAGGTCCAGACAGGCCACATGATTGCCAGGGTCACACAGCTAGCCAGCCCAAAGGTGACCCTAGCTCTCTGATGTCTTGATGTCTGCACCTCGACACCAGTGCTTCTGCTGGACAAAAAAAAAAAAAAAAAAAAAAGACAACAGCAGGAAAAGAAACAAGAAATATGAATTGAGGAAGAGGAGGCTAGACCCAGAGATGAGTTAGAGGAAAGAGTGCTTGAGGCCCATGGTGTCCTAACTCCCCAAGTTACAGATGAGGAAACTGAGGAACACAGAGCTCAAATATATTTCCCAGGGCTACACACAGGAAAACTCTCTTGCAGGTCACTTAAATCCTATCCACAGGGGGTCCCGCCAACAAATCTGAAGATGTGCTGTGTCTGAAAGGAGAGACCCTCATGACAATGTCCAACAGAAAGGAGGGACCAGCGCTCCCAGGGCTAGAATTGGAGCCCTGGATCCACGGACACAGTCCCGAAGCCTTCAGCCTGGGGAGTTTCCCCAGAGAGGGTAGGGGCCACTCTGGAAAAGCAGTGGGGGTGACTTTTACTTTTCATGTTACGCAGTTTTGAGTTATTTGGGGCTCTGGGTGGCTCAGTCGATTAAGCGTTCAACTCTCGGCTTCGACTCGGGTCACGATCTCACAGTTTGTGAATTCGAGCCCTGCATCCGTCTCTGCACTGAAAGCACGGAGCCTGCTTGGGATTGTCTCTCCCTCTCTCTGCCCCTCCTCCTCTTGTTCTCTATTTCTCTCTCAGAAGAAAACAAAACGAAACAAAAAAACAAACAAACAAAAAACACCTATAGACGGTTTTGAGTTATTTGAAATAACTGGTAAGAATTTGCTTTTTGTGGTACCTTTTTAAAAAGATTAAAGGAGGGGTGCATCTGGCTGGCTCGGTTGGTGGAGTGTGTGACTCTTGATCTTTGGGTTATGAGTTCGAGCCCCATGTCTGGGGTAGAGTTTACTTTAAAAATAGATAGATAGATAGATAGATAGATAGATAGATAGATAGATAAAATTAAAGAGGGGAAATAAATAAAATTAAAGAGGGGAAAAAAGTTCTTTAGTAGCTGGTGAGAGAGGAGCAGGAGACCAAGCCCTGAGCTTGGGAAAGCAGAGAGATGAAAATAATGGGATTTTGAAGACAGAGGCTGAGATCAAGGAAAGAAGACCAAAGGACCCCCTCGGTAGCTGGAGGTAAGTTGGATTTCCTGGAGGGGAGGTGTCTGTATGGTGGTAGAATTGGACGTGAACTTGCTTTTGTAAGCACATTAAAAGTAACTAATTTAGGGGCTGGCTGGCTCAGTTGATTAAGCATCTGACTCTCGATTTTGGCTCAGGTCATGATCTCATGGTTTGTGAGTTTGAATCCCACATCAGGCACATAGCAGAGTCCGGAGCCTGCTTGAGGTTCTCTCTCTCTCTTCCTCTCTCTCTCTCTCTCTCTCTCTCTCTCTCTCTCTCTCTGCCCCTCCCCTGCTCATGCTCACTCTCTTTCTCTATTTCTCTCTCAAAATAAATAAATAAACATTAAAAAAATTTTTAGGGGCACCTGGGTGGTTCAGTTGGTTAAGCATCTAATTTCGGCTCAGGTCATGATCTCACAGCTTGTGAGTTCAAGCCCTGTGTCAGGCACTGTGCTGACAGCTCAGAGCCTGGAGCCTGCTTTGGATTCTGTCTCTCTCTCTCTCTCTCTGCCCCTCCGCCGCTCACACTCTGCCTCTCTCTCTCTCTCTCTCAAAAATAAACATTTAAAAATTTTTTTTTTAATTTTTAAATAAAAAGTAACAAATCTAGAGATGATAAAGCATTTCTACTTGTCATAGTCATAGGAGACAGCACCCAAGGATTTAAGAGCTAATTTCTAAAAAGTATTTCGAGTTCTCCGTAATTGGGTGTTCAAAAATATTACCTCCAAGTTATGGTCCATGACAAAATGGAAACAATCTTCCAGGAATTGATGTCTCTGCGGTTGACCCAGTAAAACCCTGGCTGTGCAGAATCCTTAGGGAATGAATGAGTCACTTTATAGAGTAGAATTTCCTGAATAGCTGAAGGCGAAAACTTTAAGTGACAGACATGTAAACTTTTAAATACAAGTCTTTGCGAACCGGCCTCATTGTAGCCTGCATTCTGAACCAGAGGACCCGGGACATTATTTCTATAATCCCATTTTAAGGCGGCCCCTAGGGCTTACCGACGCCTGGAAGGACCCCACGCCCAGTATCTTACAACCAGAAGTTTCCCTCTTGCCTCAATCCCCACCCCACACCCGTGCCTCACTCCCTCCACCCCTACTCTACACTCACTTCATCCCTGGTCCCTAGTCCAGCGCCTCCTTCCTGACGGTCATCGGGAGCTTAGCCACCACGCCCAGGGGCTCGGCAGTTTTCTCTGTCCCTATTATTAAAGCTGCAGAATTGAAATCTACCAAAGAAAGGCACAGAACCACACCGCAAACAATCAGAGCAATAGCCAACCTATGCGTGACACACGACACTTTCCTTTACAGAGCTTATGAAGCAGCTGGCGCAGGTAGGTTTCGCCACATTTTTATGACGAACCTGAGGCTGGCAGGTTAGAGGAGCTTCACAAGGTCACCTGCCCAAAATCCAGTACGTGGATAACTCAAATCCAGGCGTTGTAACTCCAAATCCTTATGCTTTGCTACTTTCTGAATTACCCACGTTGATTAAATGCCTAAAATCCGCCAAAAGAAGAGACAGAACAAACCAAAACCGGCAATCCGGCCGGACTCCTTTAACACGAAGATCGGTGAAATCACGCCGGGCAGTAACTTTTGATTTCCGTTCGTGTTAAGCTGTTGCTTCTGCAAATCATCGTAATGGCAAATTGCAAAGAAGTATCTGGTATGAGCAAGCCACTGGGGTGTTTCGGCAGGAGAGGAGAGGAAGGGTGCCGTGCTTACAAAGGGTGTGGACAATGTGACCGGGTCTGCACGACAATTATGAACAGCCCCTATGGGAAGAAATCAAAGGTCTGAGTGAAAGTGTTGCTAATCTACTCTCCGGAGAGTTGGCTGCGGCTCTGTTTTCATCTGGAAGTCCTACAGACCAGGAACGTGTTTCTGCTGACGTACCGCTTTCCACCATGTTCCAGGATAACGCAATTAGCGTCCTGTGTTCCAACAAATCGCTTGTGACAGAACGTTAGCCATTTGGAGTTTTGCAGTGTATACACCCCACTGCCGCTCTGCCTGCTATCACGTGACGTGTGTGACCACAGATCACAAGTTGCCACCCAGCACTGCCCAGAAATGCTACTCTATTTCTTAGCGAGCTCCCTTTCCCCCCTCCCAAGATGGCTGTCCTACAACTTTTCCTCTCCCTTCCAGCCTCCCTCCCTGTCTTTGCTCTCAGTTCATGATCTCAGCCCTTATGTCACCCAGAAAATAGAAGCCAACGATTAAAGACTACCTCATCTTCCCTCCAACAAGCCCCTTGGCCTCCCAGCATCCAACTCTCCCTTCAAACCTGACCTGGTTTGCCTGGGACCGGGAGAGGGGAGTGGCCCTGGGACATGGAACTTTCTGTTTTAAAGCTTTCCCAGGACAGGGGACTTTCAGCTAAAACTGGGGAAGTCGCTCCAAATCCAGATGTGCTCCCCCTGCTCCTTCCCATCAGAAGCCCACCCTCCAGGAGACACCGGATGCCATCTCCTCTCACCAGCCTATGGGCTCCAGTCCTGACCACCCTCTCTTCTGCCTCATCCCCCTCTCCCTTCCGCTGAGCATGCAGACGAGGTCTGAGATCCCTCATCTTAAAGAATAAGAAATATCGGGGCACCTGGGTGGCGCAGTCGGTTGAGCGTCCGACTTCAGCCAGGTCACGATCTCGCGGTCCGTGAGTTCGAGCCCCGCGTCAGGCTCTGGGCTGATGGCTCAGAGCCTGGAGCCTGTTTCCGACTCTGTGTCTCCCTCTCTCTCTGCCCCTTCCCCGTTCATGCTCTGTCTCTCTCTGTCCCAAAAATAAATAAACGTTGAAAAAAAAAATTAAAAAAAAAAAAAAAGAATAAGAAATATCTCCCTTGATCCCACTTTGCCCTCCTCCTGCCAACCCGATTCGCTGCCCTCCAGAGCAAAGTTCTATCCGTACTCACCAAATCCTTTCACACCTGCTATTCTCTTATTTTTATGTTTATTTATTTATTTTTGAGAGAGAAAGAGAGAGCGCAGGGGAGGGGCAGAGAGAGAGGGAGAGAGAGAATCCCAAGCAGGCTCCGTGCTGTCAGTGCACAGCCTGAAGCAGGGCTCCATCTTACGAACTGTGAGATCCTGACCTGAGCCAAAATCAAGGCCACGCAGGCGCCCCTCACACCCGCCATTCTTGGCGAACCTCTTCCATTCAGGCTCCCTCCCCTTCAGTCCAACAAAACCTCCATGGTCAAGACCACCCACACTTGCCAAATCCAAGGTGAAGTCTCAGCTCCTATCTTACTCAACCTGTGGCGAGGGAGGGAGGTTTTTAATGTTTTATTTCCTATTGATTACAGACCAATACTGTTGAGAAAGAGAAAACAGATGGAGAGCTGCAAGAATGAACCTGTGCTTGGGGGATTCGGCTATAAAAGTTGCTGAATGCCTACTCGGAGTTTCTGTAATACATCTCCCCGTGAACCAGGCACTGCTCCAGATCCCATACTCTCCTGGTTTAGGGTGGGCCCTCATCCAACAACTGGGGTTCTTCTAAGAGGGCAATTTGGACAAAGAGACACAGACACGTACAGAGGAAAGATGGCCATGTGTGTGAAGAGGCAGAAATGGAATAGTACAGCTGTAAACCAAGGAATGCCAAGTCTTGTCAGCAACCACCAGAAGCCAGGAAGAGGCAAGGAAAGAGTCCTCCCTAGAACCTTCCGAGGGCACGTGGCCCGGACGACACTTTGATTCTGGGCTTCCAGCCTCCAGAACCGGGAGGCAAAAAATTTCTGTTATTTTAAGCCAGCCTGAGAAAGCCATGCGACCCCCAATTTGTATCTCCAGCCCAGAGTGCTCCCCTGAACACCAGACCTCTGCACGACCATCTGCGTCCCTGACATCCCCCCCCCCCGATGTCTGAACTTTGGGGTTTCCTTTCCCAGATCCATTTCTCCCTGCTTCCCCCAGCTCAGTACATGACAGGGGCATTCTGCCAGTTGTTCAGGCCAAAAATTTAGGAGTCATCCTTGATCCCTCTCTCGCCACCTCCCCCACATATCCAATCCATCAGCAGTTTCTGTCAGCTCTACATAGCAGATATTTCCTCCTTTTCTGCCAACCATCCTCACGCCTGGCCTCACTAGAATGTTCCAAGAGGGCAAGGATTCGGTTTGTTCATTGCTATCCGTGGTGCCTGGAACATAATAGGCATTCAGTGAATACTCGTGAGATCAGTGAATGAAACAAAACTGTATTAATTCAAACACTCCCCTGATTGAGGATTTGTGATCATGTAAACAGAGGCTACTAAGCGCACTCACAGTACAACGAAGGTAAGGAAGCATTTTGACTATGCGGTACAATAAGCAGTAAGTTTACAAGCAACATGCCTGTTCATTAGGAATCATTTGCATACTCATGATGGTCCTCGGGTTTCTCTTTTAAATGACCTGGTTTACGGGCCACCAGGGTGGCTCAGTCGGTTGAGCGTCCAACTCTTGGTGGCAGCTCAGGTCATGATCTCATGGTTCGTAGGTTCAAGCCCTGCATCGGGCTCTGCGCTGGCAGCATGGAGCCTGCTTGGGATTCTCTCTCTCTCTCTCTCTCTCTCTCTCTCTCCCTCTCTCTGCCCCTCCCCTGTTCTCTCTCTCTCTCTCTCTCTCTCTCTCTCTCTCTCAAAATAAATAAACATTTTTTTAAATGACCTGGTTTACTTGGTGGTTATACAAAGCCTAGGTCCTTCTTCACAGTCTAGTTCAATACATTTAAGTATAGCCTTCCAACTAGTATCATTGCATTTCCTTAAAAGAAAATGCATATTCTCCAATTCAAAATCTGCAGAATGCCAGAGAGCACACGCATCCTAGAAATACCCTAGCTTCTTGATGTTTCCACCACGGCTCACCCAGCATTCCAAAAATGCATCTTGAAATACTCAAGCCTTTTGATACTGAGCAAAGCATGTTAGAAGCTGTAATTGCTTTGAAAAAGAGAGACGGCCACTCTCAGGCACTTCCCAACACACCCTGCTAAATTTGCAGCAGTGCCTTCCTTCTGTGCGCGATGCATTCGGTGACCCAAGTTTGCCATTTTAAACCGTGAAACGGACGCAAACAGTTCACTCTTTTGAAGTTCAGTTCAGCTCAGCAAACACTTCCTGAAGCCTGATCTTGGGTCAGACACAGTGCCAGTGTCAAGGGCTCAAAGATGAGTAAACAACATGTGGTCCCTACCCTCCAGAATCTTCCACTGTGGGATAATTACATTAGCTGTATTAATTACATTGGGATTATATTCACATGACCAGACTGTAGTAAAAGCTTGGTCGAGGGCTGTTTAAGGTGCTGTGTAGGTACAAGAGGTAACTCCATGAGGGTGAGAGATATCAGGCACAGAGCAGGTGGCTTGAGAGATGGCCTGAGTTCACAAAGTGGACAACGCAGGGAAAGCAGGAAGCACGCTTCACTCATGTATGAGTGCCAGATCACGAAACAAAAATTACGTGGAAAAATCTCCTAGAATTTAAAGAATAACTCCTGTAACTAGAACTCTGGTTCCCAGCCACCAAAACCACAAAAGTTAAGAGGTTCAAAACTCAGCTAATTGTCCAAATGCTTTGTCACACAGCCCCTGGATGAGGCTTGAGTGTTGATTAAAGGGTCCAATGGGTGCTCATCCCAGGTGGGCAAGGTCAACAGCTTTGTGAATGACCGCTGACTTCAGATCATCACCTCCCATAAACCTTCATCTCTCATCTCTTTATTTGCAAGAATCCTATGCCCAGATCTTTTCAATAGATGCAGAAAATACATTTGAGAAAATACAGCATCTTTCTTGATAAAAACCCTCAAGAAAGTAGGGATAGAGACAACATACCTCAAGATCTATGAAAGACCCACAGCTAATATGGGTCCTCAATGGGGAAAAACTGAGGGCTTTTCCCCTAAGGTCGGGAACACAACAGGGATGTTCACTCTCACCACTGTTGTTCGACATAGTGTTGGAAGTCCTGCCTCAGCAATCAGGCAACAAAAAGAAATAAAAGAGATCCAAACTGGCAAGAAAGAAGTCAAACTTCCACGCTTCACAGACGACACGATACTATACGTGGAAAACCTGAAAGACTCCACCAAAAAAACTGCTGGAACTGACCCATGAATTCAGCAAAGTCACAGGGTACAAAATTAATGTACAGAAATAGGTTGCATTTCTATACACCAATAATGAAGCAGCAGAAGGAGAAATCAAGGAATTGATCCCATTCACAGTTGTGCCAAAAACCATAAAATACCTTGGAATAAACCTAACCAAAGAGGTGAAAAATCTATACACTGAAAACTATAGAAAGCTTATGAAAGAAATTGAAGACGACACACAAGAAAATGGAAAAATATTCCATGCTCAATGAATTGGAAGAACAAATACTGTTAAAATGTCGATACTACGAAAGCAATCTACATATTCAGTGCAATCTCTATCCAAATAACACCAGTATTCTTCACAGAGCTAGAACAAGCAATCCTAAAATTTGATTGGAAACAGAAAAGACACCCAAATAGCCAAAGCAATGTTGAAAAAAGAAAACCAGGGGCGCCTGGGTGGCTCAGTCGGTTAGGCATCCAACTTCGGCTCAGGTCAGGATCTCACGGTTCATGAGTTCGAGCCCTGCGTCGGGCTCTGTGCTGACAGCTCGGAGCCTGGAGCCTGCTTTGGATTCTGTGTCTCCCTCACTCACTCTCTCTCTCTCAAAAATAAATAAAAATAAAAAAAAAAAAAGAAAGGAAAAGAAAACCAAAGCTGGAGGCATCACAATTCAAGCTGTAATCATCAAAACAGTATGGTACTGGCACAAACACAGACACATAGATCAATGGAACAGAACAGAGAACCCAGAAATGGGCCTACAAATGTATGGCCAACTAATCTTCAACAAAGCAGGAAAGAATATACAATGGAAAAAGGCGGTCTCTTCAGCAAATGGTTCTGGGAAAACTGGACAGCAACGTGCAGAAAACTGGACCACTTTCTTACACCAGACACAAAAACAAACTCAAAATGGATGAAAGACCTAAAAGTAAGACAGGAAACCACCAAAATCCTAGAGGATAAAACAAGCAGCAACCTCTTTGACCTCAGCCTCAGCAACTTCTTATTAGACATGTCTCCCAAGTCAAGGAAAACAAAAGCAAAAATGAACTCATCAAGATAAAAAGCTTCTGATGGTGAAGAAAACCATCAGCAAAACTAAAGGACAGTCTGAAGAATGGGAGAAGATATTTGCAAATGACATATCAAGTAAAGGGTTAGTATCCAAAATCTATAAAGAACTTATCAAACTCAACACCCAAAAAAACAAATAATCCAGTGAAGAAATGGGCAAAAGATATGAACAGACACTTTTCCAAAGACACCCAGATCGCTAACAGACACATGAAAAGATGCTTAACATCACTCATCATCCTGGAGATACAAATCAAAACCACAATGAGATACCACCCTGAAACCTGTCAGAATGGCTAAAATTAACAAGCAACTCCGGAAATAACAGATGTTGGTGAGGATGAGGAGAAAAGGGAACCGTTTTGCACTGTTGGTGGGAATGCAAACTGGTGCAGCCACTCTGGAAAACAATATGGAGGTTCCTCAAAAAAATTAAAAATAGGGGTGCCTGGGTGGCTCATTCAGTTAAGCATCTCTTTTTTTTTTTTCAACGTTTATTTATTTTTGGGACAGAGAGAGACAGAGCATAAACGGGGGAGGGGCAGAGAGAGAGGGAGACACAGAATCGGAAACAGGCTCCAGGCTCTGAGCCATCAGCCCAGAGCCTGACGCGGGGCTCGAACTCACGGACCGCGAGATCGTGACCTGGCTGAAGTCGGACACTCAACCGACTGCGCCACCCAGGCGCCCCAAGCATCTAACTCTTGATTTCGGCTTAGGTCATGATCTCATGGTTCATGAGTTCAAGCCTGCGGTGGGCTCCTCACTGTCTGTGTGGAGCCTGCTTGGGATTCTCTCTCTCTCTGCCCATCTCCTGCTTGCTCTTTCCCTCTCTCTCTCTCAAAATAAATAAATAAACTTAAAAATACATACGTGAAAAAAGAAAAATTATTTAAAAAAATTAAAATACGACCTAGCAATTGCACTACTAGGTATTTATCCAAAGGATACAAAAATAGTGATTTGGAGGGGCACATGCACCTCAATGTTGATAGCAGCACTATCATGGAAAGAGCAATGTCCATCGAGTGACAAACGAATAAAGAAGATGTGGTATACATACACAATGGAATATTACTCAGTGATCAAAAAGAATGAAATCTTGCCATTTGCAACAATGTGGATGGAACTAAAGTGTATTATGCTAAGCAAAATAAGTCAGTCAGAGAAAGGTAAATATCGTGTGATTTCACTCATCTGTGGAGTTTGAGAAATAAAACAGATGAACATAATGGAAGGGAAGGAAAAATAAGATGAAAACACAGAGGAAGACAAACCGTAAGAGACTCTTTTTTTTTTTTTTTTTTTTTTTTTTTTTTTTTTTCAACGTTTATTTATTTTTGCGACAGAGAGAGACAGAGCATGAACGGGGGAGGGGCAGAGAGAGAGGGAGACACAGAATCGGAAACAGGCTCCAGGCTCCGAGCCATCAGCCCAGAGCCCGACGCGGGGCTCGAACTCACGGACCGCGAGATCGTGACCTGGCTGAAGTCGGACGCTTAACCGACTGCGCCACCCAGGATATTTATTAACTGCCAGCTGCACCAAGCACGGCTCTGAGCCCGTTACCTGAGTTCTCCCATCTAATCCCTAAGACCGACCTCTGCCGTCGGTGCTGTTCCCGTGCACGTCCTAAGAGGGGAAAGTGAGGTGCCGGGCAGACGTAGGAGGCAAAGCGGTGCGCCAGCTCTGTGCAGGGCCCTCAGGACAAGGAGGAATTAAGAGGAAAGGGGGGAGCAGAGGCAGATGGGGTGGGAGAGGGTGGAAAGGCAGAGAAAGACACCCCTGAGCGAGCTGTCTGCGGTGGGGCGTCGGGGGGGGGGGGGGGGGGGGGAGGTGTCGACCTTGCCGCTCCCACGCCCTGGGCGCGCCCTCAGGGTCACACTGCCCCGAACCCGGGCACCTCCTCAGCAGGAAGTCTGCGCAATCTCCTGACTGAGGCAAAGGGTTGGCCCCATGTCAAACCTCTCTCTTGTGCCCACAGGCCCGCTTGCCCAGACCTGATGACCCTACTTTTTTGCCTCTAGGCCTAGGGTGGGATCTGGGCCCTGCTTCTCAAGGGCGCCCCCGCTTGGGTTGACCTGCGTGGCTCTGACACCACCACCCGCCCCTCCGGTTTTTCTCATGGCCCTCACACACCCCCACCACACCCCAGCCTTATCGGCACCTCGCCCTGGCCTGTGATCCACAGCCTCTGGACCCTCCCTGACCTGACTGGTCCACACACCTCTCCTTCCACGGGCCCTCTGCCCTGAGCTCCTTGGTCAACACCCTGCCCTGAGCACTACCTGCCAGAAACCAGCCGCTGCCCACCCCAGGGCCCCTCTGTCACCAACCCCCTCACCGCTCCCCCTTTCTGCCTCTCAGCCCACACCCCCTGACCCCTTCCTGCCTCACCCCATGTAAATTCAGCCCTCCAAGCCTGTGCCAGGACGCTTCTCCCGCCCCTCCTCCCTGCCGCGACCAGAATTTCTCGGAGCAGTCCAGAACCCTAGGCGAGCATTACCAGGGGCCCTTGTTTAAAACGCTGCTGACACTGACATAAGCCAGACACAAGAGGACACATGCTGTATGATTCCACTTATCGGAGGTCCCTAGTCAATCCATAGAGACAGAAAAAAGACGGGTGGGTGGCTGCCAAGGGCTGGGGGAGGGGGAGCAGGGAGTTAGTGTTTCATGGGGACAGTTTCTGTCTGGAAAGATGAAAAAGTGCTGGAGATGGATGGTGGCGATGGTTGCATGACCGCGTCAATGTCCTGAATGCCACCAAACTGTGCACTTTAAAAATGATTCAAGGGCCGCCTGGGTGGCTCAGGTGGTTAAGCATCCGACCCTTGGTTTTGGCTCAGGTCATGATCTCACGGTTTGTGGGTTCGAGCCCCGCGTCGGGCTCTGAGCTGACAGCTCAGAGCCTGGAACCTGCTTCAGATTCTGTGTCTCTTTCTCTTGCCTCCTCCCCTGCTCGCTCGCTCTCTCTCTCTCTCTCTCTCAAAAATAAACATTAAAAAAAATTTTTTTAGTAATAATAATAATAATAAATAAGGGGTGCCTGGGTGGCTCAGTCGGTTAAGCATCCAGCTCTTGGTTTCGGCTCAGGTCATGATCTCACAGTTTGTGACGCCAAGCCCCTCATCGGGCTCCGTGCTAATGGTGCGGAGCCTGCTTGGGATTCTCTCTCTCCCTCTCTCTCTCTGCCCCACCCCGCTCACTCTGTCTCTCTCAGAAGTAAATAAACTTTAAAAAAAAAAAACACAAAATTTTTTAATTAAAAATTAAAAAAAAAAAAAAAAAAAGCCGTGACACAGAATCTTGAGAGCCAGGCAAGGAAGCTATGTTTTTAACCAGCTCCCCAGAGGGTCTTAGGCACCCTAAGTGTGAGAACTGGGAACCATGACCCCTTCTGAGCTGTGTAGCCCGAGTCCAGTCCCGGGGCCTGCTGAGCCCCACCTTCCTCATCCGGAAGTGGATGCTACACCCCCCCTCACGGGGGAGACGGCAGGGGTCTCCCTTCTTCCACCCTCACACCCCCAAAGGACTACCTCCAGGCACAGACACGTGGCAACACGCAAGGGACTCGCTGACTTCTTGGAGGCTGGGGTTATAACGTGGCGAAGGAGAGGAGGAGTCACAGAGACCAGGGGCAGGGAGCTGGGACAACACTTACCAGGGGACCTCAGGCTTTCCTGAGGGGTGAAGGCTGTCAACATCCGGAGGGATAATTGGCTCAGGGAGCGGCCGGCCGGGGCACTCCTGGCCGAAGGAATTACACGTGCAAAGGCCCAGAGGCCTCCAGTACGTGTGAAAAGAGCAGGAAGGCCGGCTGGGGAATGTATACAAGAGCAAAGGAAAACCTGGTCAGAGGGTTTTACTCAGTCTGGGTCCCCCAGAAGCAGCCTGGAATCTCAGTTGCCCTGCTCCAAGGACCTCCCCCTCTCAGGAGAGGGTGTTATCTTAAGAGCACAAAGCACTTGGTCTCTTTATCTCCTCACACTGTTCCCTGTGGTTTCTGGGGATGGCCTCTTGCCTCCCACAGCCTCGGCCAGGCGGGTCTGGTCAGCACGGCATTCCATTCTCCCAGCTGCATCTGGGGCTGGGTGCGGCTTGGCCCTGAGGCCTCCCCAGACTAAAACTGGACCCCTCCGGTCCCTGCCGGTGCTCCCCACAGACCCTGCAGGGAGTTAGCGGCCCTCGCTGGGGCCACTGTAACCCCTTTCCAGACCCCAGGAGAGCACTGGTGGAGGAAGAGAGCCTCTTCTTTTTTCCTTTTTTTTTCTCCTCCTTTGCTTTTCCCAAATTGACCACCCCTGGCCGTGGTTAGAAAGCAGGAAAGTTCACACCACACAAAATCACTTGAAAAAAATATGTAAATTATATTCTACTATATATAAATTCTACTATATATAAATTATATATATATATATATATATATATATATATATATATAATATATATATAAGACCTGCCAGGCCTTGGTGCACAAGAGTTTCACTAAGGTAGACAGTGAAGATTAGAAAATATACCTACTTCACGGGTGCCTGGGTGGCTCAACGGGTTAAGCATCCGACTTCGGCTCAGGTTATGATTTCGCAGTTCGTGAGTTCAAGCCCGACCAGGTCAGAGCCTGGAGCCTGCTTCAGATTCTGTGTCTCCCTCTCTCTCTCTCTCTCTCTCTCTCTCTCTCTCTCTCTGCCCCTCCCCCACTCACACCTTGTCTGTCTCTCTCTCTCTTTCTGAAAAATAAATAAACATAAAAAAATAAACTGTACCTACTTCAGCACTTACTGTAATAAGATAGTTGGACAAATTTTAGATGGCTTTATTTCTTTTCAAGACCCCCATTCTCGGGTAGCGTGGGGTCTGTGAAGTGGTAAATGCACTAGGAAATTACCTAAATAGTTTTGCCAGGCCTGCCTTTTTGTCTCAGGTACAAGGAGGGTTGGAAGGCTGCCAGACCGCTCGTGACCCGTTTACTAAGCTGTCCCCCTGACAGCCTGTCACTGTGCACGGGGGGACCTCCTGGACAGGTAGCAGGCCTCTGTCCCCTCCGCCCCAACGCTGCCCACTCCCTTCTTCCTCTGCGCGTGAAGCCCCTAGCGTGAAATCAAAGTCCTCTTTCTAGAACCGGCTCTCCAAGTGGGTGATCCAGCCCTTTGTGCAATCTCGTCCTTTTGCCTGTTTCGCTGTGAAACTATTCTTGAACGTATTCCAAAGTGGCTCTAGGGAATATTCATATCTCCACTGTTTTTCACTTCAGCAAAAAGCGATGGCGACCTTGGCTGGGGCCAGGGAGCTGGAAACGCGAGGAGAGAGCAGTAAGATGCCAGGTACCTTTCTGGTTTGATTCCAGATTTGCAGAAGGGTATCACACCCCGCTCTCCCTATTTCTAGCAGGACAGCAGTACGCAGGACTCGGGAAGCCTCGCCCAGACTCTGCTTCCTGCCAGGGGGCTCAGGCAAGCCCCAGTGGCCAGCTGTCCTGGAAAGCGAGAGCCACCGAACCCTGTCCTTGCTATGCCTGCCCCAGCCCCTTTCTAAATCCCCCAGGAGTCTGATGTTTTAGGGACGAGAGAAAATAAAGCTCAAGGGTTAAATTACATTCTTGGGTTGTGTCAAAGTTCATTCTAGAGGCTAATCGAGCAGACTTGGGATTAGCAGAGGAGGGCCTGACCCTTTCTGAAGGGCCCCTGACCTCTGTCCCCAAACAGGGCCTTCCTTCCTGAGCTCTCTGCTATGCAAGGGATTCTGCAGACAGTTAAAAAAAAAAAAAAAAAATTCCCCCTGGATTTGCTGCTTTCTGATCTGACCAAGTCGGAATGTGTGGCGCGGAGGAGGAACACCCCTTGCCTGGGCGAAGACAGCCTCGCACAGGAAAACAGGCCTCAGAAAATAACGTCCTTGACCTTCCCAAAAAAGCCCAGAGGCTGCCTTCCATGAGTAACCAGAGGTAAGAGCCGGAGCCGTCGGTCTAGCTGTGGGGCTAATCCTTCACCACAAGGTTAAGTAGGATGAGAAAGAAAGTGTGAGAGGCTGAACCATACCCTCAAAAAATTCATATGGAGAAATCCTAACTTCCGGCACCTCAGAATGGGACTGTATTTCAAGACGGGTCCTTAAAGAAGAGACGAAAGTAAGGTCATCAGAGGCGGCTGAATCCAATATGGCTGGTGTCCTTACTCGCCAGAGGACCTAAGCACACGGGCAGTTATAGAAGGAAGACCACATGGAGACCCAGGGAGAAGACCAGCATCTACCAGCCGAGGAGAGAGGCCTCAAGACACCAACCGTGCCGAGACCTTGATCTTGGACTTCAGCCTCCAGAACCGTGAGACAAGAAGTCTCTGCGGTTCGAGCCACCTGGTCAATGGCACCTCGTTCCAGAGGCCCTAGGAGGCGAATGCAGAAGACGCGGCTGCAGGAAACCTCCCGCCACCTGTGTACGTGATGAGGCCAATAGAAAGATTAAAGAAAAGTGAATCTGCCTTGTATGTGGACAAGGACAGTGTGGCTACATTTTCTAGAAGGCGCAAGTGAAGCACCGCCATTTTGTTCTGTCTAAAGGTGGTGGAGGGCAGACGCACCCCCACGCACCCCAACGCTGGCGGTTCCAGTCTATCCCTTTGCTTCCATCGTCCCTCCCTGAGCCGGCCCAGATAAGACAGAAGGACAACACCTTGTACAGACTTCAGACCCACCTCCCACCAGCCCGGGAGCTCTGCCCCGCATGATAAAGCCCCTCTTCTCTATAGCTCACAGGGGTTCTACTTCTCTGATCAAACCCTGACTGACACAATCAATAGGAAAAATCCTTAGTAGCCTTTTAAGACCAATAACCTGATTATGTCCTATCTGTTTAATTCTCTGTGAGAGCACTTTGGGTGAGTAAGCAGTGAGCTCTCAGCCCATGGAGTCAACACTGTGCCTCCTGCCAGACTCAGAACCTCAAAGCCAGCAGAATGTGGAGCTTCTTTTCCCACCTCTGTTCCCGTCTGTGAATTCGCTCACACTGCACTCCCTTGCTTCCAGGCCTCTTGCATCATCCTAGGCTAGACCCTCAACGTTTCATTCCTGCCTCCACACCTCCTACCCTCAGACCTGTCGCTGCCACCCAAACCTCTGCTTCTAGAAAGCCACCTTGTAACACACTTCAAAGGAGATCTCAAGACCAAACCCTCTCTGCCTAGATGTTAAGACCTTTTATCATCTGTCCCCACTCTACTGCCTCACCATCCTCCCCACTGCTCTTCAGCCCGTGCCCTCTCCCAAGTGAGGTCAGTCTCTCCTTCCCTGTTGGGGCCTGCCATGCCTACTCCATCCCTGGGCCACCTCTCAGATTGTCCCCATGCTGCAGGACCTCTCGTGCTTCAAGGCTCCAGGCCCACCTCCTTCACAAAGCCATCATCAAGACCATCAGGTGTAGCATTCTAGAGAAAGGACTCTGGAGCTGGCCAGTCTGGATCCAAACCTTGGCTTTGCCCCTCCCAGCTCTCTATCACTTTGGGCAAATTACTCGATCTTTCTATGTCTCACACTCCTCCACTGTAAAATAGGGATACGAGTGCACCTGCGTCTTAGGGTTTTCGTGGGGATTTTTAAGTCATGTAAAGCATTTGCATCACGCCTGACACCTAGAAAGTGCTTGGTAAAGGTTAGTTCTCGTGTTATTTTTGTTTTTATTATTACCTGGCCATTCTGACCATCTCCAATACTCTCTTCCCCTGAATTTCTGCACCTAGTATCATAGAGACCACATCACTCAAGCACATGATTATAGTCGATCTTGCACCGTTCGCCGCCATTTCACGGGTAACAAAGAGGAACAAGGACATTTTCTCTGTAATCGGAACATCAATAGGCAATAGCTTACTCATGAACGTCAAATATTCCTCATTCCTCATGTGCAGAGTAAGCAGGGGAACTTGCCCTGCTTCTTCCTGATAGCATTTAACCCCTAGGAGGCCTAGGAGGAAAAAGATGAAGACAGCTAACGGTCAGAAGCATGAAGATACAAAGATGCCCACGTCATGGTCCTGAAGCTCATCCTGGTGCATCTGACCCCCCAAAAGATGACATTTTGAAAGACGTGGTTTTCAGATGAAGAAGAAATGCCTGGAGGGCAGCCTGCTCAGAGGCAGGGACCTCAGGGAGCAACTGCTTCTACAGAAACTGAACAGCACCCACGTTAGGGGACACCCGAGCGGGCCACTAGATGGCGACAGACCAGGTGGGGTGGGCCGCGGCACTCCCTCCACGGGCCTTCTGGTTTACCGGTCAGACTGCTGAAGGCTCACGAATTTGCCAGTTTGTAGTTCAAGACATTATGGGAGTTGGGGCACCCGGGTGGCTCAGTCGGTTAGGCGTCTGCCTTTGGCTCAGGTCATGATCTCGAGGTTAGCGAGATCAAGCCCCACATCTGGCTGGCTACCATCAGAGCAGAGCCTATCTCAGATCCTCTGTCTCCCGCTCTAAGCCCCTTCCCTACTTGCACTCTCTCTCAAAACTTAATAAACATTTTTAAAAAATAATAATAAAGTAAAATAAAATGAAGGGATGGGTGGAACCAGAGGAAAGCTAACGAGCCACCCAGTTCTGGAATGTTCTACCCAGTGTTTTCTGTACAGCCAGAGCAAACAAAGGCAGTCAGGGAGGGCTCTGAGAGTTTGATTTTTGCCAACACTTCCCCAAACAACCTACAGAGTGGATGCCATCTCTATCAAAATCCCAATGACATTTTTCAGAGAAATAGAAAAAACAATCGAACACTTGTATGGAACCACAAAACAGCCAAAGCAATCCTGAGAGAGGCGAACAAAGCTGGAGGCATCACACTTCCTGGCTTCAAACTATATTACGAAGCTACAATAATCAAAACAGTATGGTATTGGCATAACAACAGATATACGGGTCAATGGAACAGACTAGAGAGCCCAGAAATAAACCCATGCATTTATGGTCAATTAATTTATAACAAAGGAGCCAGGGATATACACAATGGGGAAAGTATAGCCTCTTCAATAAATGAGAGTTTGATTTTCCCTTTCCCCATGAACAGAGCAATATTAGAAAGAAGAGAGGAAAAACAGAGCCCTACCTGTGCCTTGATGCATTTGGTACCAGAGCCCTCCCGTAGAGGTCCCAAAGCTAGGGATGAATACAGCAAGGTGGACAACTTACCTGGGTTCAAGTCCCAGCTCTGACCCTTAGAGGGAAGTCATGAGACCCCAGTTTTCTCAGCCACTGCGTAAGGCTAATAATAATTCTTCCTTAATGCACGTACTGATTGAAGGGTAAAGCACTTGGGACAGTACCCAAACCAAACGAGGTACTCAAATCATTAGGCTTTTCAGCAAAGGTTGACTGGTGTCTCCAAAATGACAGGCAGTGTCCCAAGGTTCTGGGGCACAGTCTTAGAAAAGACTCCACCTTATAGAGTCGACCTTTAGAAGGAAAAGAGATAATAAGAAATGACCAAATAATAATGATAGTAAGAGTCAGATTTCGGGGCACCTGGGTGGCTCAGTCAGTTGAGCAACCGACTTCGGCTCAGGTCGTGATCTCACGGTCTGTGAGTTCGAGCCCCATGTCGGGCTCTGTGCTGACAGCTCGGAGCCCGGAGCCTGCTTCGGATTCTGTGTCTCCCTCTCTCCCTGCCCCTCCCCCACTCATGCTCTGTCTCTCTCTGTCTCAGAAGTAAATAAACATTTAAAAAATTTAAAAAAAAAAAAGAGTCAGATTTCCTCAAAAACATAGGAAAAGAATATGAAGAGAAATCAAACAGGATAAATGGGACAGAGATCAGGGTGTGATTTTAGATAAAGTCTTCAGAAAAAGCCATTTGGAGAAAGCAAGATTTGAATGGACACCCGTCAAATGTAGTCATTGTTAATCCTCATTGCCAGTGCCCTGGGCTCGGTACCAACAAAGTATTTCTCTTGGTGTTCAAATGGACATTGCTGCTCGACGGACCTCACAAAACCAAATGTCTGAGCTGGAAGAGAACTTAAAGATGAAGGACTGAGACCCAGAAAGGTGAGTTGACAAACCCAGGGCCACACGGTTAATTCAGAGACAGAGGCTGTTCCAGACTCTACAGCCAAGGTTCCTGCCTCTGTTTTTGTACCCCGTTGTCTCCGGCTGACTCAGACCCTTGTGAAACAACCACCTGGAGCCTGGAAGATTTGTATCCTGGTATCGTATCTCAGCCTTCACTCTAGCTCGTGGTTAATGGCTGTGCAGTCCGAATACTTCTCAGACACCTTTTACAGGAAAAAAAAAAATGATCACAGATTTGCAGGAAGACCTCCACGAACCAATGACCCCAGTTTAAGAATTAGAGGCCATTGCCTCAGGTGGTCACTGGGTACCGAGAGTACCATCCACAGACAAAAGCGAACACCTCCCGCGAACCACTTATGTGGCACTCCTTGGCGGGAAGACGGTCATCAACAAACAAAAACACAAAAGTAAGTACGCTTCCATTCTTTCTCTTTTCACAGAGTGTCATCAAAATGTGAAAACAAAATTTCAAATCGGGTCGAATCCTCGGGCCCCTGAGAAGATACCCACAAGAGCCCCGTGTGAAGAACACCACGCGTGGGACACGTCTTTGAAGGGCTGTGTATTTTAGGAGAAATCCTTGCAGCCATCAGGGACATGCATGTTAAGAACCCACTGAGGCCAAAGGGAGCGGCAAATGCTGATCAACCAGTTTCACTTCATTTTGAAGCTGCCCTGGGCCAGAAGGATGACACTGAAGCCTTGACAGCAGCAGGATCTTGTCGCCTCTGCCCAATGGTCAGAGGCACAGAAACATCAGGGGTCCGTTAAGGTGGGGACCTCAAAGCACCGCCCATTCATTCAACAGATACGAACTGAGCACACTATGTGCTAGGCACTGAGGACACCAGAGGAAACCAAACAGAGCCCCTGACAACATGAAGCTTACCTTCTAGTGAGGAAGAAGGAAGCGAGCAAATTAGGGTGTTAATCTACTCCAGGGAGCGATAGGGAAATGGGTAAATGGAGGTGTTTGAGGTCAGGGGAAGGAGGGCTTGTTACTTTATGTATCAAAGAAGGCTCTCCGGTCAAGTGACACTGGAGGGCAAAGAGCTGATCGAGGGAAGAACGTTCCAGGCATAGTTCATGGCAAATGCAGGAGCCCTGAGGTGAAGGAGCAAGGAAACCCTTGTGGCCGGAGCTCAATAAAAGACGAGAGCTGAGGTCAGAAGAGTGGTGAGGGCCAGCAGACCTTCGCAAGCCCTTGAGATCTGCCTCGAGTCAGAGGGAGAGCAAGGGAAGGTTGTGAGTGAGGAATGACGTTATTTGACTCATGTTTTAAAAGGCTCCAACCTGTTGCTGGGCTAAGAGGAGACCAGAGGGTTCCCAGGGCAGAAACAGGCAGAGCGGGTTGGAAACAGGTGCCATACTGTTTCTGGCAACGTTATTCACAATAGTGAAGATGTGGAAACAACCTGAATGTCCATAATGGATGGACGAATGGATAAACAAAAGGCGGCATGCATATATGCACGTACAAATGGAACATTAGTCAGCCTTAAAAAGAAATGAAATTCTGACACCTGCTACAACCTGGCTGAACCATGAGGACAGTATGCTGAGTGAAATGAAGCCAGGCACAAAAGGACAAATATTGTATGGTTCCACTGATACGAGTGACCTAAGTAGTTAATTCATAGAGGCAAAAAACAAAATGGTGGGGCACCTGGGTGGCTCTGTCAGTCGAGCGTCCGACTCTTGAGTTCAGTTCAGGTCAGGATCTCACGGTTGGTGGGTTCAAGCCTAGGATCAGGCTCTGCACTGACAGTGCGGAGCCTGCTTGGGATTCTCTCTCTCCCTCTCTCTCTGCCCCCTCCCCTACTCACACACTCTGTCTCTCCTTCCAAATAAGTAAATAAACAAGAAAAGAAGAGAAGGGAAGGGAAGGGAAGGGAAGGGAAGGGAGGAGAAAGGGGAGGGGAGGGGAGGGGAGGGGAGAGGAGGGGAGGGGAGGGGAGGGGAGAGGAGGGGAGGGGAGGGGAGGGGAGGGGAGGGGAAGGGAGGGGAGGGGAGGGAAGGGAAGGGAAAGGAAGGGAAGGGAAGGGAAAGGAAGGGAAGGGAAGGAAAGGAGAGGAGAGGAGAGGGGAGGGGAGGGGGAGGGGAGGGAAAGAAAAGGAGAGAAGAGGAGGGGAGGGGAGGGGAGGGGAGGGGAGGGGAGGGAAGGGAAGGGAAGGGAAGGGAAGGGAAGAAAAGGAGAGGAGAGGAGAGGGGAGGGGAGGGGAGGGGAGGAAAAGAGAACTTTTAGAAAATAGATGGTGATCTCACGGGTTAGTCCACCGGCAAGGGTTCTATAAGATTTACAAACACAAAGGCAAATGAAAAATTATCCTAGAGTTGTCCCACGGTTAGCCATGGGCACAGGAATGTCTGCATCCATTCCATCCAGAGGCTTCGGAATTGGGAGAGGGAGAGAACTGCGGGGGCGGGGGGGGGGGCGGGCAGGGGCAAAACAGAAGCTTGTTGTAGGCAGCAAAGACAATACGGAAGAGGACAGGACTAGAATAAGATGCTCAGAGAAGCAGAGAGCAAAGGGGCCTCGAACACCAGGCACAGGGACAGTGAGGTACGCAAACGGTGGGGGACAGCTGATGACAGCTTTGTTGACCTAGAGCAAGTGCCCACGGTGAACAGTCCCAGGCGAGGCCGATGAAAGGGCATAATGGCAACAGCTCACACTTACTATGTGTCTAAGCACCATCTAGGGACCAAGGGGCTCAAACCACGCGGCCACCATGTAAGAGGAGTCGCCCAATCATCCCACCAGGATTTCACAAATGAGGACACTGGAACTTCCCAAGCTCAGAGTTTGGGCAGGAACGAGGATTCGACCCCAAGCAGTGCAGTCCCAGAGCAGGGCTACACGGCTCCTGGTGCCAGACAGCGTGACCTGCGACACTGTGGCCAATTTCCCAGGCTTCCACTTGAGCCCTTAGGACACTGTGTGACCGGGGAGATGCCTCAACTGAAAAGCGCCCTGGCTGAAACCTCACAGTCGTATCTCAAAGTGCAGCAGTGGCTTTCTGGTCACACCCGCTGATCTCCTTCCCGAAACGCCTTTATGACAACAGTTGACAGCCGTGTTGCCGCGAGGAAGCAAACACAAGTTGTGTGCCGTTCAAACGTGTTTTTAACTATTAAGGGAAAGGGCAGAATCCTCCGGAGGAGTTGATTTAGAGAGAGCCGGAGGCTCCTGGCAGGGGCAGAAAAGGTTCATTTCCAGCATCCCAGTGAAGTCATGTTGACACAAAACTCAGCTTCAAAGTCCATGAAAGTGCGGGACATAGAAGTTGGTTTCTTTCCACCACCACCCCCCCCCCCTCTTTTTTTTAAGTAGACTTCACACTCAGCATGGAGCCCAACGCGGGGCTTGAACTCACGATGCTGAGATCAAGACCTGAGCTGAGATCAAGAGTCAGATGCTCAACCAGCTGAGCCACCCAGGATCGTGACCCAGGGAAAGCCTGTGACACGGTCTGTCGATGAATCCCCGACAGATATAACTGTAATCTCTCCCTCTAGTTTAGACTAAGCCACAGCCAGACAAAAAGCCACAGCAAGTTCCTCTAAGCTGCACACACTTGATCTGAATCCCTGTTCTCGGCTGCTTTAATTCCGCCTCCTTCGGCGCCGGCTCTCGATAAATGCTCATCGAACTGACTAGATATTATGCATCAGAGTTTAACAAGTCCTTTGAGGAAGGATCCCGAACACCTTTAAATCTCAAGACACTTCATACATGTCGACGAAGGACACCGTACAAGCAAAAAGTGCCGCGTGGGCAAGGCAAACACCGTGAGAAGCTAGAATTCGCTCCCAAAGGGGCAAGAGAGGATTATCCGGCCACGTGCGGCCGGGAAGCCAGCCCGAAGCTCTTGCAATCATCTCTTTTATGCGCCTGGCACGCTGTGCCGGGGACCTTCCTGGTCCCCACTGGATGTGAAGTCTGGTGGAAGCCTCATACTGTGGGAGCCGAAACAGGGATGCCCGGGCACCATGGGAGAACACAGAGAAGGGACACCGAGCCCAGAGGCTCAGGTGGGCCTGGGTTCGTGACTCAAATGCCCAGCAAAAACAGGAAGCAGAAGGCGTGTGGAAGGGCATCGTGAACACACAGGAGCTGGCACCGGCGCAGTGACTTTGGGCACCTGTGAGCACTTTGCTCAGCTGGCGTCAAAGATGTTAGGCTGGCCTCTACTTAAAGCTCACTCCAGCCGCGGAGGGGACAGATCTGTGACAGGCAGACCAGTTAGGAGGCGACTGCAGTAAGCAATGAAAATCTAAGACGTCAGGCCTGGCGCTTGGAAAAGCAGGCTTGAACCAGCAGGCCCCACGAGGTGACCCAGGGAGAGTCTAGAGTCAGTAAAATAAAGACCCCAGGCCAGGTCCCTGGGAAGTTCTGCCATTTGCAAGCTTGCGAGAAGAGAGCCCCCAGAGGGCCTGGGAAGGGAGGGGAGAGTCCCCCCTAACCACACAGACCTCAAGACAAGAGATGTGGGTCACCTGGAGGGCTCAGTCGGTTGACTGTTTCAGGCTCTTGGTTTCCGCTCAGGTCTTGATCTCGCGATTCGTGGGTTCGAGCCCTGCACTGCTTGGGACTCTCTCTCTGCCTCTCTCTCCCTGCCCTTCCCCAGCTCGCACTCGCTCGCTCACTCTCAAAATAAATCAATCAACTGAAAAAAAAAAAAAAATCAAGAGATGTCACTAAGCAGAGGGAGGAGAAGCCTTCCAGGAGGGGGGGACACACGGCACCAAGTGCCCAGGGACTGAGCTGCATAGAGTATAAGGATAAGCAAGAACAACTTTAGTTGGGGGGAGGGGTGAGGGCAGGGGGGCGGTGGAGGGGGGGCACTAGGGTGAGTAGGAGGCAAGGAAGAGGCACCCTTTCTAGCAGGTTGGCTCCACAGGGACAGCACCACAGCTAGCCAGAGGGGACTGTCTTTAAACAGGGAAGGGGGCGCACAGATTTATTAGTGGACAGGAGACGCCAGGGTAGAGGTGGGGTGCTGGGGAGAGAAGGGGTGAGGGGAGGGGATGCACAGAACCCCCCGGAGGGCTCAGCCCCACGTAGTGCTGGGATGCAGGAGGGGGGTCCCTGGGACAAGGGGGTGCTGATGAACTCCAATTCCCCAGTGACAGGACTGTCACTCGCTCCAACTGACAGGTTCCATGAAGATGTTCACATTTCAAGGAAAGCCATACATTCCCTACTTTCTGTGAAATCTCCAGATTTTTAAATGTGCCCAATTACCTCAAAAAAAAAAGAAAAAAAGTGCAATTGTGGGGCGCCTGGGTGGCTCAGTCAGTTAAGCTCTTGGTTTCAGCTCAGGCCATGATCTCACAGTTCGTGAGTTCAAGCCCTGTATCAGGTTCTGTGCTGGCAGCATGGAGCCTGCTTGGGATTCTCTCTCTCTGCCTCTCCTCCCTCTCTCTCTCTCAAAATAAGTAAGTAAACTTAAAAAAAAAAAAAAAAAGTTTAATTGTTGTGCAGGCCCAAATCATGGCTACGGCCTGGACTGAGCCAACAGTCCTTGGTCGGTCCCCTATGATCCAGGACTTCCACTCTGCAGTTACTTGTTCCTCCGTCTCGCCCTTCACGTGGGTGCCTCCCCTCCAGGAGGCCTGAGAAAACATTTCCTTTATAGTTTTTCCTTAAACCCTGGTTGATCTTCAACTAGACCTGGATAGGAACCCTTTAATCGTAAATCTCTGGCCTCGGCCCCACCCTGAACTCTTCATTTAATAGACACTGTCCTATAGGGGGCGCCTGGGTGGCTCAGCAGTGTAAGCGTCCCACTCTTGATTTCAGCTCAGGTCACCGTCTCATGGTTTGTGAGTTCGAGCCCCGAGTCGACCTCTGCGCG
The DNA here is from genome assembly GCF_007474595.2 of Lynx canadensis. Lineage (NCBI taxonomy): Eukaryota > Metazoa > Chordata > Mammalia > Carnivora > Felidae > Lynx > Lynx canadensis. Next base: position 106,588,220 of record NC_044312.2, read on the forward strand.
GACAGCGTGGAGCCTGCCTGGGATTCTCTCCCCCTCTCTCTCTGCCCCTCCCCACCCCCGAAAAATAGACACTGTCCTATAAGCATGTAAACAATCCCCAGCAGCCCTCCTTTCAAAGGAAGCCCTCACTGTATGTAAACTAACTGGGGGAAAAAAAAGGGAGGGGGGGGTGCGGAGCAAGCCTTGAGAATTCTTCTGTAGCAAGTGCATTCTCCACACGCTTTTCCAGAAGCCGAAGGGGGAGGAAGACTTGAATTCCTAGCCCCCGGGGAGGGAGAGACTTCTGCACCGCCGCCAGGAAGGCATGGTCCTCTGCAGGCACTCCCATGAGCCCTCTGCTGGATCGAGGGTACCCTTCCCACAGCCATTCTTTCAGGCCCCCGTCCTTCTCTCACCTGCATTTGGGATGGAGATCGAAACTGCCCTGCTCGGTTGCCAGTTTCCTCGGGCTTAGTCTGGTCCTTGCATCCCAGTGCTGAAGGCTGTGGTGTGTTCTAACAAAGGACAAGGATTATCACAGGCCACTCTTCAGATCGTCCAACCGATTAACATGTCTCAACGGGTGCCTGGAAAACCCCGAGGCCCCCACTCTGCCCCCCCACCCCATCCCAGCCCGGCCTCCCCCTCCCTCACTTGGACGCTCTGCCTGTGGGAGGGATGACAGAATCTTAAGAGAGTTGGCAAAAACTGAAAGACATCCTTCTGTGAAAGTCCAGTGAACCTCCTACAAGGGGGGGCAATGCTATCTAGGGTTCATCAGCTCAGCAGACCGGGTCCCCGTCCACGGGGATTTAAGGTACCATGTAACTCTGAGAACAAGTTGCTGCCGAGCGAAGGTGTGGAAAGGAGGGTTGTGAGTTACCGTCCGCTGAGCATCTTCTCTCTGTCCAGCACCGAGCTTCATGCTGCGGCACAGGAGTTCCAACCAGTGGACTCCACCGGGGGAGTTCCTGAAACTTTCGGTGGGAGAGCTGCAATCCTGGGTAACCATCCTGGATGGGGGCTCCCATCAGGAAGGCAGGCCCACCTGGCCACGGGATTCCCTGGCCGATGCCAGGATTCCATCTGGCAGCAACATGGAAACCAGTTCATGGAGAACATGATCGCTATCAGCAACTTCAACAGAATGTTCTTTCCATGGGTTTGCACAAGTTGAACATCATCCCAAGAAATTACTCTTCTCCTGGGAGAAAGCAACCTGGAGCTTGATGAATGGGATTCAATTTCAAACTGGTGAATCTTCTTATTCGTGCTTCCTTTTCACAGATGGTTTATCTCCCTTGCCCCAAGCTTTCAGAAGGATGTTGGGGGCACTTAAATTTTTCCTCACCATGAGTAGTAAGAACATCCCCCACTAGACTTTCCTAAGGGCTGGAACCATGGATTATTTGTCTTTGTGTCCCTGTTTGTAGAGCCTAGGACAGTGTCGCAGGTGCTCTGGAAATGTTTGTGGCTTAGAGAGAGGAAGGAAGGAAGGAAGGAAGGAAGGAAGGAAGGAAGGGAGGAAGGGAGGGAGGAAGGGAGAAAGGAAGGAAGAAAGGGAGGGAGGGAGGGAGAAAGGGAGGGAGGGAGGAAGGAATGAAGGGAGGAAGAAAAGAAGGAAGGAATGAAGGAAGGAATGAGGGAGGAAGGAAGGCAGGAAGGAAGAAAAGAAGGAAGGAATGAAGGAAGGGAGGGAGGAAGGAAGAAAGGAAGCAAGGAAGGGAGGGAAGGAAGGAAGGAAGGAAGGAAGGAAGGGAGGAAGGGAGGAAGGGAGGAAGGTTGTAATCATTCAATAGGAAGGAAGGGAGGAAGGGAGGGAAGAAGGGAGGAAGGGAGGGAAGAAGGGAGGGAGGGAGGGAGGGAGGGAGGAAGGAAGGAAGGAAGGAAAGAAGGAAGGGAGGAAGGGAGGGAGGAAGAGAGGAAGGAAGGTTGTAATCATTCAATAGGAAGGAAGGGAGGGAGGGAGGGAGTAAGGGAGGAAGGAAGGAAGGTTGTAATCATTTAATAGGAAGGAAGGGAGGAAGGGAGGGAAGAAGGGAGGGAGGGAGGGAGGGAGGAAGGAAGGAAAGAAGGAAGGAAGGGAGGGAGGGAGGGAGGGAGGAAGAGAGGAAGGAAGGTTGTAATCATTCAATAGGAAGGAAGGAAGGAAGGAAGGAAGGAAGGAAGGAAGGAAGGAAGGAAAGAAGGAAGGGAGGGAGGGAGGAAGGAAGAAAGGGAGGGAGGGAGGGAGAAAGGGAGGGAGGGAGGAAGGAATGAAGGGAGGAAGAAAAGAAGGAAGGAATGAGGGAGGAAGGAAGGAAGGGAGGAAGGAAGGAAGGGAGGCAGGAAGGAAGGAAGAAAAGGAAGGGAGGGAGGAAGGAAGAAAGGGAGGGAGGGAGAAAGGGAGGGAGGAGGGAAGGGAGGAAGAAAAGAAGGAAGGAATGAAGGAAGGAATGAGGGAGGAAGGAAGGAAGGAAGGGAGGGAGGGAGGGAGGGAGGGAGGCAGGAAGGAAGAAAAGAAGGAAGGAATGAAGGAAGGGAGGGAGGAAGGAAGAAAGGAAGCAAGGAAGGGAGGGAAGGAAGGAAGGGAGAGAGGGAGGGAAGAAGGGAGGGAGGGAGGGAGGGAGGGAGGGAGGGAGGGAGGAAGGAAGGAAGGAAGGAAAGAAGGAAGGAAGGGAGGGAGGGAGGGAGGGAGGGAGGGAGGAAGAGATGAAGGAAGGTTGTAATCATTCAATAGGAAGGAAGGAAGGGAGGAAGAAAAGAAGGAAGGAAGGGAGGGAGGAAGGAAGAAAGGGAGGGAGGGAGGGAGGGAGAAAGGGAGGGAGGGAGGAAGGAATGAAGGGAGGAAGAAAAGAAGGAAGGAATGAAGGAAGGAATGAGGGAGGAAGGAAGGAAGGGAGGAAGGAAGGAAGGGAGGCAGGAAGGAAGGAAGAAAAGGAAGGGAGGGAGGAAGGAAGAAAGGAAGGAAGAAAGGGAGGGAGGGAGAAAGGGAGGGAGGGAGGAGGGAAGGGAGGAAGAAAAGAAGGAAGGAATGAAGAAAGGAATGAGGGAGGAAGGAAGGAAGGGAGGGAGGGAGGGAGGGAGGGAGGCAGGAAGGAAGAAAAGAAGGAAGGAATGAAGGAAGGGAGGGAGGAAGGAAGAAAGGAAGCAAGGAAGGGAGGGAAGGAAGGAAGGGAGGGAGGGAGGGAAGAAGGAAGGGAGGGAGGGAGGGAGGGAGGGAGGGAGGGAGGAAGGAAGGAAGGAAGGAAGGAAGGAAGGAAGGAAGGAAGGAAGGAAGAAATATTCTTTCTGCTGAATGATAACACCAGTGGCATGAAAACTTCCAAGGCTCCTAAAACCTACACATAGATTAATCCGATTGCACTGATTCTTCTTCGTCCACAAATTTTCAAAAATTCTAATAGATTAATCAGGTGTGAATTATTTTAGAGAAACAATCTTGCCTTTTCCATATAGGGTTTGGTTGAGTAACTGAGCATGGAGCGATTCTTTCTTCTATTTTAATTTGTTCAGTTTTCAATTATAAAATGAGACTCAGAAGCAGTCCAAATAACCACAGAAGAAAGGAATGTTTTTTCTTTCAGAAAGGACTGCATAGTAATGGCAAACACATCAGCCCTTACCACGTGCCAACCACAATTTAAATTGTGTGTTAACCCCTTGTGGCCACTGTGGAGACAGTAGCTACTCTTACTTCGTTTTACTCAAGAGAAAACAGGCTCAGAGAGTGTGAGTAACTTGCCCAAGATCACACAGTTCGGAAGTGGCAGAGGTAGGGGGAAAATGTCCAAGCCAAAGTTATTAGAATATCCAAAATAAGGAGTGATCCCTGAAGAAAGTATGGTTCTTAGCTAAATATATAGATCACCTAGCAGCGTCCTGTTGGCGTACCTTGTGGCCAAAACTTGTGCGCTTTAGAAATAACAGAGTAACGGGGTGCCTGGGTGGCGCAGTCGGTTAAGCGTCCGACTTCAGCCAGGTCATGATCTCGCGGTCCGGGAGTTCGAGCCCCGCGTCGGGCTCTGGGCTGATGGCTCAGAGCCTGGAGCCTGTTTCCGATTCTGTGTCTCCCTCTCTCTCTGCCCCTCCCCCGTTCATGCTCTGTCTCTCTCTGTCCCAAAAATAAATAAACGTTGAAAAAAAAAAATTTAAAGAAATAACAGAGTAAGGGGCACTTGGGTGGCTCGGTGGTTTAAGTGGCCGCCTTTGGCTCAGGTCATGATCTCATGGTCTGTGAGTTCGAGCCCCACGTTGGGCTCTGTGCTGACAGCTCAGAGCCCGGAGTCTGCTTTGGATTCTGTTTTTGTCTCTCAAAAATGAATAAATATTTTTTTTTTAAAAGAAAGAACAAAGTAATATTACTAAAACCAGCAAAATAAAGATCCTGTAGTAGCTGGACTGGATGAAAGGGCAGAAAAGGAATTCCGTTCCAATGCACTTTAGAAAATGGATCAAATTTTCAAGTAAATGGCTTTCTGACACAAACTTGCAAAATTAATCTGAAACCATCAAAACAAGTCACAACCCTTAAAATCCTAATAAACCAAAGGAGGAAGTCATTATTCAATCCAGCCTTATTGGAGGCTGGTTCCAACTTGGTTGAAGAGTAATAGAAAAGTCAGTAAATGATTCTTTTTTTTTTTTTTAATGTTTATTTTTGAGAGAGAGAGAGAAAGAGAGTGAGTTGGGGAGGAGGAGAGTGAGAGGGAAACACAGAATCCGAAGCAGGCTCCAGGCTCCAAGCTGTCAGCACAGAAGCCGTCGCAGGGCTCAAACCCACAAACCATGAGATCATGACCTGAGCCAAAGTCAGACGCTTGACCGACTGAGCCACCCAGGCGCCCCAGAGTCACTAAATGATTCCAAGCTAGATGTTGTCAGTAACAAAGAACCAGGCCTAGAGAAAACTTACAGGGGGGAGGAATCATTTATAGCTGCCATTTTTATATTATCCTGGATACAGAGGTTGAGAAGAATAGAGCAAAGAACACACGGAGTCAAGGTGGGAGTAAGGGAGGGAAATAGACACGAAATTTAAATAGTGTAAAATCCCAAATGCTCTCACAGCTTTTCCTCCTTTTAAGATGCACTTCTCACGATTCATGGGTTCAAGCCCCGCATCAGGCTCTGTGCTGACAGCTCAGAGCCTGGAGCCTGCTTTGGATTCTCTCTCTCCCTCTCTCTCTGCCCCTCCCCTGCTCGCTCGCCCTCTCTCTCTCTCAAAAATAAATAAACATTAAGAAAAATGCACTTCTCTGTGGAAAACATTGTCCGAGGTGATGTGTGAGCTTGGACAAGATTAAGGTGGGATACAGCCCACGACATAGCTTCTGATGTACCCGAAGATGGCCCTGATGATAACCTCAAAGTCAAGCAAAGGACAAAACCAGCTGACGTGTTCCGAACTGATTAAAGGAGAAACCCAGAGGCAGAGAACGTACTGCTGCTTGAGACTGGACTATTTGACATGCCATTCCGGGACACAGCCGCTGTGCGGCAGGAAGGGACATGAAGGAAGGCAAGGCTGTGGCACCAAAGAACTCACTGGAGCCGCTTTGAAGACAGATTAAGCAGGGAGAAGTGGAGGTCTGCACCCTCCAAGACCCCAGATTCTTGTGTTTTACATCTAAAAGTCATGGGGCAGGGTGGGTGCCTGAACGGCTCAGTTGGTTAAGCGTCTGACTTTTGATTTTGGTTCATCGTGACCTCGCAGTCCATAGGATTGAGCCCCATCTCAGGCTCTGCGCTGACCGCACAAAGCTTGCTTGGGATTCTCTCTCCCTCTCTCCCTACCCCTCCCCCACTCACGCTTGCGCTCTCTTTCCAAATAAATAAGTATATTTTCTAATTTTCTTAATAAATTTTTTTATGTTTATTTATTTTTGAGAGAGAGAGAGAGAGAAGTGAGCAGCAGGGGAGGGGCAGAGAGAGAGAGAGAGACACAGAATCAGAAGCAGGCTCCAGGCTCCAACCTGTCAGCACAGAGCCCGACGCGGGACCTGAACTCACGGACCGCAAGGTCATGACTTGAGCCGAAGTCAGCCGCTTAACCTACTGAGCCATCAAGGTGCCCCAAAAATTTTTTTAAAAATAGAAATAAAGGTCATAGTGGAATATGGGGAGAAAACTGATCTGTACCTATTCCTGATTATTACTCACTCCATGTAAAATAGTTACTAAGTAACAGAATACATAGCAATTAAATAGCATTATTACTATACATGTGGTTATGTTACTAATGCGAATCACTCACAATTTCCGGCCAAGAGGATTGAACCGAACGTTTTTATTCTAACAATGAGATAACGGCTTTTGGCCAACAGATTGGGAAAAAATAAGAGATCTCTGAAAACCAGTAAGGGTATTGCGGCACCTGGGTGGCTCAGTCGGTTAAGCGTCTGACTCTTGGTTTCAGCTCAGGTCATAATCTCACAGTTTGCGAGTTCAAGCTCTGTATCAGGCTCTGTGCTGACAGCATGGAGCCTGCTTGGGATTCTGTCTCCCTCTCTCTCTGCCCTCCCCTGCTTGCTCTCTACCTCTTCTCTCTCTCTCTCTCAAATAAATAAATTAAATTAAAAACCAGTAAGGGTATGGAGTGGGAATGTATGTGGCTACAGCCTTTTGGGAGGGCAATTTTGAGTAACTATTAAAATGTGAGGGGCACCTGGGTGGCTCAGTTGAGCGTCCGCCTCCTGGTTCTGGCTCAGGTCACGATCTCACAGTTCATGGGATCGAGCCCTGCATCGGGCTCCACAATGAGTATGGCGCTTGCTTAGGATTTTCTCTCTCCCCCTGCCCCTCTCCCCTGCTCGTAAACTCTAGCGTGCATGTGCTCGCTCTCTCTCAAAACAAACAAACAAAAAAGATAGAAAAAAGTTAAATTTTTGTGGGGAGATGGGCAAAATAGGGGGAAAAAAATGAAATCTTTGGAAATGTTCTTCGAGCCCCGCGTCGGGCTCTGTGCTGATGGCTCAGAGCCCGGAGCCTGCTTCGGATTCTGTGTCTCCTTCTCTCTCTGCCCCTCCCCTGCTCGTGCCCTGTCTCTCTGTGTCTCTCAAAACTAAATAAATAAAAAAAAAAAAAAAAAAAAAAAAAAAAAAAAAAAAATTTTTTTTTTTTTTTTAAATACCTGCCTTGATGGAGCTTACATTCCAGTGGAATTTATGGCATATCCACTTTGCAGGGAGGGAGGTGACTCTGGGAGAGAGGCACGGGCTGATACGACGTGCCTCGTGGCAGGGCCATGGCATCGATAGGCTCCAGTCATCTCTTCCAGGCCCGGGAAAGAGGAAGAGGCGAGAATGGTTTAAGGCCTTAGAGCAGACCCGCAGCCCCTGGCTGGCCCCTCACTGAGCACCCTCCACGCCCGCTTCAGCCAGCTGCCCAACTTGGAGTGTCTGTAGTTGGCAGCTGTGGGGCCCCTGCCTGGAGCCTCGTGGAGGGATTGAGACCCAAGTGCGGAAAGAGGAAAGGGTGCCCCCCACCCCGCTCCGGTCTGGCTCAGGAGCTTGTAGCGCCTCGGGGTACCAGTGAGAGGCCCTCTTCTTCAGGGGGCCCCTTACAGTGAGGATGGCTGCCTGCGAGAGAGTGGTTGGAAGGAGGGATAGCCCGGGTGCGGAGAGTGAGGGAAAGGAAGCCAGAGTAGCGAGGGAAGGAGCCCTGAAGGACTGACAGGGCTCGGCCATGGCCAAAAGCAGAGAGGACATTTCCCCTCGTGCGCCATCTGGAACCAGAGCACTGCGGCCGGCAGCCCTTAGGGGGCCAGGAAGCTACGTGAGAGCCTGCTGGTCCTCAGCGCCCTCAGTCGCCTTCCTCCTCCCCTCTGTCCCCACACCAGGCCACCTGGCTTCCAGCTCTGCTTCCTGTCTACACCGAACGACACAGGGAACAGCGTAGGTGAGGTGACTCGAGAGAGGCCTAAGATTTAGAAAGTGGAACTAAGCTGATTGTGGGGATCACTTTGCAATGTATATAAATATCAAGTCATTGCGTGGCACACCTAAAACTAACACAAGGTTATATGTCAATTATATCTCAATAAAACTAGCAAGAGAAAAAATGGAACAGAGGTGGTGGTTTATCCAAGAGATTAATAGTAGAATTTAAGGTGAGAAGGTTAAGAATGTAAGGTCTATACCCCAGAGCAACCTGCATTTCAGAGGGACAGCAAGGAGAATGTCCATGGTAAACACAAAGGAATGACTCACTAACAGTGAAATTGCAGACATCCTTGATGAGCCAGTGGGAAGACATTTCAGGCCAGGGTGGGTCTTTCCTGAGGCCTTCAAATCACACCTTATAGGCACTAGGCTGCCCCACCTGAACCCTGGCCCAGCCAGCTTCTCTGTCAAGCCAGTTCACACGGGCGCTGGAAGGCTGAGATAATCTGATTGGCCAGGAGATTCATGTTTGCTGTGGAAGGCTGGCTTTGCTAATGATCAAAGTCAGGTTTCAACCTGTTCCTCCCCAACCTACGTGCAGTCCCTCATAGAGCCCGACACAGGGCGTGGTGAGCAGCTTTGCAGAGCCTTCATGGTTTATAAAATCCAAGTGAGTTTTAACTGCTCGGTAGTGGATACTGGAAATCAGGCTGGCTAACAAACCACCTCCATCTCGTCTATTTTCCACTTAAAATTTTTGTTTAATGTTTATTTATTTTTGAGAGAGAGAGAGAGAACAAGTAGGGGAGGGGCACAGAGAGAGGGAGACACAGAATCCGAAGCAGGCTCCAGGCTCTGAGCTGTCAGCACGGAGCCCGACGTGGGGCTCGAACCCACTAACTGAGATCATGACCTGAGCCACCCAGGCCCCCCTCTTTTCCACTTTAAATTAGGAGAATCAGCTGGAGGGTTCCTAACCCACCAATTCACATATCCTCTCGCCCTCAGCTGGGGAGTCCTTCCTCCCTCCAGGGCCCTGCTGTCTGTAGGTAAGGAGCCAGCACAAACACCAAGTCAGCTGCCGAAGGACAAGTCTGTGTTGGGCTGGAAATGGGATCTCTTTCTTGACAAACGGCCATCGCTCAAACACGCTGCACCACACGAAAACACACAATTGCATACCACTTCCCCAGGAGGTTTCTGATCTCAATGCCTCAAAATCTACTTCCTAGAAGGGCTTTGCCCAAACCTGAGAAAGATAAACACGTTTACCACACTCCGGCCCTGCTGTCCTCGAAGGAGGCTCCGGAAGGCGTGCGTGTGAGCGCCGTGTGCAGGGGCACTGCAAACGCTTTTGTGCGCTCACATGCCTGGACGTCACAGCCAAGTGCTTCCCGGCAAAATACACAAGGGCTTTGTCTCATTCTGCAAAGGTCTGCACTGGCAACGGGGCCACTGCCGCTGTGTTTGTCCAGCTCAAAGAGGAGAACGGCAGGGTGGGGGTGACGCAGTTTGTCGCAACAAAGAGAAGGGCAGCCCCACCTTGCTTCAGGTGGAAAACACAACTCTCCACATCCTGGCTAGGCTTTCCGGTCAAAAATTTCACTAGGAAGGAAGGGAGGGAGGGACCAGAAGGAGGGGGGGTGTGCAAAAGAAGGCGCTTTCTTTGTATTACTCTCTGAGTAAAACAAAGCCTGGTCGGAACACTCAGAATCTCATCAGAAAGACATTTTTTTCTTTTTAATTAATAAAAACAGGAGCGCCTGGGTGGCTCAGGCAGTTAAGCATCTGACTTCGGCTCAGGTCATGATCTCGCGGTTTGTGGGTTCGAGCCCCGCGTCGGGCTCCGTGCTGACAGCTCAGAGCCTGGAGCCTGCTTCGGATTCTGTGCCTCCCTCTCTCTCTCTCTGCCCCGCCCTGTTCTGTCCCCCGCCTCTCAAAAATAAAATAAATATTATAAAAATCATTGGGAACAGAAAAATCAAAAGTCAATTCCCAGACTCGGGCAATGAGTCACGTTTCAGATGCCAGCCACCGGTTTTGGAGCAAAGTGATCAGATTTAGGGAGCCCCTCCTCCTCGCTTCAATTCTTGGTCATCAGATCTCCGCTGCAATTCTGGTGGGGGCCATCTGGAACCTCCCCCCAGCCCCACTCGTCCTCTCCAACCAACCCCCTGCAGGCCTCATCCGCATTCAGCATCCCCCTCTGCCCTCTGCAACCACCATCTCACCTCCTGGGTCTCCAGGCTTTTCTTTTACGTCCTTTCCCACCCCAAAGAGGCAGTCCCGCACACGGGCAAGGTGTGGATTTTGAAGTTTGCTGACTGACGGGCTGCACGCTTCCCATCCTTGCTGAAGTCAAATCAGACTCATCAACAGCTCAAGGAGAACAGCTGATTTGCAAAACCCCTTAGCAGTAACTTACCAGAGAACCAGTTCTGGTGTGTGTTTCTTTTGTTGATTTTCTAGGTTTTGTTTTGTTTGTTTTTGTTACCCAAGTAGAGGCTGACCGGTTGGAGATAGGGTGGAGACCGGGGAAATACACAAGAGTGGGCAGCCGAACAACTGGAGTTCATGTTGCTAAGGGGAAGTGTATGAAGTGACAAAATAGCGATAGAAGGGCTTACTGAGTTTCTGCCGTGTGTTGTGTGCCTGGCACTGTGCCGGAGCTGTGATGCTGAACAAGCAGGCTGCATCCCTCCCTCACAGAGCTGACAGTCTGATGGGGGAGGCAGACAGACAAGCAACTAGTCACTGATCATTTAGTATGAATAATGCGGAGAACAGGAAGCTACAGACCAGCACGAATGCACAGGCACGTCGGGGGGGGGGGGGGGGAGGTGGGGGTGGGGGGTAGGGAAGAAGAATCCCAGGAAGAAATGCCGCCTAACCTGAAATCCAACGGATGGGGAAGAGAAACCTGCTTAAAAGTCAGGGGGCTGGAGACAGCAGGGAATGTTAAAGAGCACTGGAAACAGCTGCGTGGGGCTCAGAGGCCAGCTCGAGGCTGCCGGGGTTGACAATGGCCAGAGTGAAAAGCAGGGGAGGGCTTGGGAGACCACGGAGCCAGAACACGGAAAGGCTGAGACAGACACAGTGCTCAGAGCCACCTCCAAGACCTTTTCCTACCTGCGTGAACCTGCCTGTGGCTCAGGCCGTCTCAATAAAGCATTCCTATTCACGCTTATTTAGTGAGAGCTCATCAGATACCCGTGAACACGGAACAAGAGTCCAGTCCATGTCTGAACAGAGTAAGCAGGAGACACGCCCCGTTCCCCATGTTTTTTCCTGTACTTGCTTCTGCAACCAGAAAAAGACTAGCAAAGGTCCTCCGTGATGACGTAACAAGGACACGGCAAGCAAGCTTCGTGGGACACACAGGATCCAACCATTTCCCCTGCAGAAATGGTCAAACACCGAAAGTGAATGTGTTTGCAGGATGTAGTGTGCAGGCTTCCCACCCAGCTTGCGGGCAAGGTCGGGGATCGCTCCCTGGGGGCAAGAACGCTAGTCATCCAAGGTGTTTATTTCCTTTCGGTAAACAGTAATGTGTAATTTCCCATTTCTAGGGACAATGATTACTTCAAACAAAGGGCAGTCACCAAAAGCGGTGTTTAGGAGGGAGCGGTTTTCCTCCATAAGAGGGACTGAAGTTCAGTGGGGATTAAAAAAAAAAAAAAAAAAAAGCCCTTGGCTAAAAAAAAGTATTAATTTGTCTCTTAGATCTGATTCAAATACAAGTGATTTTTGGAAACCCAGGGTGTCCAAATACAGAAAGAAGACCAAAAACCCACCTCCTCCCCGCCCGGGGCCTCCTGGATTACCAGCTCTGACCCCCTGCCCCGAGTGGGGTGTGCTCACCTTGGCACTCCTCCTTCCCCACAGCTAAATTCCTAGAATTTATTTTCTAGGAATTTAGACAATCCGCAACGGCTGCCTCCACTCTCTCACTTGACCTCCCTAATCTGCCTGAAGGGCCCACTTGAAATTCAAGTTGTGAACTGAGCTTGCACTGTTACAAGTAGAAAATGCCCGGTCATTATTCCATCCTGTCTGTTCTCATTCCAACCCTCCCCACCGCCTGGCCACTGGACACAGAGGATAGAGGCCAGGATGGCCACCGTGCCCCCTGGGGGAAACCACACATTCAGGTGAGGATACAGAGCCCAGGCCACAGGCTGAAAAGGCCGGAGGTTGTTAAAAGCCGGGCCAGAGTGGAGACCTCAAGACAGGTAGGGGTCAAATGCCCCACTACGACCCTGAAAGCTGAGCGCTCAGGGCCCCAGTGGGGAAAACAAGACCTACCTCTGCAGCTTGTGAGGCTTTGCTAAAAGGCTCTCCTGTCCCCAAATGCCTGGAGCTGGCCCGCCCATCGGTCTGAAATAAACACCTTAAGAGACCCATCCCTGGAGCCCAAAAGCCCCCTTTAAAAAAATTTTTTTAATGTTTATTTGTTTTTTTAAAGAGAGTGCAAGCGGGGGAGGGGCAGAGAGAGAGAGGGGGACAGAGGATCTGAAGCAGGCTCCTCCCTGACAGCAGCGAGCCTGAGCCCCATGCGGGGGCTCAAACTCATGAACCGTGGTGAGATCACGACCTGAACCGGACGCTCAACCGACGGAGCCACCCAAGCGCCCCAGCCCTCTTTTTTTTTTAATTTAATTTAATTTAATTTAATTTAATTTAACTTAATTTTATTTCATTTTTTAATATAATTTATGGTCAAGTTGGCTAACATACAGTGTATAGAGTGTGCTCTTGGCTTGGGGTATAGATTCCCATGATTCATCACTTACATACAACCCCCAGTGCTGATCCCAACAAGTGCCCTCCTCAATGCCCATCACTCATTTTCCCCGCCCCCCTGGCCCCCACCCCAGCAACGTTCAGTTTGTTCTCTGTGTTTAAAAGTCTCTTATGGTTTGCCTCCCTCCCTCTCTGTAACTATTTTTTCCCCTTCCCTTCCTCCATGGTCTTCTGTTAAGTTGCTTTAAGTTGCACGTATGAGTGGAAACATACGGTATCTGTCCTTCTCTGACTGACTTATTTCACTCAGCATAATACCCTCCAGTTCCATCCACGTTGCTGCAAATGGCAGGATTTCATTCTTTCTCATTGCCAAGTAGTACTCCATTGTATATATAAACCACATCTTTTTCATCCATTCATCAGTTGATGGGCCCAGCCCTCTTCTTCAATGTAAATATCCTAAGTATTAACATCTATGGCGCAGTCACTCTCCAACACAGCATTTCTTGAGGGAAGTCTGGCCTAAGGAAAGAGCTAGCGTCCCTCCGTCCCTCCTCAACTGGGTAAGGAGGCCAGCTCTCCTGGAAGCCATTGGAGGTGTGGCCTTGGCCTCGAGTACCTTCCTTCTGAACAGCCCCTCCCCAGAGTCTTCTGTCCCCAATTCCCTACCAACGGTGCCCCTCCCCCAGTCCCAGCCGGCCACCATCGACACCTTCACAGCAGCCCTGAAGTGGGTAAAACTCAGCCTGGCAAAATGTCCACCGACCGGACCGAGGATGGCCTGGTGACTGGCACATCGACAGAACAGGGTGGGGTGGCAGATACTCCCTGGATCTGGCCCCTCTCCCCTCTGCTTTCCTCCCTCCCTCCCCTCTACTCCTCTGGGATGCAGTTGCTGTGGGAGGCTTTTACTCTCTGGACACTGGCAGGCCCCGTGATTACAGTATGGGGCGGGCGGGGGGGGGGGCGGGGGGGAGGAGGGCTGAAGGGTGTCATATGGTTTGGGGCTGAAGCAAAAAACAGAAGTTAGGCTGGAGTTGGGGGACAAAGTGACATTGCATGTTCACTGTTTCTTTTGGGGAGCCAGGAGAGGCTTATGGAGATAGGAGGCGAGGCTAAGCTGCCCCTTTGCTTGCTCCCTGCGCGTTCTCTCTTCTCACCTCCCCTCTACACGCACTTTCACGCTCCCAGCTGCTCATTCCAATCTCCCTCCTCCCCTCTCTCCTCCTAGCACTTTGCTCCTCCCAGCTGCCTTCCCGCTCCAGGCCCCCAGGCCCTGCTCTTCTGTTTTCCCTATAGATTTCTGCTTCCTTCCTCCCTGGAGCCCCCATCATCTCCAGAATAAAGGGCCAGTGGTCCCAGTTGGTGGGGGCCTCAGTTCCTTCCCCTGGGGTGGGGTGCGGGTGGCGGGTGGATGGGGCTGCTGCGTCTCACCCTGGAAGCAGGGAGGTCCTCCCAGCGCAGATTGTTAGCAAGTCTCCGGTTCTAATTGGCCACAGCCCTGGAGCCATCAGGGCCAAAGAATAAAAAAGGGAGGCTCTCTCCACAGTCTGAGAATTACTCTTCTCTGAATCCCCTTCACATTGCCTGGCCCCCCCTCCCCTCCACGCCCCAGAGAGGGAGGTCAGCCCCACAGGGCCCCAGCTGGCCAGAGGGCTATGCGCAGGCCTTGGCCTGCATTCCCAGGGCTGTGGGGCAGCGAGGCCAAGGCCGCTGGCTGGAGCCAGCCCAGAGGTTTCCATGCTGCCAGGACAGCGATCAGGGACAGGGAGTGGGGCTACTTATAATGCAAATGCTTTGATTATAGTTACTCCCTTGTTTATCATCAGCCTGGAAGAGGGAAGACTCCCGGAGAGGAAAAGGCCCTGGGTAACACTGAGCAGGAGCAGCGGGGCTGGCAGCAGCGGAGGGGGCTGAACCACTTTGCTTGAGGCCCGGAGTCTCCCTCCTGCTTCCAAAATGGGCAAATTGATTAAGAGCCTTTTCCTTTCCTTTCTGGGCTGGACCAGAAAGTAGCTAAGCTCCGTGGTCTTGAATTTCGTTCCAAGTTCCCCACCCTTCTCTTGCGCCCCCCCCAACCTCCCCACACACTTCACTTCCACCTTTTCCTCCTGTTCCCTTTGCTGCACTGTGTACCCCACAATCCTCTCCAGACCTTGAAACAGTTATAGACTGTTTTCAACACAGTCTTTCCCGTAATCAGAACAAGCAGAAAGCACGGCCTTCTCAGTCAGACCAGACCCAGTTTGAATTCTGCTACACTCTAGCTGTGTGACCCTGAACACATTGCTTAACCTCTTGGAGCCTCTGTCTGCCTGTAAGTAAGAAAAAGAGTACCCACTTCTTGGGGTTGTTGTAGAAGTCAAAAGAGACAAAAAGCATGTACAATCATATAGAATGCCTAACACAAAGTATGCAAGAGTAATCACTAACACATAGTTTTTACTTTATGCCAAACACATTGCAACGCTAGGAGAGAGAGGTACCATATCATCCCTGTTTTATACAGTAGGAAACTGAGGCACAGAGAGGTTTAATCACTTGCCCAAGATCATACGGCTAGGAAGATAGCTATTATTATTATTCCCCTACGAGACAATAAGCTCACTGAGGAGAGAGGCTTTGCACATATGTATTTAATATCTACTTTAGGGATGTCGTTGAAAGGTCAAGGCCCTACAAATCTCAAGAGACATCTTCCATTTCCTAAAACCTCCCCAGAAAAAGATCCCCAGTTTCCACAGGGAAACAGCAATAGCATCATGGGAAAAGGGGGGAAAAAAACACAATTTTTTTTTAAGTCAGAAGGTTTGCATTGACCTATCAGAGTCACCTATTCCCACTCTGTGAGTTGAGACGGATCGCTTCACCTCCCCTAACCTCACCTTTTTTTATGCCTCCTTGCCCACAGAGCTGAGAGCCCGGTGTGAGATCTCAGGTGATGATAAGGCACTTTGTGGACTGGAATGTCCTGTCCAAAGAGAGGGGTTTTTCATTCTTAACCCTTCCCAGCCCTTGGCCCCCTTGCTGGGAAGCCGTTCCATTAAGGCCAGGCCTCTCGGAGTGTGTGGTGGAAAATAACAGAGGTTTTTTAAAGGGAACTGAAACCGCACTCCTCAGCAGAATGTTCCCCACACATTCGCTGTGGCCCATGACGGAGTCTCTACATTCAGCTTTGAGAAGCGCTTGTGGGTCCCGGCTGCCGGCCACCGCAGGGCTATTCAGAGGCTGGTAAACAGCACATGGCATTCTCCGCCTATGGCAAGCATTCATGCACCGAATTCTTTGTCCTCGTGAGGAGAGACAGAGAGCTACTCTGTGCTGCAAAACCAGAACCCCGTTCGCAAAAGCCCCGGCCGGAGAGCACGCCAAGGCTGGGGCCCACATGCCACCGAGCCCTTGTGCGCTTGCGAAATAAACTTGCCCGAACTTGGACTTCTCTCAAAAAAAAACTTGGGTTAACTTGTTAATTCCAAAGGGAAAGCATGGCACTGTTACCATGGAGAAGCTTGGCCATCTGCTCCTTAATCAAGAGCTCCAAGTCCTGCGGGTCCTGAGAAGCGATCCCACACCGCTTCCGTGGTATTCCTGCCCCCAGTGCATAACCCGACTCTAACCAAGAGGGAAACAGACATCATCACACAAACCCAGGCCGAGGGACGTTTCTAGAGGACAACCAGCCCCGCATATTAAAAAAATATTAATGTCGCCCCCCACCCCCTGGGTGGCTCAGTCAGTTAAGCATCTGACTCTTGGTTTCGGCTCAGGTCATGATCTTAGGGTTCATGAACCTCATAGGCTCTGCCCTGACGGTGTGGAGCCTGCTTGGGATTCTCACTCTGTCCCTCTGTCTCTGCCCCTCCCCTTCTCTCTCTCTCTCTCTCTCTCTCTCTCTCTCTGGCTCTCTCTCAAGAATAAATAAATTAAAACTTAAAAAAATATATGAAAATCTTTTTTAAAAAATATCAGTGTCATGAAGGGCAACGAAAAGCTGAGCACCTGTTCCAGACTGAAGAAACCAGATGGAAGAGACCAGGAGAACTGAACGTCAGGTGGGATTGTGGACATGGGTTGAAACCAAAATGGGAATAAAGACCTTGGCAAAAGGCAATGGTTGGGCAGTTAATAAAACTTACAAATGGACTGTATGTCAGATAAGAATATTTTACCAGTGTTTTCTTTTAATTTTTTTTAATGTTTATTTGTTTCTGAAGGAGAGAGAGAGACAGAGCGTGAGCAGGGTAGGGACAAAGAGAGAGGGAGACACAGAATCCAAAGTAGGCTCCAGGCTCCAAACTGTCAGCACGGAGCCTGACACAGGGCTTGAACCCACAAACCGCAAGATCATGACCTGAGCTGAAGTCGGACACTTAACCGACTGAGCCGCCCAGGAGCCCCTTATCAATGTTAAGTTTTCTGAATTTGCTGATTGTATTGCATTATTAAACAGGATGTCCATGCATGCTAAAGTATTTGGGAGTAAAGGGTCGTGGCGTCTGCAATTTACTCTCAAACGATCCAGCAAACCTGATGCTACTGATAACCTGTACATAGATTAAAACAAACGAGGTACAGGGCGCCTGGGTGGCTCAGTCGGTTAAGCGTCCGACTTCAGCTCAGGTCACGATCTCGAGGTCCGTGAGCTCGAGCCCCGCGTCGGGCTCTGAGCTGATGGCTCAGAGCCTGGCGCCTGCTTCTGATTCTGTGTCTCCCTCTCTCTCTGCCCCTCCCCCGTTCATGCTCTGTCTCTCTCTGTCTCAAAAATAAAATAAATGTTAAAAAAAAAAAAAACGAGGTAACATTGGTAAAAATCCAAGTGAAAGGCATATGGATTATCCTATGTATCGCTCTTGCAAGGTCTCTGTAGGTTTAAAGTCAAAATAAATACACTTTAAAAAAGAAAAAAAAGGAACATCGGGGGCGCCTGACTGGCTCAGTTGGAGGAGCATGCGACTGCTATCTCAGGGTCGTGGGTTTGAGCCCCGCGTTGGGGGTAGAGGTTGCTTAAAAACAAACTTTTTTTTTAAGTTAAATAAACGAAAATGCCCCAACGGACAAAGAAAGGAACATCAGTTACATGCACAGCTGCATCTCCCAGATACTAATTCACGTCGGCTAATGTGCAAGGGCAGGGCGATGAGAGCCAGCAACGTGCTAAGTCCCAGTGGAACACTGGAGACATAGCAGAAATTCACTAAAGACATAGCAGTAATTCACTAACGCTGCTATTGCTGGAAACATTTGATCCAACCTACCAACCTCACAGGAAAATTAGTTACATTATATTATAATCACACCTTGCTTTTGACCCCAAACAGTTCCACGCACCTAATTAACCTTACTTCTGAAAGGATCATAAACAGCTAGAACTGGCAGCGGCCTTAAAGAATGCAAGCCTGAGCCATGTTACAAATGAGGAAACCAAGGCTGAGAGAGGAACCTTAATGTGCCCAAGGTCGCGGCTAATCCCATTTACTCCCAGGCCAGTACTGCTTTCCAGGCTCTGTCCTGACAACCCTGGAGTATCTTCCCCCAACTTTTGGCTATTTGCAAAACTTCAAGACAAGAAGACTTGTGTTTCCCCAAGGGGGGAAAATTTTTTTTAATGTATAGGTGACATTGGGAGCCTTTTGAAAAGAGAGGGAACAAATATATTTTTTTATTTTTTTAATGTTTATTTTTGAGAGAGAGAGAGGCAGAGTATGAGCAGAGGAGGGGCAGAGAGAGAGAGAGGGAGACACAGAATCTGAAGCAGGCTCCAGGCTCTGAGCTGTCAGCACAGAGCCCAATGCGGGGCTCGAACTCACGAACCCTGAGATCACAACCTGAGCTGAAGTCAGATGCTTAACTGAGTGAGCCACCCAGGTGCCCCTATGTGTGTGTGTGTGTGTTTTATTTTTTTCAATATTTATTTTTGAGAGAGACAGAGTGTGAGCAGGGGAGGGGCACAGAGCTAGGGAGACACAGAATCCGAAGCGGGCTCCAGGCTCTGAGCTGTCAGCACAGAGCCCAACGCGGGGCTGGAACCTACAAACTGTGAGATCATGACCTGAGCCGAAGTCAGATGCTTAACCGACTGAGCGACCCAGGCGCCCCTAAGTGTGTTTGTTTAAAACAAAAATTGTCCTAGTACTTTGTGATCAAATACATCCCATGTGATGAGGGCTAGTTTCAGAAATCTCAAAATACAGAAATTCAAACTTGCCTAACAGAAAAATGAGAGGATTGGGACATTGTCCTGATTATCCTTTACCTGTATCTCCCCCTTCAGAGCCCTTCTGCCTGCCCTCTGCCTCCCAGAGGTTCTGTGCCTCCAGGAGGCTGATCCCTTCACCTGCAACACCTAGACTCACTTACCCTCCAGGGAGAGGCACCGTAAGGAGGAAAGGTCATTTTCCTGTTGCCCATGACCAGCACTTTCCGGCAAATGCTATGTCCTTTGTGACTACAGCTCCTGCCGGTGGACCCTCCTCTGCCTCCAGCTCACACTGGGTTCCAAGGAACACCATGTCTTCCCCAAGCCCCTTCAGGCCCCTGGGCGATACCAGCTTCCTGCTGTCCGTGTTCCCGTCACCCCCTGTTGGCTCCTCTGTTCCTGCCCACTATTCCTTGAACAGTCCCTTTCTCTAATCCTCTATGAGTGAACTAATCTTCAAGTGGAATTTTGTTTCCTGTAGGGACCCTGACAGATTGAGAAATGAGTTTGTGTGAAAGCAAAACATTTACTGCCATTTGTGAGCACGTGGTGCATTTCCAAGTCATTCTATTTTTGAAATGTCCCCTTGGCCAGTCTTTCCACCCACTGTCACACTGCCTAAAGCAAGGTACGAGGTGAGGCTGTGGCCCGCGGGGCGCTCGGTGCATCTCTGAGCAAGGACCTCGGGGAGACCAGCCCAGCCCTTCCCCGATCTCCTGATGCCACCAACCTCCTCCCCCCCCCCTTCTGAGTGTAAGACCTCCCAAAGGACCGTGCAGGACTTTGGGGACCCCGTGAAGCATCCTCATCAGGGACTGAGAGAGGGCAGGGGTGAGTGGCGATGAAGGTGTCCAGCAGAAGAGAGGGAGAGTGGGAAATGAGAGGGGCTGGAGGGCCGGCAAAGCAAAGCCAGCTGGGATGGGTCCCCCACATGTACCTCCAGCCCCCAGCACCTCCTGCACGCTGCCCCTTCTATGGTAACTGTCACCACAGGAGGGAGGGCTCCTGTTCCGAGGCCACCGCCTCCAGCCTGGGTCTGCCGTCAAAGAGGGCAGCTGAGAGGTTTCTCACGTTTCTTTTAAATGTCTTATTTATTTTGGGGGGTGCCTGGGCGGCTCAGTCGGTTGAGCATCCGACTTCAACTCAGGTCATGATCTCGAGGTTCCTGGGTTCGAGCCCCGCGTCGGGCTCTGGGCCGACAGCTCGGAGCCGGCAGCCTGTTTCGGATTCTGTGTCTCCCTCTCTCTCTACCCCTCCCCTGCTCGTGCGCTGTCCCTCTCTGGTCTCTCAAAAATCAATAAATTTAAAAAAACAAAAAAATAAAAAATAAAGAAAGGGATGGCAGGCCTGTAACTCAGAGCCAGAGAGAGCCCTTTCTACCACCCCAGTAGGTCTTACTTTCCATTCCCATTTGTATCTTCTGACCCATTCAGAACCATTTCTAAATCGTGTATTCGTATCTGAGGATGGAAAGCGGGTGGGTGGGTCCTGGAGCCCGGGCAGCCAACCTGTGCCAAGCCTCTCTTGATTACTCACAGCCGGCCTCACCCGGAGAATCAGGCAACGAAGACTTCCCTCATTAGCCACTGATGAAACGAGCTAGTCCGCTGGATGGACTGAGTCTGAACTATCAGGGCTGGGTGTGCAGACTTCGAACTCCCAACACAGAATGCAAAGGCACAAGACATCAGGGTTAATGAACAGCTTTATTTGCCTTCGACAGCATCAATTTCCTTACATTCTCCATTAATTTGCCATTAAAGTGCGGGACATTTTCTTAATCACGGTAACTTTTATTAAAAGATATCAGAACTAGTTTCAGGAATGTGGCGGTCATGAAGATAAACACCTCTCCTACGATACACAGAATGGAAGCCCCTCGCGTGGAGCTGGTGGGTTGGCCAATCTGCAAACAGATTGTAATTCCCTCTCACCATGAGCACCAAACTGGCTGGGACCGCCACCCATGGGGGGGGGGTGGAGGGGGAAAAAGTGATGCTACAGAGATCGAGAAACACCCACACGCCCTGCCCTGCCCTGCCTACCAGCTCCTCTCGGCCCTCACTGGGTGTTTGCTGTTTGAATAGATCCAATCTTAGGAGAAATGGAGGTCTGACCCTCCCTACTGCCTTCCACCCCACCCCACCCTTACTAACAAAAGCCCCAAAAGTCATTACAATGAAAAAGTGGGTTTCCATTGCCCCAATGCTAACAATGTTCAGTAAAAATGAGGATAATAAACACAGAAGCTTGCTTAGTAAACAGGAGCTCTCAGCGTTCAATGCAAAAACAAAAAAAAAAAACTGAAATCTTAAGGCAAATACTGTTGACTCTGCACATGGGCTGGACGAACTTGGAACTCTTTACCTATCTGTAAAGCGCCGGCCGTGAGCTTAAGGGCGGTTGGCTTTTCAGCGCTTGTTACTGGCAGAGGCCAGAACTTTGCATTATGCTGAGGCTGTCTGTCGGCGTGTTTCTCTTTGGAGTTTATATACAAACACACCCAAGGCTGATGTATTTTTATACATATATGTACACCCACACAGAGACCCGCTACTCCTTCTTGGAAACGACTAGTTCCACCTCGGGAAGCTGGATGCCAACCTTAGTCCCGCTGTCATTGCTAGAAGAAGAGGACAGTCGGGACTTCTTAGAGGCCAGGGACACGCCACTGCCCTGTAACTTGCCTGCCTCGTCATCGCTCCCAGTCACCTCATAATGGCCTTTGCTCTTTGACCCCAATCCACCGAAGGTACCAAATTTCAGCTTTCCGGGTTTCCCTTTGACTTTCCCGCCTTCCAGTGACACTTCCCCACCTTCAAACTCCAAAGTCCCCGTCGGGGTGGAAGGCGCAGACAGCTCCCTTTCGTCACTGAAGGAATTTGAGCGGTGCCGCGGCTTCTTGCTTTTAAACAAAGAGAATTTGCCTTTGGGCGACGATGTTTCAACCTCTGCTTCTCCTTCCAGAGAACCGAGGCTGGCCTTGGAGCTCTTCAGGTCGCCTTTGGACCCTGAAATGGATGCTTCCGGTGAGCCAGTGACACCACCTTTCCCTTTAGGTTTGGAAAAATTGAACTTGGGCATTTTGATTTTGGACTTTTTAAGTTTTACATCGGACTCTTCCCACTCGCCCTCTCCGGCACCAGCCTGGACAGTGGCCTCCACTTTCGGGAAGTTAATATCCACCCCCACCTCTCTGCCAACCAGCTCCCGGCCAGAGAAGGTGAATTTGGGGATCTTCATTTTGGGGAATGTTACTTTTCCAGATCTGCTTTCCAAGTGGCCTGGAGACCCAGACGCACTCAGCCCAGGACCCTGGAGTCCTTCTACCTTTGGTCCTGAGAAATGAAGTCCCCCGGCAAGCTTAGGCACATCCACGTTGAGAGCGGAGGAGGCCTGGGGTCCTTTCCACTCACCCCCAGAACCTTTGACACTCATATGCCCTTCACCCAGACTGACAGCCGGGGCGCTGACAGCCCCTGATACATCCACGCCTCCTTTGATTTTCGGGCCCTTCAAGCTGACACCGAAATCTGCCTCAGGAGATGCCATATTAAATGAAGGCCCCTTCACGTTAATGTCAGGAACAGCACCCTGGAAACCTATTCCCGAACCTTTCAGATCGCCTTTGATTTCAGGACCAGAAATGTGCCCCGTTGGGAGTTTCACATTCACACCTGACAGCTCCACATCACATCCAGAGGCCTTAACCCCAGGCATCTGGAGGTTTCCTTCGAGGCCCTGCACGCTGATGCCCGGAAGGCCTCCTCCAACAGCGGGGCCTTTCACCTCACCAGTGGCCCCGAGGCTCCCTTTTATTTTTGGTCCTTCCAAGTTCAAGGCCATGTCTGGTGCTGAGATTTGAGGGCCAGAGATCTGAGGCCCTTTCAGGTTCAGGCCTCCGAGGTTCACATCCACACCTGGCCCCTTTAGTTCTCCGGTCACTTGTGGCCCCTTGACACTGATGTCCAAGTCGGACCCTGGTGTGGAGATGCCAAACTGGGGCAGCTTCATTTTGGGAAGTTTAATGCCACTTTCAGGTGCCTCCAAGCTGAGATCAGGGGCACCTACTGATACCTTAGGGCATTTGATGTCACCAGAGACAGCCAAGTCTCCCTGCAGGCTTGGTCCCTTCAGGGTCACGTCTGGCGCGCCAAGGCCAAGGTTTAGCGCTGTGGCATCAATCCCCGGCATTTTCACACCATCTCCTTCCATCCTCACCTTTCCACCGACACCTCTGAGGTCAAGCCCTGGGGCATGCACCTTCACGCTGGGAACAGAGGCATCCAGGTCTCCCTTCAAACTTGGTCCTTTCAAATTCAGGTCAAGGTCAGGTCCAGAGACTTTGGGCATAGAGAGGTTCACTGAAGGCAAGTCTACTTTTGGCCCCTTCAGAGACACATCCGTTCCTTCAAGATTAACATCAGGTGCACTCAAGCCTCCTTCAAGAGAAGGCAGCTGGGCATGGACCTCAGCTCCTCCGCCTTCCATTTTCACACCAGGGACGCCGATCTTGGGCATTGAAAACTTGGGGAACTTGATTTTCGATTCTGGACCTTGCAGATCTATGTCTGGTCCTTCCAGTCCCACACTGGAGACATCACCCTTTAACTTTGGTCCTTTCAAGTTAACGTTCACATCGGGGGTGGAGACCTGAGGGGCAGAAATGCCGAACGATGGTGCTTTGACTTTAGCATCTGGGCCTTCAATGTTGATGTCAGGTGCATCCAAGTTTGCCTGCACCCTGGGGCCTTTGAAGTCACCCTCTATTTTGGGGCCGGAAACATCCATACCTGGCACCTTCAACTTCGGAGCCTTCAGCTTGAGGTCAGGACCTTCCACATTAATCCCTGAAGAAATATCCAGATCAGGTGCCTGGATTTCACCCTCTATTTTGGGGCTAGGGAGGGGGGCCTCTGCTTTAAATTTAGGTGATTTAATGTCAAATTCTACATCGGGAAAGTACATCTTTCCAAACATAGGTTTCTTGGTTTTGGGGGATTTCACATCAACTTTAAGTGTGGCATCTGGCCCCACAACATTGACATCTACGTCAGGAGTCTTGAGACTGGCGTCAACTTCACCCCCAGGAACATTCAAATCAAATCCCTGTTTTTTGGCCTTCATTTTAGGACCACTCATGTGAATCTTAGGCATTTTAAACTTACTTTTCTTGCCCTTGCCACCAACACTGATGTCAGGAGTCTCGACGTTCAGTTCTGCCTCGGGAACAGCCACATCCAAGGAAGCTGGCTTGAGGTCAGCTTTGGGACTTTTTGCCCCAAATCCAAACTTGGGTTTCTTAAATTTGGGAATTTTAATATCTGGCCCCTCAACATTGATATCTGGGCTCTCCATGTGTACGTCCAAGCTTGGAGCTTCTAAATCAACTTTGGGCCCTTTGAGGTCCAGTTCACCACCTAACGTGGGACCAGAAACCCCAATTTTAGGTGTCTTGAGATGCAAATCAACATCAGGAACAGTTACTTTAGGGGCAGATATATCCAGCGATGGCATCTTTAAATTTGGGCCGCTAAGCTTGACATCAGGGCCTTCAATATCCACACCTGGACCTTTAAGGTCTACTTCTGGGCCTTTCAAAGTACCTTCAATCTTAGGGACAGACACATCAAAATCTCCTTTGACTTTGGGTCCTTTCAAATCCAAGTCAACATCAGGCATGGAGATTTTGGGAGCTTTGATATTTATCTCTGGCATCTTGAACTTAGGGCCCTTCAGTTTCGCATCTGGACCTTCAATATTCACATCTGGAACATCAATGTCCACCTTGGGTCCAGAGACATCAATGTCAGCCTTGGGCAGGTTTACATCCACTTCTGGGCCCTCTCCTTTGAAGCCTGGCATGCTGAACTTGGGCATTTTCACCTTGGGCATCTTCAGGTGCCAGTCTGGCCCATGCACATCCACATCTGGGATGTCAATGTCCACGTTGGGCCCTTTGATGTCAACTTCCGGGCCCTTGAGGTCACCTTCCACTTTAGGCAAAGAAACATCCACATCACCCTTTACCTTGGGACCTTTCAGGTGTAAGTCAATATCAGGCATGGAGATCTTGGGAGCTTTGATGTTCATCTCTGGCATCTTGAACTTAGGGCCCTTCAGTTTTGCATCTGGACCTTCAATATGCACATCTGGAACTTCCACATCCACCTTGGGTCCAGAGACATCAATGTCAGCCTTGGGCAGGTTCACATCCACTTCTGGGCCCTCTCCTTTGAAGCCTGGCATGCTGAACTTGGGCATTTTCACCTTGGGCATCTTCAGGTGCCAGTCTGGCCCATGCACATCCACATCTGGGACGTCAATGTCCACTTTCGGGCCCTTGATGTCAACTTCCGGGCCCTTGAGGTCACCTTCTACTTTGGGCAGAGACACATCCACATCACCCTTTACCTTGGGACCCTTCAGGTTCAGGTCCACTTCAGGCATGGAGATCTTGGGGGCCTTGAGGTGCAGGTCAGGCATTTTAAACTTGGGGCCCTTCAGTTTCCCTTCTGGGCCATGAATGTCAACATCAGGAGTGTCTATGTCTAGATTAGGGCCTTTAACATCCACTTTGGGGCCTTTCAGATCTCCTTCCAGTTTAGGAATGGAAATGTCCAAATCTCCCTTTATCTTCGGTCCTTTCAAGTTCAAATCGATGTCACTCATGGAGATTTGTGGGGTTTTGAAATGGACATCAGGCATCTTAAATTTGGGACCTTTGAGTTTCCCTTCAGGACCTTCAATGTCCACCTCTGGCCCTTTTAGATCACCTTCCACCTTAGGTAATGAAAGATCCACATCCCCCTTTACCTTTGGGCCTTTCAAATTTAAGTCAAAGTCAGGCATGGAGAGCTTGGGGGCTTTAATATGCATATCTGGCATCTTAAATTTGGGCCCCTTCAATTTTCCTTCTGGGCCTTCAATGTTGACATCAGGAGTGTCAATGTCCAATTTGGGGCCCTTTATGTCTATTTCAGGGCCCTTGAGGTCACCTTCCACTTTGGGCAGAGACACATCTACATCACCCTTCATTTTGGGGCCCTTCAGATTAAAGTCAAGGTCAGGCATGGAGATTTTGGGAGCTTTGATGTTCATCTCTGGCATCTTGAACTTAGGGCCCTTCAGTTTCGCATCTGGACCTTCAATATTCACATCTGGAACATCAATGTCCACCTTGGGTCCAGAGACATCAATGTCAGCCTTGGGCAGGTTTACATCCACTTCTGGGCCCTCTCCTTTGAAGCCTGGCATGCTGAACTTGGGCATTTTCACCTTGGGCATCTTCAGGTGCCAGTCTGGCCCATGAACATCCACATCTGGGATGTCAATGTCCACGTTGGGCCCTTTGATGTCAACTTCCGGGCCCTTGAGGTCACCTTCCACTTTAGGCAAAGAAACATCCACATCACCCTTTACCTTGGGACCTTTCAGGTGTAAGTCAATATCAGGCATGGAGATCTTGGGAGCTTTGATGTTCATCTCTGGCATCTTGAACTTAGGGCCCTTCAGTTTTGCATCTGGACCTTCAATATGCACATCTGGAACTTCCACATCCACCTTGGGTCCAGAGACATCAATGTCAGCCTTGGGCAGGTTCACATCCACTTCTGGGCCCTCTCCTTTGAAGCCTGGCATGCTGAACTTGGGCATTTTCACCTTGGGCATCTTCAGGTGCCAGTCTGGCCCATGAACATCCACATCTGGGACGTCAATGTCCACTTTCGGGCCCTTGATGTCAACTTCTGGGCCCTTGAGGTCACCTTCCACTTTGGGCAGAGACACATCCACATCACCCTTTACCTTGGGACCCTTCAGGTTCAGGTCCACTTCAGGCATGGAGATCTTGGGGGCCTTGAGGTGCAGGTCAGGCATTTTAAACTTGGGGCCCTTCAGTTTCCCTTCTGGGCCCTCAAGGCTCACATCTGGGGCATCAATGTCAGCCTTGGGCAGGTTCACATCCACTTCTGGGCCCTCTCCTTTGAAGCCTGGCATGCTGAACTTGGGCATTTTCACCTTGGGCATCTTCAGGTGCCAGTCTGGGCCATGAACATCCACATCTGGGACATCAACGTCCACCTTGGGCCCTTTGATGTCAACTTCAGGGCCTTTTAGGTCACCTTCCACCTTAGGCAGGGAAACATCCACATCTCCCTTTACCTTGGGACCTTTCAGGTGCAAATCAAAGTCAGGCATGGAGATCTTGGGGGCTTTGATGTTCATCTCAGGCATCTTGAACTTAGGACCTTTCAACTTTCCCTCTGGTCCCTCAATGTTAACATCAGGGCCTTCAATGTCCACCTTGGGTGCTGATACATCAATGTCGGCCTTGGGCAGGTTCACATCCACTTCTGGGCCCTCGCCTTTAAAGCCTGGCATGCTGATCTTGGGCATTTTTATCTTGGGCATCTTCAGGTGCCAGTCTGGGCCATGCACATCCACATCTGGGACATCAACGTCCACCTTGGGCCCTTTGATGTCAACTTCAGGGCCTTTTAGGTCACCTTCCACTTTAGGCAGGGAAACATCCACATCTCCTTTGACCTTAGGACCTTTCAGGTGCAAATCAAAGTCAGGCATGGAGATCTTAGGGGCTTTGATGTTCATCTCAGGCATCTTGAACTTGGGACCTTTCAACTTTCCCTCTGGTCCCTCAATGTTAACATCAGGGCCTTCGATGTCCACCTTGGGTGCTGATACATCAATGTCGGCCTTGGGCAGGTTCACGTCCACATCTGGGCCCTCTCCTTTGAAGCCTGGCATGCTGATCTTGGGCATTTTTATCTTGGGCATTTTTAGGTGCCAGTCTGGTCCATGAACATCCACATCAGGGGCATCAATGTCCACCTTGGGACCTTTGAGGTCCACTTCAGGGCCTTTCAGATCCCCTTCAAACTTGGGAAGGGAAACATCCACATCACCCTTCACCTTGGGGCCCTTCAGGTTTAAATCAATGTCAGGCATGGAAATCTTTGGAGTCTTTAGGTGCATCTCTGGCATCTTGAATTTGGGCCCCTTCAATTTTCCCTCTGGGCCTTCAATGTTAATATCAGGAGTGTCAATGTCCAATTTGGGGCCCTTGATGTCCACCTCAGGGCCCTTTAAGTCACCTTCTACTTTTGGCAAAGACATATCCACATCACCTTTCATTTTGGGGCCCTTTAAGTTCAGATCAAAGTCAGGCATGGAGATTTTGGGAGCTTTGATGTTCATCTCAGGCATCTTGAACTTGGGGCCCTTCAGTTTTGCATCTGGACCTTCAATATTCACATCTGGGGCATCAATGTCCACTTTGGGGCCAGAAATATCAATGTCAGCCTTAGGGAGAGTAACATCCACGTCTGGGCCCTCACCTTTGAAACCTGGCATGCTAAACTTGGGCATTTTCACCTTCGGCATTTTCAGGTGCCAGTCTGGGCCATGCACATCCACGTCAGGGACATCAACGTCCACTTTAGGGCCTCTGATATCGATCTCTGGCCCTTTCAGATCCCCTTCAACTTTGGGCAGAGAAACATCAATATCACCTTTCACCTTGGGGCCCTTCAGGTTTAAATCAATGTCAGGCATGGAGATCTTGGGAGTTTTGATATTCATGTCAGGCATCTTGAGTTTGGGACCTTTTAAGCCTCCTTCTACACCTTCCACATTGATTTCTGGGCCCTCAATATCCATTCTGGGACCCTCTATGTTGATATCTCCTTTGGGCAGATCCACAGCCATTTCTGGCCCTTCTGCTTTGAAGCCAGGCACACCAAACTTGGGCATTTTCATTTTGGGCATTTTCAAGTTCCAATCTGGACCATGCACATCCACATCAGGTGCATCAAGATGAACTTCTGGGGCCTTAATATCCACTTTGGGTCCTTTCAAGTCACCTTCTAAATTAGGAGCATCCAAGTCTCCTTTGACTTTAGGGCCTTTCAGATTTAATTCCACATCAGGCATAGAAACTTTAGGAGATGAAATACTCAGGAAAGGCATTTTGAACTTGGATCCTTT
Organism: Lynx canadensis; assembly: GCF_007474595.2. Taxonomy (NCBI): domain Eukaryota; kingdom Metazoa; phylum Chordata; class Mammalia; order Carnivora; family Felidae; genus Lynx; species Lynx canadensis. The sequence continues at coordinate 106,617,008 of NC_044312.2, forward strand.
CACTTTTCCTTGGACCTCAACATCAGGAGCATTAATATCAACTTTTGGACCTGTCACATCAATATCCGGCTTTTTAACTTTGGCATCCACCTCAGGTGTCTGAACTTTGGAGCCCGAAAAATTAAACTTAGGAAGCTTAAAACGTGATTTCTTTGACTTGCCTTCAAGACTGAGCTTAGGACCAGAAATGTCCACTTCTGGACCCTTTACATCCAATTTGGGAGCTTTAATGTCACCTTCTAATTTGGGCCCAGAAACATCAACATCTCCCTTAAGCTTTGGGCCTTTCAAATTCAGGTCAATTTCAGGCATGGAGATCTTAGGCATGTTCACATGCATGTCTGGCATCTTCAGTTTGGGACCTTTTAATTTGCCTTCAGGGCCATGGATGTCAATATCTGGAGCATCTACATCTATCTTTGGGCCCTTGATGTCAAGAGTAGGTCCTTTCAAATCACCTTCTACGCTTGGAAGGGAAACATCCGCCTCTCCTTTCATTTTAGGGCCTTTGAGATTAATGTCCAAATCAGGCATGGAGATCTTGGGAGCTTTGATGTTCATGTCTGGCATCTTGAATTTGGGGCCCTTCAGTTTCGCATCTGGACCTTCAATATTGACATCTGGAACATCAATATCCACCTTGGGTCCAGAGACATCAATGTCAGCCTTGGGCAGGTTCACATCCACTTCTGGGCCCTCACCTTTAAAACCTGGCATGCTGATCTTGGGCATTTTTATCTTGGGCATCTTCAGGTGCCAGTCTGGGCCATGCACATCCACATCTGGGACATCAACGTCCACTTTAGGGCCTTTAATATCTACTTCAGGAACTTTAATCTCACCTTCCACTTTTGGTAAAGACACATCCACATCACCCTTCACTTTAGGGCCCTTCAGGTTAAGATCAATGTCAGGCATGGAGATCTTGGGGGCTTTGATGTTCATCTCAGGCATCTTGAACTTGGGACCTTTCAACTTTCCCTCTGGTCCCTCAATGTTAACATCAGGGCCTACAATGTCCACCTTGGGTCCAGCCACATCAACATCAGCCTTGGGCAGGTTCACATCCACTTCTGGACCCTCGCCTTTAAAGCCTGGCATGCTGAACTTGGGCATTTTCACCTTGGGCATCTTCAGGTGCCAGTCTGGCCCATGAACATCCACATCTGGGACATCAACGTCCACCTTGGGCCCTTTGATGTCAACTTCAGGGCCTTTTAGGTCACCTTCCACCTTAGGCAGGGAAACATCCACATCTCCTTTGACCTTAGGACCTTTCAGGTGCAAATCAAAGTCAGGCATGGAGATCTTGGGGGCTTTGATGTTCATCTCAGGCATCTTGAACTTGGGACCTTTCAACTTTCCCTCTGGTCCCTCAATGTTAACATCAGGGCCTTCGATGTCCACCTTGGGTGCTGATACATCAATGTCGGCCTTGGGCAGGTTCACATCCACATCGGGGCCTTCTCCTTTGAAGCCTGGCATGCTGAACTTGGGCATTTTCACCTTGGGCATCTTCAGGTGCCAGTCTGGTCCATGCACATCCACATCTGGGACATCAACGTCCACCTTGGGGCCTTTGATGTCAACCTCAGGGGCCTTCAGGTCACCTTCCACCTTAGGCAGAGACACATCCACATCTCCCTTTACCTTGGGACCTTTCAGGTGCAAATCAAAGTCAGGCATGGAGATCTTGGGAGCTTTGATGTTCATCTCTGGCATCTTGAACTTGGAGCCCTTCAATTTTGCATCTGGACCTTCGATACTGACATCTGGAACATCAATGTCCACCTTGGGTCCAGAGACATCAATGTCAGCCTTGGGCAGGTTCACATCCACTTCTGGGCCCTCGCCTTTGAAGCCTGGCATGCTGAACTTGGGCATTTTCATCTTGGGCATCTTCAGGTGCCAGTCTGGGCCATGAACATCCACATCTGGGACATCAATGTCCACTTTAGGGCCTTTGAGGTCAACTTCAGGGCCTTTCAGGTCTCCCTCTAACTTAGGACCTGTGACATCCACATCTCCTTTTATTTTTGGACCTGACAGATTAAGGTCAATATCTGGCATAGATATCTTAGGAGTCTTAAAATGCATTTCAGGCATCTTAAACTTTGGGCTTTTCCACTTTCCTTCAGGTCCCTCAATATTCACATCAGGGCATTCAACATCCACTTTGGGTCCTGAGACATCAATGTCAGCCTTGGGCAGGTTCACATCCACTTCTGGACCCTCGCCTTTAAAGCCTGGCATGCTGATCTTGGGCATTTTTATCTTGGGCATCTTCAGGTGCCAGTCTGGGCCATGCACATCCACATCTGGGACATCAACGTCCACCTTGGGCCCTTTGATGTCAACTTCAGGGCCTTTTAGGTCACCTTCCACCTTAGGCAGGGAAACATCCACATCTCCTTTGACCTTAGGACCTTTCAGGTGCAAATCAAAGTCAGGCATGGAGATCTTAGGGGCTTTGATGTTCATCTCAGGCATCTTGAACTTGGGACCTTTCAACTTTCCCTCTGGTCCCTCAATGTTAACATCAGGGCCTTCGATGTCCACCTTGGGTGCTGATACATCAATGTCGGCCTTGGGCAGGTTCACATCCACTTCTGGGCCCTCTCCTTTGAAGCCTGGCATGCTGAACTTGGGCATTTTCATCTTGGGCATCTTCAGGTGCCAGTCTGGGCTTTGAATATCCACATCTGGGGCATCAATGTCCACTTTGGGGCCCTTTAGGTCACCTTCCACCTTAGGTAGGGAAACATCCACATCTCCTTTGACCTTAGGACCTTTCAAGTGTAAATCTATGTCTGGCATCGAGATCTTGGGAGCTTTGATATTCATTTCTGGCATTTTAAATTTAGGCCCTTTGATCTTTCCCTCCGGACTCTCAATGCTCATATCTGGGACTTCAACGTCAACCTTGGGTCCTGAGACATCAATGTCAGCCTTGGGAAGATTCACATCTACTTCTGGGCCCTCTGTTTTAAAACCAGGCATGCTGAACTTGGGCATTTTCATTTTGGGCATCTTCAGGTGCCAGTCTGGGCCATGAACATCAGGAGCATTTATGTCTACTTTGGGGCCCTTGATGTTCACATCTGGTACTTTAATTTTACCTTCTACCTCAGGCACAGACACATCAACATCCCCCTTGATTTTGGGTCCTTTCAAATTTAAGTCCACATCAGGCATAGAAATATTTGGGGCTTTGAAATGCATGTCAGGCATCTTGAACTTGGGACCTTTCAATTTGCCCTCTGGTCCTTCAATGTCAATATCTGGCCCACTGATGTCACCTTTGAGATCTGGCCCTTTGAGGTCACCTTCCAATTTCGGAACATCAACATCCACGTCTCCCTTTATCTTGGGACTTTTTAAGTGTAAATCAACATCTGGCATGGAGATTTTGGGAGCTTTAAAGTGCATGTCTGGCATCTTAAATTTAGGACTTTTCCATTTTCCATCTGGACCTTCCACAGCTACGTCTGGCATGTCAACATCCAATTTGGGGCCTTTCACATCCAATTCTGGACCCTTTAACTCTCCCTCCAGCTTTGGGGCAGAAACATCAAAGTCTCCTTTGACTTTAGGCCCCTTTAAGTTGAAATCAACATCAGGCATGGAGATCTTAGGGGCATGAAAGTGCATTTCAGGCATCTTGAACTTAGGGCCTTTCAGCTTCCCTTCTGGACCTTCAAGGCTCACATCCGGGGCTTCAATGTCCACCTTAGGTCCAGAGATGTCAATGTCAGCCTTAGGCAGGTTCACATCCACATCTGGGCCCTCGCCTTTGAAGCCAGGCATACTGAACTTGGGCATTTTCATCTTGGGCATCTTCAGGTGCCACTCTGGGCCATGAACATCCACATCTGGGGCATCAATGTCAACTTTGGGGCCTTTGATGTCCACATCTGGCACTTTCATTTCACCTTCTATCTTGGGCACAGACACATCCATATCCCCTTTCACTTTGGGGCCTTTTAAGTGTAAATCAACATCAGGCATGGAGAGCTTGGGGGTCTTGAAGTGCATGTCTGGCATCTTAAACTTAGGGCCTTTCAACTTTGCATCAGGGCATTCCAGGTCAACATCAGGCATCTCCACATCCACACCGGGGCCTTTCAAATCTCCTTCCAATTTTGGCGCAGATACATCCACATCTCCCTTCAGTTTGGGCCCCTTAAGATTCAAGTTCACATCAGGCATGGAGATCTTGGGAGCCTTGAAGTGCATCTCAGGCATCTTAAACTTGGGGCCCTTCAGTTTCCCTTCTGGGCCCTCAAGGCTCACATCTGGGGCTTCAATGTCCACCTTGGGGCCAGATACGTCAATGTCAGCCTTGGGCAGGTTCACATCCACTTCTGGGCCCTCGCCTTTGAAGCCAGGCACGCTAAATTTGGGCATTTTCATCTTGGGCATTTTCAAGTTCCAGTCTGGGCCATGAACATCCACATCTGGGACATCAATGTCCACTTTGGGGCCTTTGATGTCCACATCTGGCACTTTCATTTCACCTTCTATCTTGGGCACAGATACATCCACATCCCCTTTCACTTTGGGACCTTTCAAGTGTAAGTCCACATCAGGCATGGAGAGCTTGGGAGCCTTGAAGTGCATCTCGGGCATCTTAAACTTAAGGCCTTTCAACTTTGCATCAGGACATTCCAGGTCAACATCAGGCATCTCCACATCCACACCAGGACCTTTGATATCAACTTGTGGACCTCTGAGATCACCTTCTAGTTCAGGCACGGAAGCATCTATTTCTCCTTTCACTTTGGGTCCCTTCAAATTCAAGTCCACATCTGGCATGGATATCTTAGGAGCTTTGATATTCAACTTAGGCATCTTAAATTTAGAGCCCTTTAATTTTCCTTCTGGTCCTTCAATATCCAAATCAGGAGCATCAATGTCCACTTTGGGGCCAGACACATTAATGTCAGCCTTGGGCAGGTTCACATCCACTTCTGGGCCCTCACCTTTGAAGCCAGGCATGCTGAACTTGGGCATTTTCACCTTGGGCATCTTCAGGTGCCAGTCTGGGCCATGAACATCCACATCTGGGACATCGACGTCCACTTTGGGGCCTTTGATGTCCACATCTGGCACTTTCATTTCACCTTCTATCTTGGGCACAGACACATCCACATCCCCTTTCACTTTGGGACCTTTCAAGTGTAAGTCCACATCAGGCATGGAGAGCTTGGGGGTCTTGAAGTGCATCTCAGGCATCTTAAACTTAGGGCCCTTCAGCTTCCCTTCTGGACCTTCAATATCAATATCACCAACATCCACATCCATCTTCGGGGCCTTCACGTCAATTTCAGGACCTTTCAAGTCTCCTTCCACTTTGGGAAGGGAAACATCGACATCAGTTTTCAGTTTAGGGGCTTTCAGATTAAGTCCAACATCAGGCATAGAGATTTTGTGTGTCTGTATATTCATGCTTGGCATCTTAAACTTGGGACCCTTTAGTTTCCCCTCTGGACCTTCAATATTCACATCTGGAACATCAATGTCCACCTTGGGTCCAGAGACATCAATGTCAGCCTTGGGCAGGTTTACATCCACTTCTGGGCCCTCTCCTTTGAAGCCTGGCATGCTGAACTTGGGCATTTTCACCTTGGGCATCTTCAGGTGCCAGTCTGGGCCATGAACCCCCACATCTGGTGCATTAATGTCCACTTTGGGCCCTTTGATGTCAACATCAGGAGCTTTTATCTCTCCTTCTACCTTTGGAGTTGTAACATCATAATCTCCTTTCATTTTAGGACCTTTCAAATGCAAACCAACATCTGGCATGGATATCTTCTGAGGCTTTATATTCATTTCTGGCATCTTAAATTTAAGACCTTTTACTTTTGCATCTGGACCATCAATATTCACATCTGGAACTTCAACATCCACCTTGGGTCCTGAGACATCAATGTCAGCCTTGGGCAGGTTCACATCCACTTCTGGGCCCTCTCCTTTGAAACCTGGCATGCTGATCTTGGGCATTTTTATCTTGGGCATCTTCAGGTGCCAGTCTGGCCCATGAACATCCACATCTGGAGCACTGATGTCAACTTTGGGCCCTTTAATGTCAACATCTGGCACTTTTATTTCACCTTCTACATCAGGCACAGACACGTCCACATCTCCCTTCAGTTTTGGCCCCTTAAGATTCAAGTTCACATCAGGCATGGACACCTTGGGAGCCTTGAAGTGCATCTCAGGCATCTTAAACTTGGGGCCCTTCAGTTTCCCTTCTGGGCCCTCAAGGCTCACATCTGGGGCTTCAATGTCCACCTTGGGGCCAGATACGTCAATGTCAGCCTTGGGCAGGTTCACATCCACTTCTGGGCCCTCGCCTTTGAAGCCAGGCACGCTAAATTTGGGCATTTTCATCTTGGGCATTTTCAAGTTCCAGTCTGGGCCATGAACATCCACATCTGGGACATCAATGTCCACTTTGGGGCCTTTGATGTCCACATCTGGCACTTTCATTTCACCTTCTATCTTGGGCACAGATACATCCACATCCCCTTTCACTTTGGGACCTTTCAAGTGTAAGTCCACATCAGGCATGGAGAGCTTGGGAGCCTTGAAGTGCATCTCGGGCATCTTAAACTTAGGGCCTTTCAGCTTCCCTTCTGGACCTTCAAGGCTCACGTCCGGGGCTTCAATGTCCACCTTGGGTCCAGAGATGACAATGTCAGCCTTGGGCAGGTTCACATCCACTTCTGGGCCCTCCCCTTTGAGGCTGGGCATGCTGAACTTGGGCATTTTCATCTTGGGCATTTTCAAGCTCCAGTCTGCACCTTGGACTTCCACATCTGGTGCTTTAATGTCTACCTTAGGTCCTTTGATGTCCACATCTGGAACTTTCATTTCACCTTCTATTTTTGGTGCAGACATATCTAGATTTCCTTTCATTTTGGGTCCTTTAAGATCCAAGTCAACATCTGGCAGAGTCATCTTAGGGGCTTTGAAGTGCATCTCAGGCATCTTAAACTTTGGACCTTTCAACTTTCCTTCTGGTCCTTCAAGGCTCAAGTCTGGAGCACTAATATCTATCTTGGGTGCCGAAATGTCCACATCAGCCTTTGGCAGGTTCACATCCACTTCTGGGCCCTCCCCTTTGAGGCTGGGCATGGTAAATTTGGGCATTTTCATCTTGGGCATCTTTAGGTTCCATTCAGGACTATGAACGTCAACATCGGGGGCACTGACGTCTACTTTTGGCCCTTTGAGTTCCCCTTCCAGCTTTGGCACTGTAACATCATATTCTCCTTTTACCCTGGGACCTTTCATATGCAAATCTACATCAGGCATAGATATCTTTGGGGCCTTAATATTCATTTCAGGCATCTTAAACTTGGGACCCTTCAGCTTTCCTTCGGGTCCTTCAATATTCACATCTGGAACTTCAATGTCCGCTGTGGGTCCTGAGATGTCGTCTGTCTTGGGCAGGTTCACATCCACTTCTGGGCCCTCTGCTTTGAAGCCAGGCATGCTGAACTTGGGCATTTTCATTTTGGGCATCTTCAGGTGCCAATCTGGGCCGTGAGCATCAACATCTGGAGCATCAATATCCACTTTGGCACTTTTAAGTTCAACATCAGGAACTTTAATCTCACCTTCAACTTTTGGCACTGTGACATCGTATTCTCCTTTTACCTTAGGGCCTTTCAGATGTAAGTCCACATCTGGCATGGAGATCTTCGGGGCTTTGATATTCATCTCAGGCATCTTAAACTTAGGTCCCTTCAATTTCCCGTCTGGTCCCTCAATGCTCACATCTGGACCACTAACATCTACCTTGTGCCCAGAAATGTCCACATCAGCCTTGGGAAGATTCACATCCACTTCTGGGCCCTCCGCTTTGAGCCCTGGAACACTGAATTTGGGCATTTTCATCTTGGGCATCTTCAGATGCCAGTCTGGGCCATGAACATCCACATCCGGGGCATCAATGTCCATTTTGGGGCCTTTCAGTTCTCCTTCAAGTTTGGGGGATGTTACATCATATTCTCCTTTTACCTTTGGGCCTTTAACATGTAAGTCTACATCAGGCATGGAGATCTTTGGTGTCTTGACACTGACTTCAGGCAGCTTAATATCAGGGCCTTTAAGTTTGCCTCCCAGGCCCCCTACGTTGACATTTGGGGCCTCCACGTTGACCTTGGGCCCTGAAATACTGACATCTCCTTTGGGTAGTTTCACATCTACATCTGGGCCTTCCCCTCCAACTCCTGGAGCGTTGAACTTGGGCACTTTCAGGTTCCATTCTGGGCCATGCACTTCCACATCTGGGGCCCTGACGTCCACTTTGGGTCCTTTGATGTCAACTTGAGGGACTTTGACTTTACCTTCTACTTTTGGGAGTACAACATCCACACCCCCTTTCACTTTAGGGGCAGTCACATTTAAGTCTACATCTGCCATAGAGATCCCATAGATGCCTGTTTTCCCAGAAGGACTACTAAGCTTGGGTCCTGTCAAAGTCCCCTCAAGGCTAGGTGTCTCTATGTCCACTTTGGCGCCTTTCACTGCCACTTGAGGGCCTTTAACATCACCGTGCACCCCAGGTGCAGAAACCTTAATATCTCCTTTCAGTTTAGGAGACCCAAGGCTCAGATCCACATCCTGCATGGAGATTTTAGGTTTTTGAATAATCATTTCAGGAGTCTTGGCTTTCGTACCCTTCACCTTCCCTTCCAGCCCCCCGGCAGCAACTTCAGGCAGACTGATGTTCCCAGAGACCCCAGGAAGAGTCACTGCACCTGTCACATCAATGCCAGTTCCCTCTCCCTTAGAACCTAATACAGAGAATTTGGGAACTTTCATCTTGGGCATATTCAGTTTGCCCCCAGGCCCGTGAATATCAACGTCAGGGTCTTGAACTTCCACATTGGAGCCAGTGATGGTGCCCTCAATCTTGGGCGCAGAGACATCCACCCCGATGCTCCCCTGTGACTTGGCACCTTTCAGGCCTAGACCAGTCTCAAGTGATGGCCCAGTGATTTGGGGGCCTTTCAGCTTCCCCTCAAGCCCCTCAATACTGGCAGAAGGAGCACTGACTTCTAGCTGAGGGGTCTGGATGTTCCCACCAATGGTCAGGCCTGGCTTGCCTCCCTTGTGCCCCACAGAGAATTCAGGTGCAGAAACACTCAACCCTGCCACTGGCACCTGGCCCTCAGGCCCCGCTGGGACACCAAATTTTGGCACTTTCATAGTGGGAATTTTAATTTTCCCATTACTGCCACTCTCAAGAGATGGGTCCTGCACCTCTACTGCCCCACCCCCAAGAGAAGACGAAATGTCCACTCCTGGAACTTGGGCCCCTCCTTTGCCACCCAAGTCCAAGCCCTTCACACTGACGCTGACGCCTGGGCTTCCCACCTTTATCCCAGGCATGGTGACCTGGAGCTTCGAGTGGCCAGCACCTTGGAGCTCTGGTACCGAAGCGGAAACGGACCCCGCTCGGATGTCCACGACAGAGCCTGTGGTCGGAGACACTGCCCCCGAGCCCGAGGGCAGTCTGATCACTGTCTTGCCAGGGTGGGTGTCCACATCCACAGTGGAGATTTCAGTCAGTTCATGCCGTGGAATCTTGATCTTGAACTCAGGGCTGCTGATGTCGATGTCCTTGGCACCTTCACGGCCTGTCACATCAACAGTGTAGGCCGTGACCCTTCTAGTCACTGTGATGGTGCGGCTCTGGGTCTCCCCAGGATCCCCTTCTACGCCATCCTCCGACTTCAGCCGAGGCTTGATCTTCGTGGTGTAGATGCGCTGGTACTCCTCATCATCCCCGCTCTGCAGAAAGACACGCCCGGCAGAGGTTGAAGCAGGGTCTGCCCGAGTCACAGACGCCCGGCCACAGCCCAGCCGACAACATGGCTGCCTGTTTCCCAAAGAAGCTGGGACCAGAACGGAGACCCACGGAGCCTCCTGGGGCAGAGCAAAGGGGGCTGAAGAAAGGGGCTGACGGCCACCTCACAGGAGGAAAACAAATTATTTGGGGAAACTCTGGGAAGCAAAAGCCATGGGGAGAGGAGCCGGGTAGACGGCTGCGCTGTGTGGATGAAATATTTACAATCCATTCTAGATTCAGATGGGTGTCAAGTCCCAGGGATGCCTCCTGGGTGACCATCCCTGTGTGGACTTCACCCTTTAGCCTCCCGACTCTCGACTCACTGGCTTACTTAATCCTCTCGACTCACTGGCTTACTTCATCGGGCAGGGGGAGTTCTCTCAGGGACCTCTCAAGAAAGCATTTGTTGAGACTCAGTGCGCTGGGGTTAACACGGTCACTTTGAGGACCCATTATGTGTTAAATAAAGAAGCCTGCAGAAGGAGCAAAGAAACGTCCCTCAGGCACTTTGCCACCCAGCTTCTGACTCACAGACGAGTCCAGGCCTCTGGAAGTTGAAAACTGCTGCCTGTGAGGCACCTGTGAGGCTATTTCGAAGATTCTTACAAAACAGCTGACCTTCCTCCTGGCATCTAGGACCAGACAGCGTGAGTGGGTTCCCACGCTGTGGGGCTCTGAAGAGTCTGACGGAAGACCTTCAGGGCAACATCAGCCGCACACCAGACACAAACAGGAACACACAGACTGGCTCATCAGAGAACGCACAAGAGAGAAAGTAGGGAAAGTAACCACAAGAGAGGTCCGGCAGGCAGGCACAAGGCTCAGGAAGTGGCCAGCAGGTCGGCATGGCCAGGGGGAACTCGGGGCGCAGAAAAGCCGCCGAGGCACTCACCAGAACCACCTCGGAGCTTCGGGAGCTGAAGACTTCGTGGGTCCAGGTCTGGCCAGGCTCAGGGGAGCGGTCGCCCTTGCGGTGAAGCTTCAGGCCCACGGTGTGGTGCCCCATGGTGTTCAGCAGCTGGGTCACCTCGCCTGATTGCAGGTTGTCAAAGTAGATGGTGGCACCCACAATCTGGTCCCCTGAGCAGGGAGGAGCGAGAAGCTGGTGAGACCCCCACCCAGGGTCTCAGGGAAACAGCACTCAACCACCACGCACTGGGCCTTCGAACTGACTTAACGCATGTCCGACCACCATAATACACGTTGCACAGATGAAGAAACTGAGGCTTAGGGAGGCCAACTAATTTGTCCAAAGTGAGAGAGCTCGTGAGCAGTGGAGTGAGGACTAGGGACTACGTCTCCACCACCCTACATCACCGCCTGCCCCAGTGGGGGCAGAGGAGGGCAAGGCTCGGGTACCGACCATCCTGATGCCACTGGGACTGTGCCCTTCCGTCTGCCACCGTCCTCCACCCCACTCCAGCACCCAGCCCGCACCCTGAGGTGACTCACCCTCCTTGACCACCCCAGTGCGGGCCGCAGGGGAGTTCTGCATCACCTCCTGCACAAAGACGCCGTCGTCCCTCTGGGCAATGGTCAGCCCATGGGAGCCGCTGCCCTGCCAGTTGGGCAGCAACAGCTCCCGGGTCGTCTCCTCCTCCTTCTCCATCTGGGGTGAGGTAAGGAAATGGGGCTCAGGACAAGTGGGGGCTCAGGGGGTATGAGGAGATGAGAAAGCCAAAGATCTCTGGTGCTGTGAGCTCCCAGGGAGTGAAGCAGCGTCTCCGAGGGGCCCGTGTCCACTGTGGAATGTTCCCAAGGCACCGCAGAGGATACGGAAAGTGCACACTGGTGGCAACCGACTTCGGAGATAACCAGCCCCTCATCCCTTCCACCCAGGACCCTGCCTCCCATGCCACACAGGGTCCCTCCCCTCCCCTGCCCATCCCCTCCATCACACCCTCCCTCCCGCGGACCTTTTGCAGGACTCAGTTCAGGAGCGGATGCCTTGCCAGGAGCCCGCCCCTCCTTCCTGTCTTCTCAGTCTCTCGTCGTCGGGAATCTCGGTCACAGGGCCTAGGGAAAAGCGGACAAGGACACTCGCCCTCAACAACTGGCTTGCTCGGCACCCCGACCGTAAGAGATGGCGGAGTGTTCTGCTCTCTGGGCCAGACCAAAACCTCAACCTTCCCCACCGTCATCATTCCATTCCTATGTGACTCTCCAGCCTGGGATCACAGAGAGGGGGATTAGGGGAGGCCAGACTTAGCTATTAACCCTGGCTCTGCATCTTTCCCAGCTGTGTGTGTGACCCTGGCCAAGTCACTCAACTTCCCTGAACATCCATTTCCTCATCTGTGAAAATGGAGACGATATAGGATCTCCCGGAGGGCTGGAGGAGAGAGAGCGCGTGTGTGAAAAGTTCTGGTGCACACGAGCTCCACGATACACACCGTCCTCGGTGGGTTCTTTAGAACAGCTCCAGGAGGGAAATGTTACCGTCCCCATTTTATAGATGGAGAGACTGAGATTGCGGGGGGGAGAGGGGAGGGCAGTGTGCCCGGAGTCCACAGCGAGAGCACCACTCTGCTTGGGCTCTGAGTCCGCAACTCTCTCCCCTACACCGCATCGGGTCTGCAGCGGTCACACCTTCTCGGGGCCTCCAGCATTGGGGGCCAGTGGCGGCCCTGAAAACAGGAACAGTGGTGCCCTCCTTCCCCTGTGACAGTGACACTGGCTCACCCGGTCTAACCCAGTCCTTAGGACCAGGGGAACCCTCACCAGCTGGGAGTTCCAGGCACAGCAGCTGAGAAAAAAGAAGCTCCAACCCCCCTGGAGCCAGCCCACGCCCGAGAGGCCTGAATACAGCTAAGCCACCTCGGGGACACGGTGAGTCAGGGCTCATCTGGTTGCCCACACCGGGCCCTGAGCCAGGGCCCCACAGGTGCGGGCACTCAGGAGCAAAGATGCCCTCTGGCCACAGGATGAGCTGTCAGCTGCAGAGGTGCCCTGGGAAGACACGAGGCGGGCCTCTGGATACAGCCATGGCCCACAAGCCACCCGCACAGAATGGTGGTGGCAGCGTCACCCCGAAGCATGGTCTGTGAAACCAAGTTGGGGATGCTAAAAACCACTCAGAGCCTCACCCAAAGCCCCACCCTGAAGCTGTTTACATTCAGGAATTAGTCAACCAGTCGATAAATACACGCATACTGATAGCGTCTTGTAAGTGCAAACACTGTACCAGACACGGCAGAGAAGACCAGCAAGGGACGGACAGCAGAGCCCCGCGCTCCACACCGCATTAGATCGTTACCTAACTTCCCTCGCAGCTCCTCGCCACGTTCACTGAATGCGCTCCGTGTGCCAGATGGGGAGATTTAAAAGACTCAGTTCCTGTCCCGGATATAAATTATGAGGCAAGGTGCTCTGGGTGTGACCCATTTAGCCTCAGAATGTTCCAGAAGGTTTAAGAGCCTTCTCGGGGATTGGGGGATGAAATATAAAAGGAAAGAAAGGGGCAAAGCGAACCTATGATTTGCCAGCTTTTTTTTTTAATATTTCTTTTTGAGAGAGACAGAGACAGAGACAGAGTGTGAGTGGGGAAGGGGCAGAGAGAGAGGAAGAGACAGAATCTGAAGCAGGCTCCAGGCTCCGAGCTGTCAGCACAGAGCCCGACGCGGGGCTCAAACTCACGAACCGTGAGATCATGACCTGAGCCGAAGTCGGATGCCCGGCCGACTGAGCCACCCAGGCACCCCTTTACCAGCTTTCTTGAAAGTGTTAGAGTTTGCCTCTGAGGACGGGATTGTGTCTCTTGGAAACTCCTGGGCACTTAGCAGTTGTGGTGTCAGGCAGATCACAGCACGGCGGGGGGGGGGGGGGTAGACAGCCACAGAGACCCCAGTCCTCCACCCCCTGAACTCATACAGGCAGTATTTATGACACGGGTGCCGCCTAGGAGGCGAGCAGAGCCACTGACAGTGAGTGGCCTGTGGGCACAGGTGTGAGCTGGGGAATCACCATCCCTCCGGAGGAGCAGAAATGCCAAACAGAGGAGCCACCACAGGAAGTCACGCGGAACAGCGAAGCTGCAACTTAAAGGTGCCTTCGCCCAGCGGCCAGCCCCAGGAAGCCAGCCCTGCAGACAGGGAGCTAGGCAGGGCAGGGATGGAAAAGGCTTCCAGCCTGAGGGCTTCTCCGACCTCTGAAGCCACCAACCACCTTAGCACCCCGTTCTTCCTCCTCGAGCAGGGCCCCTTTTCTCTGCCCAGCATCCTGGTCCTGAGCCAGCAGCCAGCGAAGGGGGGGAACACGAGCCAGCTCACCCTCGCCCACAGCTCAGCCCCACCCTCCCTCCTTCCCCAGTGAGTCACTGGGGCCGCAACAGCTCCAGACATGCAAAGGGTCACGCCTAAAACCAGATAGACAAAGTGCTTCGTTGGCCAGACCCCTGGGTGACAGAGGGGCCGGGGCTCCAGTGGAGACAGGCCAGGTGTCCCCAGAAGCACAGCTCAGAGGCTCAGGAGGGACCGGCTAATGCACCTCAGGCCTGGCGGCTAATGAGGGGAGAGAGCCATCTCGAAGGTGAAGCCTCCACAGCCCGTGAGAACAGGAGCCGCTTGGACCCAGGGCTGTAGGCTGGCCCTGGCAGGGCACCCACTGACCATCCAGGCTCAGGGCTCTCCTTCTGGCACAGCCAGGACCAGCACCCTCCCCTCCCACCTGCCCTGGCCCATTCAGGTGGCTGAACATAGGGATGCTAGTGTGGGATTCGAGACCACGGTGGCAAGGGTCTGTTTTTGTTTTTTTTGTTTTGTTTTTTTTTTTTATTTTTTTTTTCCAACGTTTATTTATTTTTGGGACAGAGAGAGACAGAGCATGAACGGGGGAGGGGCAGAGAGAGAGGGAGACACAGAATCAGAAACAGGCTCCGAGCCATCAGCCCAGAGCCCGACGCGGGGCTCGAACTCACGGACCGCGAGATCGTGACCTGGCTGAAGCCGGACACTTAACCGACTGCGCCACCCAGGCGCCCCAAGCAAGGGTCTGTTTTTTACATTTGAGTCCCTGCTCCCAGTCTCTCCCACACCCCTGGAGCTTGTACCAAGCCCAGATAGATGGTCCCTTCTTTTCCCACACAAGTCAGGCAACGCCAGGCTTCCCCTGGGGCGCTGAGGGCCCTGCCCTGCGGTTACCCAAAGGAGGGTCTTTGGAACTTTGGGAAATTCTGCACATTCAGCAGAGATTCCTAAGTCTTTGGAGCTGGAAGACATCTGAAAGCCATGCTGTCAACAGGGTAGCTGTCTTAATTTAAATTATATTTAAATTAATTTAAATTAAGGGGCGCCTGGGTGGCCCAGTCAGTTAAGTGTCCAACTCTCACAGTTTGTGAGATCGAGCCCTGCATCAGATTCTGTGCTCACAGCTTGGGATTCTCTCTCTCTCTCTCTCTCTCTGCTCCTCCCCCACACTCTCTTTCCCTCTCTCTCTCCCTCAAAAATAAAAAAATAAACGTTGAAAAAATTAATTTGGGTGCCGGGGTGGCTCCGTCGGTTAAGAGTGAGACTTCGGCTCGGGTCATGATCCCGAGGTTTGTGGGTTCGAGCCCCGCATTGGGCTCTGTGCTGACAGCTCGGAGCCTGGAGCCTGCTTTCAGATTCTATGTCTCCCTCTCTCTCTGTCCCTCCCCTGCTCATGCTCTGTCCCTCTCTCTCTCAAAATAAATTAACATTAAAAACGTATTTTAACACCATATGCTAATTAATTTGGATGTAAATTTTAAAAGTAACATAAAAATATTTTAATAAAATAAAATAATTAAACTAAATTAAAAATTTAGCTCATTGCTTGCAATAGTCACGTTTCAAGAGCTCAACAACCACACAAGGGTCACCACGTTAGACAGGGCAGATGTGGAACACTTCCGGCACCGCCGGAAGTCCTGTGGGACAGCACCGTCTGGTATTTACAGATGGGGAAGGCGAGGTCCAGAGAAGTGAGAACGGGAGAGTGTTGGGGCCCCAGGACCCCCCATCTGCCAGCTCCCTACCCCGAGGCCCACCTGACACTGGCTTACAGTATCCTTCGTGATGGGAGGGACTGGAGTGGAGACCCGCTAAGGCAGTGGACTGCTTGGAAGTCAGAGAGAGATAAGTCTGCTCCATCTGTAAGGCTGAGAGATCATATATCTAAGGCTGCAGGGACACACACACCATGACGCGGGCCAGAAGCAGCGAGAGAAGAACGAGGCTGTCCTGTCGATTCAAAACTGCAAGGAGGATGTGCAGCACCTCTGTGGATTGGGGACAAGACCCTGGTGGATCCAAGTAGCGGACTCCATGCCCAGGGCAGAGGGTCTCTGCAGGGGTGACATCCAGAGGAGCGTCCTTCCCCCACTGCCCTTAGGGAACAGAGCCTCTTCCTCCCAAGAGCCAGCACGAAGTCAGCCGTGGGGGATGGGGGGTGGGGGGGAGTCCAGCCTAATTGCTGCTACAGCCAAAAACAGCCTTGCCACCGGCGTCAATGTCAAGATGACAGGAACCATAAGACACACACTCCACAAGATAGGTCCATGGGCCCCGATGCCTCCGTGCACCAAACCTGAAGACAAGATGCACACTGGAAGGAGCACAAGTTTGAGTATCTGTCCCCCAAAAGATGGACACCGGCGGTGGCGCTCCCACTCACTGTGGGGAGGACGCCAAGAGCAGTGGACCTTCAGGCCAGCCCAGCGGCATGCGCATTAGCGATCAGATGCACCATACACACAAGGCAGGGAGAGCCATTCCCCAAGCTACGAAGAACAGAACGAAATGACTCACACCCAAGGTAGAGACCTCTACCAGAGGGAAAGTCCCAAACACTGAAAATAGGATGAGGGGGTAGGATATGAGACGAAAAAAGAGACACACCCGGGGGGGGGGCGATCTATGCTCCTAAACACTAAGCAGCCAAGAGGAAGAAAAAGCTCCGCGTAGAGCGAAAACCCCCAACAGAGCAGGGGAAAGAGAATTCTGCAGAGCTCCTGGGGTGTGCCAGGTTCCGTGCTGTGGTTCCACACCTGGGGTCTCATTCGATCCCAGTCACGGCCCTGTGTGATTAATAATTAATTGTCCTGGTTTTAGAGACGCAGCAACAGGTCCCCAGAAGTAAGAAGACTGCCCCAAGGATAAGCTAGAGTTGAGATGCAAGCCTGGGTTTCTAGAACTCTGTGACTCCAAAGCAAACGGTCTTTAGCGAGGCGGAGGGATGGAGGGCACAAAAAAATACACACACAGGATGAGAAACCACAGAGAAAGATGCACGACAGAGATACACAGAAAACAGAGGCCTGGGCTGGAGGAGGAGGGCCAGAGAGACGCCCGCAGAAAGATGGAGAGGCCTCTATGCACATCTAGAGGGATATGAGGTGCGAGGGGCATTACCCCCAAGAGAGGGAAGGACTGAGATTACTGGAGGGGACCCAAAGACCCAGGGAGCAGCGGGAGATTCGCCCAGAGAGCAGTGACACCTTTCAGGTGGCTTTCAAGGGCCAGAAGCATAGGAGGAAGGGCAAGAGGCCACCAGCCTCCTTTGCCCACACACCGGCCACCTCCTGGCCAACAGCTTGGGGACAGCAAACCCAGATGGGCAGAGACCCAGGCATCCTACAGCCCAGGATCTGAGGGGCCTTTTGGTTCCGGGGCTCGTTGAGGCCATGTCCCTACAAGTCAGCAATCCTGAGCTACACAGATCCAGCCCACCTGTAGACTCTCCCGGGCCCCAGCAAGCGAAGGCCAAGAGAATCGTCCCCTCTGGGGCTTGGGCAGCCTAAGACCCACTCTAGAGAAAGGCACCAGTAAGGCAAGGCAAATATTTCCACTCACTGGGAACAGACACAACAGGCAGACCCTCATCCCAGAGGCACAAGGACAAACAGGGGTGGCATCTCTTCCAGGGCCCAAGCCTCCAAATGAGCCTCCGTGTATGCAGTTGCCACGTATGGAGAGACATTCCGAGAAAAACGAGGGCACGCACACAGCGCGTGTGCACACAGACGCTCATCAGCCCTGTTCTCCACCCTTCGCAGCCCTGAGCGGGGCCACAACCCCTGCCTTCACCCTCTCCCCGCAGACACCTGGTCTGGGAAGCCCCAGGCCCTGCCCATCATGGAGGGCACCTACACCTGTTACCCTGGTGCCCGGGAGTCTGTCTCCCTCTACGTGTGTGCCCCTGCCCATCTCCTTGCTCCCTTGCTCTCTGGGCCACTAGCCCAGCCCACGACTCCCACCAAGGAGGAAGTTCCTCCAACCTCATCACTCGAGCCCTCTCCTCCCTGTCAGCCCCTCACCACCATGGGGAGTTTTCTGCACCTCCACGTCCAGGGCATCCCCACTCCTACCCCACCAGCCAGCTGCCCACTGCCTTCCCCCATGACACCTTTCTCCACTTCTCCCCCGGCCATCGGCCATCGGCGCGCTGCTTCCTCCCACCCACCCCCCAACTCCCCAGCGAGCTCCAAGTTCTCACTTTCAGCGGGGAGGGAGATTCCCTCTTCCTCCCCTGACCCAGAGGGACTCTCCTTCTCCTTGTGACGGGCTTGGGGCCAGGAGCACATTATCCAGCCCAAGTGCCCGCACCTGGCCACACAGCCAGGAAAGAGAGAGCCTTTACCCAGGACCGCTGGGACGAAGACACCAACTCCAAGGGTGGCACCCTCCACGGGGCAGGGGTGGTGAAGAACAGTCCGTCTCCCCCTGGGGGAAGGTTACAGCCGGGAGGGCGCAGAAACTCCCCGACCACAGGCGAGCTCTCCGCCCAGCGGTCAGGCCACGCTAGTGCAGGGGCGCAGGGCCAGGCCGGGCGGTTGGCTCTGCAGCCAAAGAGCCGCCCCCCATCCCAGCCAGGACACGAAGCCGGGATCAGCTCCAGGCACTTCCCCTTCCCCTAGAACCTCCGCTCTGGCCCCCAGGGACAGGGCAGGATGCCCCTCCCTGACCAGCCATGTGCAGTGCCTCGTCCGGCATCACTCAGCCTTACTCCCAGAGCTATCCTCACTCTCCCGAGGGCCTCTGGATGCAAACTCCAGGGCCCAGAACCTGTCCAGGATGGAGAAACTGACTCCAGCGCTTATCTGCAGCCCCTCCAGCCCCTATGAAACCTCCACTACCCGGGCAGAGTCCCACTGCTGTCCCCTGCCCTAAAAGTCCCACAGGCAAGCAAAAAGTCCCACAGGCCACCATGCATAGCCAGAGGGCCATCTGCTCACAGGTAATAACACACACCTCCCCACTATGACATTAGTGGTCACCGGGACTCAAGGCCACAGTGAAACCTCCATGCTTGGGACGCAAGACCTCCAGCTACAACAGCCCAGCAGTCTCACGGGCGGGAAGTGAGGCCAGGGTGAGGAAGAGGGGCTCTCTCAAAACTCCTGTGTGCATACTCATTCCTGCTAAGCCCCACTGTGGCCCATCCACACAGCCCCCACGCCAGGCATGGAAGAAAGCGACCTTGCTCCGGAAGGCCTGGGAGCCCAGCAGGGATGGGCAGAGACCAGGGACATGCCAGCTCCCCAGGGGGCCTGGATGAAGCCCATGGGGGACAAAGAAACAGCAAAAGGCCCTAGACATTGGCCCCCACCCGACTGAAACCAGCACATTCTAAACCCTCCCCAGCAGCCGCCTGCCTTCCTCTCCTCACGTGCACAGGGCATGCACAGGCTTACCACCTCCAGGGAGAGAAACCTGGGGGCGCGGGGGCGGGGGCGCAGGGAGAGTCAGCAGTGGGAGGGTTCCCATGAAGAGTAGGATTAGCTCTCCTGGTATGCCTCTGTCTGTCCCCAGGCGGTTCCCAAGTTCTGAGGAAGGTTAGTGACCACACCCCAGAGCCCCACACACCCCTCCGCCCCCACAGCTTTGCCCCAACCTCTCAAACCAGCTGCTCAGGATCTGGGCAGCATGCTCCACCAGGGCCTGCCAGCCAATTCCGAGCTGAGCCAAGGAATCCAGCCTGGCAATGCCTGGGCACCTCCACCCAGGAGGGCCTCCTGTTCAGGTGATCCCGGAGACCCCCATACCATTCCCTGCCCTTGTCTGCTGCTGGCCTTCCCCCACCCCCTCCCGTCTCCACGAGTCTCCCATGGTTTACTCTCTCTTGTCCCACCCTGGGCCCTGGACCTGTAGCCTCAGGACCCTGAACCAAGTCCGGCTGGTACGAGTCCTCAGCTCTGTGGGGTTAGCTCTTCAAGGAACTGCCCAGACCAAGACCCTGAGCCATTGCTAAGGGCCTCCATGTCAGCAGCACTAAGCCCCGCACGACTTACGTGGCTCCCTATGTGTCCTTGTTCAATGACCAGTGTCTCTGCATATAATCTCCTAAGGACAAGACTTTACAGAGGAGCTTAAAACACCCCCTGATCCCCATTTCGAACCCTGCAGACCCTGTGTCCTCTGCTAGCCCAGTTTTCAAGATCCCAAGTCCTCTCCTACCCCGCCCCACCCCCACCTCCTTCCAACCACAGCTCACAGCTCAGAGCGAGGAGGTGCCCCCTAAGCCTGGGGTGCCCTTCTGCTCCCCACTCTGCACACTCACTCTGCACACTCTGCCTACCAACGGCTGGCCCAACCCATCAATCCCTTTGGGCCAAGTAGAAGGAAGCTTCCCCATTCAGCTTCGGAAAGGAAGTGAGGGCCACACCCAGCTCCAGGGATTTCCCTCCTGGGGGGCAGCGGAAGAGAGGAAAATGAAAGCGGACCCTGCTCCCCCAGTTTTGAGGCAGCATAGGTGTGGAGGCCTGAAAATGCCTTCCAAGGCATCTTCAATCTCTTCCTCTTTCCCGCCCCCCCACTCCCGCGCCTTCACCTGTCACTACAGCCCCACACTGTCACTATGCCTCACAACATCAACCCAGCCCCTACCAGTGCGGGGCAGTGCAAGGAAGGGCAGGTGAACCCTGTCATCGGAGGCTGGATTCTAAAGAAGGAACGGTTTCAAAACCAATTATTGGGAGCCCAGCGCTGTGCTGGGGACACAGAGGTAAATATCGTAGTCCTTCTTCCTCCTAAACGCCAGGTCATTCTCTAAGGACCCCACTGCCATGGGATGATCCCACCCTGCCTTTCCACAAATCCACTACACAGAGCAGGGCTCTCAGCGGCCACCGCGCAAACTCCCTCGGGGCACCTCACCACCACCCCTCTGCAGCCACACCCAGTGAAAGGCGAGAGCACACACACCACGCACACAATTCTCCGTGGCCACGTTGTGGGTGCAGGCGCCCAACTAGAGCCCTGAGTTGCCCCCTCTGCCCACTCGGCTCCCCTCCCACGCAAGGGGGGCACAGCCAGGCCTGCTCCGACCCCACGTGTCCCTCGCGGCCAGCTCCGCCCAGGGCTGCGCCCCCACATCCCCGGCCCTGGCACTGCAGGGGGCGCCCAGCCCAGCCAGGGGAGGGCCAGGCCCTCACACACTGCACACCCTCTCCCTGCATGGGAAAGCCTTACATAACACCGCTCTCCGAACACACCCTAAGCACTCAAGCCTTTCCAACTCCGTGGCAGGACCTCGTCCCCCAACCCTCTCTCCAAGAGCGCACCGCTGGAATGGAGGGTCCAGAGAGCGCAGCGAAGCCCTCCTCCTACGCGGGGCCCCGCTCCTGCCCCCATCTCCCACACACAGCCCCTTCCCCTCCTCCCCTTTGCCCCTCACCACTCCTCCCCGAGTTCTGGTTTGAATTAGTCAGCGGCTCCAACCACCACATTCCTCAGGCTGCTGGCGCCGAGCCAGGCGCTGGGGCGGGGGCCATCCCGCCCCGACGAGTTTGGGAGTGGGGTGGGGGAGAGCGCACCGCCCCCGAAGGGGAAGGGGCGGTCCCGAGGGCCGGGCCGCCACACCGCCCCCCCCTCCCCGCCCACCCCAGTGCTGGAATCTCCCTAATTACGCCCCCCACCCCCACTCCCACCCTTCCCGCCGGGGGGCGCGCTGCAAACGTCCAGGCAGCGCCGCCCCGGAGGAAGCAGGGAGTCTTCTGGAGCCGGGAACGCGGAGCGGCCAGACTAGGGCGGGGCAGCTGGAGGGGGGCTGAGAAAGGGAGAGGCCGGTGGTACAGAACTGGGTGGGGCCGGGAGGACTCCGGACGCGAAGTTAGAGGCGGAGGTGTGGGGAGCGGGGAGGGACAGCGGAGGGGGCGCGGGAGCGCGGGGGCTCCGGGAGGGGCCAAGGGGCCGCGGCGGCGACCTCGGAAACTTCTCCAGTAAACACGGAATAGGAGCTACAGCAGTGCGCTGAGCCACCGCCCCAAAGAGAAGGAGGGGATGGGACAGGGGCCCCCGGACCAGGAATAGGGCTCCCTGCCGGGCAGTAGAACTAACAATCAGCCCTCGAGAGAAATAAGGACTGGAGCAAAGCGCGCTTCGGAGCGATTTTCCAACTTTGCCCAACTTGCGCCCCACCTCCGGAGGCAGAGTTCGGCTCCCAGGGCGCGGCGCGACGCGACGCGTCGCCTGCCCGCGCGACCCGGGGCTGCCTAGCTTGCTCCACGCCGTTTGAATCCTCGCAGCGCGCCTGGCCCAAGAGCGCGGCCCAAACCCTGCAACCCACCTCCCCTCGCGCGTTCGCGGAGTCCTGTTCCCGCGGCGCCGCGGTGCGCCCCGTGCCCCTACCTGCGCGCTCAGCCCCAGGGCACAGCCATAGCCCGCGCGGGGCCCCAGGTCGCGGTGCTGCGGCTGCTGCAGGCGGCGAGCCCCGGTCGGGGCGGGTCCGGCAGGGCGGGCGGTGCAGTCCCCGCGGCGGAGCTGCTCCGAGTGGCCGGGCCCCCGCGCGCGGAGGCGGCTCTTGTAACTCCGGCTCCGGCGGGCGGGTCTGCCCCGAGCAGTGGGGAGAGGGCGGGGCCGGGCGGGGCCGGACTGGGGCTGGGACTGGCGAGCGGGGGCCGACCCTACAAGGACCCGGGAGCGGACTGCCGGCGTGGGGGTGGGGGGGGGCCACTGGGGGTCGCAGGGACGTGGGGGCGCCGCACGTCCGAGGGGCTGCCTTACCCTGCCCCCATCTAGTGCCCCCGTCCCTGGCGCGTGCCTGGATCTACCCCCAACGTATGCAGTGTGTGGTCTCCGCGGCCAGAAACTCCTCGAAGCTCCCCAAGGCTCATCCTCCCAGCTAGAACCGCGAATCAGCTCATTTTGCGGGAGCGGCTGGGGGGCTTGGGTGATTCGGCCGCGACCTCCAGCCTGGCGCGAACCTTTTGAGTTTTCTCTCAACCCAGGAACCTACACTTCAAATTCCAGGCCCCTGTCTCCTCCTGAGCTCCAGGCAGCCGCGCCCATTTCTCGCCTCGCCCCTTTCGGAGGGCCCCCAGCCCCTCCCCCCACAAAGCCGGTCTGAAGACGCTGGCCCCACCCCTGGAGTTAGGGTGCCCACGTGGAGTCACCAGGGCCCCACGCACCACGGTGCTGCTCCGGCCGCTGCAGCGACATGGGAGTCAGGCCGGCAGCCTCCCCACCCCCCCCCCTTCTGCAGACTCCTTGCAGGCCGGAGCGCCCGCCTTTCTACCTACCATTTCTTATCCGAGTCCCTCCCCCACCTCCCCACTTGGAAGGACGCTGTTTCCAGATTTACTGCGATTTCCCACAGCCACTTCTAACTCCATGAGATTTTATTAACCGCTTAATGATGGGGTGCAGGGGGGCCTTCTGGCGCTACGCAGTCCCCTTCCACCTCCCATTCTCTTCTCCCCCGACGACTCCTCTTATCCTTCCTCCTAGGCGGCCACCCACTACCCGCATCGAGGAAGCTTTCCTTCCTTCCCGAATGCTGAGGAAGGGAGACCCCAGGCTGGGGGGTCCAGGAGAAGACCTGGCTCCAGGCAGGAGCTCCCTCCTCGCTGCAAGATCATGAGTGGGCTAGGGCTGAGACCTGCGGTCCTGTCCTCTGAAATGGCAAACATGTTTACAGGCTAAAAATACCCAGCAGCCAACTCTGCTGCCAGCCCTGGGGGCTGTGTCCCAGGTCCAGTTACCAGCACAGGGTACAGGCCGTGGGGGAGGGAAGACATAGCAAAGGAGCCATAGCTGTGCAGACTCATACAATGGACACGGAAAGGTGGAGACACATGTGTAGACATTCAGACAGGCATCGACATGCAAAGACAGACAGACAAAGCAGAGACTGGGGCACTAGCATTCTCTCTATGTCTCTGTCTCTATGTCTACTGTCTCTAACTTGCTCGTGTGTGCAAGAACGTTCTCTCTCTCTCTCTCTCTCTCACACACACACACACACACACACACACACACATACACACACGTAGATACGGACTCAAACCCATGGCAGAGGCAGTCCCACCACACACATAACAAACACAGCCATAGACCCAGGATTTCTAAAGAAGCACCCTCTCCATTTTGTTCTGTACACCTTCCCTAGAACCTGCCTTATTTAAATGTTTGTTTATTCTTGAGAGAGTGTGAGCGGGGGAAGGGCAGAGAGAGGGGGCAGAGGATCAGAATCCGGCTCTGCGCTGACAGCCTCGAGCCCTATGAATGGGGCTGTCGAACTCACAAACCCTGAGATCATGACCTGAGCCAAAGACCAGGGACCGAGGCTCAACCGACTGCCCCCCCAACCTGCCTTATTAAAAAACCGGTGCCTGGGTGGCTCAGTGGGTAAGCATCGGACTTCAGTTCAGATCATGATGTCACGATTTGTGAGTTTGAGCCCCGAATCCTGCATCGGGCTCTGTGCTGACAGCTCAGAGCCTGGAGCCTGCTTTGGATTCTGTGTCTCCCTCTCTCTCTGCCCCATCCCTATTCATGCTCTGTGTCTTAAAAAATAAAACATTAAAAAAAATTTTTTTTAAGTTTATATATATACACACACACACACACACACACACACACATACATATGTATATATGTATACAAACTTCAACTTTGGGATGCTTTTAAAACACAAAAACCAAGAGCTATATATTTCCCTTACCAATGGCTTTTAATTCATATTTCATTTTCAGAAACATCTACTCGGCTTTTAAAAAATGGACCAAGAATACAGATAAAGTGGCCCGTAACGCTCCAAGTCAGACAATCCTTGTTGACATTTTTTAAATAAAATCAATGCCTCCATCTGGTGAAGAATGTAAACAATACAGAAAGGTAGGACAATAAAAAGTAAACATCTCCTTCCTCCCCTCCTCAGGCCCTCTCCCCAAAAGTAACCACTGCTAACAGTGTACCAAAGGATATCTAACTTTATGAAATGAATCATCTGGTTCCTTGAAAGTGCAAGTTTTCCCAGGACATATTTTTTTTTAAAAATGTTAATGTTTATTTTTGAGAGAGAGAGACAGAGCGTGAGTGGGGGAGGGGCAGAGAGAGAGGGAGACACAGAATCAGAAACAGGCCCCAGGCTCTGAGCTGTCAGCACAGAGCCCATCGCTGGGCTCAACCTCACAGACGGTGAGATCATGACCGAGTCGAAGTCGGACGCCCAACCGGCCAACCGACTGAGCCATCCAAGCGCCCCTTCCCAGGACATATTTAAATGGGAGTGGATTTACCTAGGTTTTCAGAAGGATAGCTCGGATGATTTGCCACAAAGACACAGGGGATCTGCAGAAGGGCTCTGGGAGTTTGGAGGGAGGGGCTGGAGCAGGAAAGGAACAGTGGGGGAAGGGTGCAGGTGTTGTGCCCTCACTGCAGCTTGGGCTCCTCCGTCAGCCCCCCAGGAGTGAAAGAGCAGAGGCTAGTGTCCTGGGCTCCAGGCCAACTTATCTGCTGCATTGTTTGTTCTGGCCACCCTCTTGGTCAACAGAGAAGAAGGCAGGAGGGGCTGGGTTTGGAGCAGCTATAGAGCAGGGGTTACTGTCCAGGTACTTCATTCAGAGGTAAGAGTGTCAAGATCCCTGGTGGGGGATGGTCCTGGGGACTGGCTGTTGCCCCACTCCAAGCAGGAGTGTAGAGAATGGGGTAACCCAGACCCTTGCCCGGTACAAAGCCACGATCGTGCCTGCTGGAGCTGGGATTTCCTAGGCCAGCTTCCACAGCGCAGGGGAAGGGAAACATATTCAACAATTTTCAGTGATGTGATTGGAGACACACACACTCTTTTGGAAATTTCTGCCAACCCTTCTCCTTCTGCCTACGGCTGTGGCTCTCCCCCCCGCCCCCCCAAAGCTACTCTAATGGTGATTGTGTCTAATGCCACAGCAGGCACTATCATGTGTTAGCTCATTTAATCCTCACATGCTCTGGGAGGAATGGTCTGAGAGGGTTAGTGATTTACCTAAAGGCACAAAACCCTCAGAAGCAGGGGTCAAAACTCCCACTGGCATCTAAGCTCCATGAGGGCAGGGAATTTTTTGTTCTTTGCTGTCTGTCCTGCGCCTAGAGCCGAGGCTGGCATGTAACAATCAATGAAGAACACTGTGTGGAATGAATGAGTGAATGAAGGAATGAATGAATGAACCAACTACAGGTACAACTGGCCCCACAGCCCTTGTTCTTTTCACAACAGCATCCTGAACCCCACACTTCCCTTCAAGGTCAACCTCCAGGGAGCAGTCACTCCACTTACAGACCTCACGTGCAGCTACACAAAGCTACACAAACAGTTATTGTGCTTCCAACACAAGGCCAGGGGCCCACGGGGGGGGGGGGGGGAGCGGTGCAGGGAATGGAGAACTTGACAGGATGCAATCCCTGCCCTCAAGGTGCCCTGTCCTGAAGGAACTGTATTCTGAGTCCCCTGCAGGTCCTATGCTTTGGGAAAATCGGACATGATCTTTTCGGCCAGGTCTTTTACACGGATACCTCACCCCCCCACCCGCACACAGATACACACACTATTTCTTTAGTGATAAGGATTCCTGCGGTGTCAACTTTGCAAAGAAAACCTGTATCTTGGGGCGCCTGGGGGGCTCAGTCGGTTAAGCGTCCGACTTCGACTCAGGTCACGATCTCGCAGTCCGTGAGTTTGAGACCCGCGTCGGGCTCTGGGCTGATGGCTCGGAGCCTGGAGCCTGCTTCCAATTCTGTGTCTCCCTCTCTCTCTGCCCCTCCCCCGTTCATGCTCTGTCTCTCTCTGTCTCAAAAAAAAAAAAAAAAAGAAAAGAAAAGAAAAGAAAACCTGTATCTTCGGGGAGGCTTCAGATTCGTCTGTCAAATTAAGGGCTACCCAGGGATCAGGGAGGACTTGAGCCCTCCCGCTGGCACTCCCATTATCTTTCAGCGGCATCCCACACCACAGTCCTGCAGATTCACTGGCAGAGCTAGGTGAGTTCTAGGACTCGTCATCACTGGGATACCCCAGCTTCCCCAGAAGTTTTGCTCCCTCCCCGCAGGGGGTTCCCTGGTGTGTACACACAGTGTGTGTGATGAACCTTGGGCTCCTAGGTTGCCAGGCGACGTGCCTCTGTTTTGTTCCTATTATGCCCATTTCCATAGCAACCACAAAGGGAGCTCTGTGGGCAGGCCCCTGGCCAGGGGATTCCCCTTCCCCTCCCTCCTCACCACAGTCCCCTTCTCTAAAATCAGTGTATTACAGGGAAGACAAGACGCCGACTGCTCAAAAAGTAATCATGGCTTTTAAACTGTGATCCCAGAAAGGAAGTGAAGTGTGCAATCTGTTTGCAGTCTCTTTGAAAGCAGACTCCCTGCCCCTCCCATGAGGGCCCTCTGGCGTGTCAGCCTTAGAAGCAGAGAAATGACTGTTACCCCTCCTTTGAGCCATCTGGGATCTCCCAGACCCCACCTCCACCCCATACACACACACCCGGAGCTTAGCATCTCTGCCAAACATCAGGCCCTTCCCTGTTCCCTTTTCACTGCTTCCCAATCTGTCTTCCCCAGAGAACAGCAGACCTAGTGGGTGATTCTGGGATCCACACATTAGGTGCTCAGCAATCATCAAACCCCAAACTCCTCACCCGCACTCAAAATCTGAAGTCGAGTATCCCGGCTCCGTTCAAATCCCAGCCTGTATTTAAACCCCGGACTTCAAATAAGGAGTTCCTGAATCACTCAGATCAGACAGCCGGGATACCGGAAACCCGCCCATTACACTCGGTCCTAATTGAAATCTTCAGGCCAAAGCAGAACCCAAGTTAAAGCTGATTAGAGAAGAAGAGACGACAGGCAGGGCTCTGAGTGCAGACTCTGGGAGGAAAGAAGGCACAGAAAGGCCGTCCAGGCAAGAGAAAGGGGACGAAGTGAGCAGGGCGAGTGGGACAGGTGGACATACCTGTCACTGCCTGATTCCAAGCACAGTCAGAGACAGCCTAGAGGCCGGGGGAGGTGTGGGTGTGCAGATGCGGGGAGAGCAAGAAGATATAGGAAATGTGGAGCCGAGATTAACGAAAACAGTGGCAAAGCATGATTGCATAGGCTGCAAAGGAGGGAGGTTGGAGGGGGGAGGAAAGGGGAGCTCAGAACTGAGCTGGGGACCCGGCAGTCTGACTGTAAGTAAACAGGAGCCCAGGGAGGGAGCTGGAATGAGCAGCCGACGCCCCAGCCAGCTCCCCTCCCCAGCAGGGAGCGGGGAGCGGGGAGCGGGGAGGGAGGGGAACACCAGGCTCCTCTCCCCTTTTTTGGAATCTGCCTTTCCGCCACCCTTTCCAACTTCCAACTTCCTCTGCCTTTCCCCCAGTTTGGGGGGTTGTGGGGGGGGGCCGGGGGAAGAGACCAGCCTGGGTTTCCCTCCCTCTTCTACTTACACTTCCCAAGTCCAGTTGAAGGAGATCAGGCTGAGCCGTGAAGGAAAGGCCTAGGCTGCCCAGAGCCTGAGTCACCACATAGTTGAGGTTCCTGTCACTCGAAGTCCCGCCTCTGCTACACCCTGTGCCCTCTGCCCGCCCCAGGACTTGGAGCACCGGGGTTGACCTGCCCTGGGACTTGCTCCACTTCTGTGCTTCTCGCTCAGCCAGGGCTGCTGGTGGCTTCGGATACCACCTTCTCTCTGCCTCCCAAACCGAGAGTGCATCCTTCTCTCCCTGCAGCTTTGGGGGGAAGCGCCCTCCTGCTCTTAAGAGCAAAAGTGACTCAGTGAGTGGCTTCGAGAACTGTGGAAAGGCTAGCATGCCCCCTTGATAAGTCACTTCCCTCTCTGGGCTCATTTCCTCCTGGGTGAAATAAAGGGATGACTTGATGTGGTCTCCCCGGCAATCCCAATCCCGAATAAGGTACATTCTGGACGTCTGAGTCAAAGAGATAGAGTGTAAGCATTGAGGAGGCTGGGAGAAAGGGGTATGTTTGCTAACCCCCGTCCTAACTGGAGTGGGTGGCATGAGGCACAGGCACCACCACCATAGGGCAGCCAACACCCTAGGTGACTGGGTGATTCAGGCCCCACATAGAGGCGGACTGGCAGGAAAGCACCCCGTGGCTTCCCTGTGACTCAGGGGAAATGCAGAGCTCCCTGAAGAATGACTGCTCAGGGTCCCGCTATAACCAACTCATCTCCCTTACACCTAGAAAGTTTCCGGTTGCACTGCAGGTCCCACTGCCTTTGATGGGCGCCCTAAGCTCATCATACTGCCTCCCTGGCCTACTCTACCCCTCCTACCTGGCCTTGGCAACCCCTCTTCCCTCGGCCTTCAACCCCATAGCCCTCCGGGCCCTGCCAGGTCCCCTCATTTACCCTTTGGCTCTGCCCATCCTCACTATCCACCCCCATCCCAGTGGAGCCAGCCAGATGATTGCAAAAGGGCTGAGCCAGCGGGAGAGGCCCTCACATGACAGCTGTTCCTGCTGCGGAGGGGAGGGGGCAGCTGGAAGTAGAGGGAAGCACATTCCATGGGAGATCCGATCAGAAATAGCCCCAAACCCTGACCATCCAGCCCCTGTTCTGCACATGGCCAGCCCATTGTGTAAACAAGGTAAGGTCAGTAGGCTTTCTTTGTAATCCTGAGGATATCAGGAAAACAGGGGGCAGGGGGAGGTTCCCAAAGGGGAGGGGGCCACAAGAATGAAAAGAGCCAAGGAACATCTAGAGATCCAGGGTCACCAAGGGCACTTTGGCCATTTCAGCAGGTCCCACCTGCCCATGGCGTTCTCTCTCTTATGAGACGTTCAGTGCTAGGGTCCGGCAGCCACCATAACCACCATTCCACCCATCCCTTGGGTGCTGAAGCACTGGGACACCCCAGTCATTCCACTGGAGTAAAACAACAGCCTCCTCCGGGAGCCATGCCAGCCTGATTAGAGCAAACAGACAGGAGCAGGTGGCAGTTTCTCTAACCTTTCAGGAGTGCCTATATTTCAGCTCCCCGGCATTAGGGGAGGCAGAGAGGAGAGGGTGAGGACCCCAGAATTGCGCTCAAACATACGGAGGACCAGGCTAAGCTGGGGAAGTTACCCTGCACTGTAGGTACAGCTTGGTGGGGAGAGGCAGGGAAGCCAGAGTCACCCAGGAAAACCCATTTGATTGTGTGGAGGGAAAGTTCTGGGTTCTGGGGACAAAGAGTGCTGGTTGCCATGAAAACCACAGTATTAATTTCAGAAATGACTGGGTGGAGCCTCCGAAACACTTTATTCCTCTCCCTTCAACATTCTAGACCCTTCCCCCACCTTTCAAAAGGGGAAGTGGCACATTGGGGCATGTGGGCAGCTGGTGGGATGGGCCTGACCCAGTGTGCCGAGCAGCTGTCCAGCTCCAGCTCAAACAGGACATGAAAAAAAAGAAGACAATCTAGGTCTTTCTTGGAAGAACTTTAAAGGCTTTCGACTTTTTAATAAGTGACTTAAGCAGAAGCGCCAACAAAGCTAAAATAAATAGCTGCTTATGACCAGTATTTACCAGTTTACATACAGGCGTTCCCATTCACACTCGGGGCTTCGGCAAGATTTCATCTGCAGCAAGGGCGGGGATAGAGCTAGAGAATATCATGCTGAGCGAAATAAGCCAGTCGGAGACAGACACATAGCATACGATTTCACTCCTATGTGGCCTTTAAGAAACAAAACAAACGAGCAAACAGAAAAGAGAGAGCGATAAACCAAGAAACAGACTTCGCTACAGAGAACCAACGGATGGTCACCAGAGGAGTGGAGGGTGGGGGTTGGGTTGACACGGGGTTTGGGGACTAAGGAGCGCCCTCGTCTGATGAGCACCCCGCGATGATGTATGGAAGTGGTGAATCACTACACTGTGCACCTGAAACGAATGGGACACTGTATGTCAACGATACTGGAATTCAAGTGAAAGAAAAGATTTCGTCTGCGGTCAACTGCACCCTTGAGCCCCGACGACCCCTCTCTAGTTTCTCCACCTCCCTTTAGGGATGCTCTAAGGTTTTGCCCAGTAGGTGGATAAAACAGCTTCCTCGGTCCACCTTACCCTAGTTCTCCAGGAACACGCCCTGTTCTCAGCCCCGACCCACTCGCAACACCCCCTTCCCTTTCCTGCCCGGGACCTCGGCCCCCGCCGGCAGGCGCCACACGGTGGGCGCCGGGATGCCAGTTCTAGGTGGTGCGCGGGTGGCGCGGGCCTGCCCCGCGTGTCAGGAAGAGGGCCCGGCAGAGACGTCCCCCCTGGCGCGCAGGCGCTCACGGGGCCGCCTCGGCGAGCCGGGCGGGGCCGGGAAGAGCGGAGGAGCCGGGCTGAACTCCAGCCAGCGCGGGGCCCTGGCCTGGATCGGGGAGGGAGGGCGAGAGTCCCGAGCCCGGGGAGCCCGGGGCTGTGCGGTGACTCAGGCCTCCCCGGGGCAGGGCGGGACCCGACCAACTCCAGATGGACCTCCCCTCTTTCCCGCCCCACATCTGCCGCTAGAAACTCCTGCTGTTAACCTCTTTCTTGCCCACCCCGGCGGGAAGGGGCCCTTCAGTTTCATCCCGCTTTGGAGGCCAACAGCGAGAGCCACCGAGGCCTCGACACCCTCCCCTCGAGCTGCCCACCCCACCTCTGCTTGTGGGTACTGGCCCTCCCCCAAGCGCAGGCCCGGCCTCATCCAACAACCTGGCCGCCCTTCTCTGCACCAAACCGCCAGTTTGGGGCACAGGAGGCAGGACGTGAGGATGAGTCACACTTCCTGCAGTCGGAGAGAGGCTGGGTCCACCAGACCCACCCAGTCCACATGGGGTGCCAGGCCTGCGGCAGCCCGCGCTCTAGCCCACCCTGCAGAACCCCCCCCCCCCTTTTCCACAGCAAGGCCCCACTCCTGGGCCTCTTCTAAGTATTCAGCTCCTGGGAAGACAGGATACCGAGGCCCCACTCCTGGGCCTCTTCTGAGTAAATATTCAGCTCCCGGGAAGACTGGGGGTACCGGGAAGCAGGGGAAGATGACACAAGTGAAGGCGCAGGAAGGTGTGGCGTGGAGGGAGTCTGACAGGTTCGGCAAGGCCCCAGCACCCAGCGCAGGGCCCAGCCCCACCAGCAACTAGCACTTTTAGATCCTAACCAAGAGCAGCCCGGGAATGCTCGGAAGCAAGACAGGTGGCAAGTTTGGATCCGACTCAAGATGATCTGCCAGGGAGCGAACTTGAGCAAGAACCGACCCATCCTCACCCAGCTGGATTCCAAACCACAGCCCTGCTTGGCCCATTCTTCCCAGAACCCCCACTGGAGTCCAGGTCCCCAGCTAGATTACAGCCTTACCCTTTCCCAAGCTACCAGACCCTGTCTGTACCTGGAAAGATCACCTTCTTCCTCTCCCAACCTAAGCCCTTCTTTCTCCCACTAAGAAGGTGGGAGAAAAACAACAACAAAAAACATAAAACCATAAACTAGAGACCAAAGGTTGAGTGGCGACTGTTTCTTCATATGCCTCAAAACACGAATCCAACTAGAGCTTTCCAGCTTCACCTGAGCTGTTAACCCACAGGGAGACCCTCAAAGCTCTTCAAAAAGAGAGTAGGAACAAGAACCTCTGAAAAGGTTGGAATAAAAATTAAGCTCAGAGGAGATAAAACAGTAACCACAGGTCTGAGCAGGGTTTTCAGATGGCAATTATGACTGCTCTACATTCCAGGAAGCAGCAGGGCACATTAAGAGCATGGGCGTCAGTGACACCCACTGGGTTCAAAATCCTGTCTCCACAGGCAAGTCACTTACATCTCCGAAGCCCACTTCCTTGTTAGAAAGTAGAAATACCCCAGGGGTGCCTGCGTGGCTCAGTCGGTTAAGCGTCCGACTTCCTTCGGCTCAGGTGATACCTCACGGTTCATGGGTTTGAGCCCCGCGTCAGACTGTGCCGACAGCCCAGAGGCGGGGGCCTGCTTCAGATTCTGTGTCTCCTTCTCTCTCTGCCCCTCCCCAACTTGTGCGTGCACCTGCATGTGTGCAGCCTCTCGCTCTCAAAAATAAACCAAAAAAAAAGAAAAAAGAAAAAAGAACACCCCATAGATGATCCACAGCCAGCTTAGGGCCAAGAGGGCCAGTGCCTGTTGTGAGCACTCTATGCCTGTATTCCCACTTGTCTGAAGAACTTAAACTATGACCCTTGGATGCCACCACCTACCTACCTTCCAGGATCTGTGAGAAATAATGCGAAGTTCCTTGACACTGTGCACTACTGTAGGTTAGTTCTTAGCACCATTTGCAGGCACTCTCTCCCTTCACTGGGGAAGGTCTGCAATCTGGTCCTCAAGAATGAGGTAGCTACTTGGGGTGCCTGGGTGGCTCAGTCAGTTAGGAGTCCCACTTTGGCTCAGGCCATGATCTCCCAGTTTGGGAGTTCAGGTCCAAGGTGAGGCTCTGTGATGATAGCATGGAGCCCGGAGCCTGCGTCAGATTCTGTCTCCCCCTCTGTGCCCCTCCCCTGCTCACACTCTCTTAAAGAAAAAAAAAATAATAATAATAAGGTGGCTACAAAACACCATGTCCCTACCCACCCTAACTGTATCCAATCTTTCTCAGCTAGGGTAGCAGTCAGTCATCACGGTAGAGGCAGGGTGAATAAAGACAAAACTGAGCAGAGGCCTCTCTGCTCTTCCGAAGACTTCTCTCCTGCAAAGGGAGGTACCGCAGGCCCATAAAATACCCTGCTTTAACGTAAACTAGTCCCCTTGGAAGAAGCCATCACTCACAAAGGAGGCAGGACAGGTAAGGGTTCAATGTTCAGTTTCCTTTAATGACCCCCATCTCCCTGAAGGGCAGGTGCAGGCAGCTAGGTGACGGCAAGAGATGTTCACTTGAAGATCTTGCCCTGATTGAAGGCTTTGCCCACGTGCTGGAAGGCCCCCTCCCAGGAAAAGTACTCTCGGACCAGCGTCTGGGCCTCCTCACTGCCAGGATCCAGTTTCCGCCACGTATAGGACTCGTAGTCCACCTGCCAATCTGGACTCAGCTGGGGAGAAAAAGGCCAGGTTGAGAAGCATGTGGTCAGGTTATCAGATACTGTCCCACACCTGTTCCAGCTCATGTGTTCCAGCTCAGACACATGTCATCAGCTCCTAAAACTCCTGTGACTGTGACGGCTCCTTCCTGTACATGTTCCTTGAACTCTCCTGAATGCCTACAAGGCACAGGAATAAAAGTGTGTCTCCCATACCCTTGCCCCACCCTCAAGAGACAGACTCCTCCCCTACAACTTTCCTCACCGGAAAGGCAAGCTCCTGGCCTCGGAAGACCCAGACTCCAGAAATGGAGCTGCTATTGTTGGTTCCAAAGAGGATGACACTGGCAAAGGCATTCTTCCTCAGCTTGTCCAACCGCTGGAACATTCCTGAAGGGGTGAGAGAGAACACGCTGCCTTTAGGATCACATCACCCACTACCTTGTCCTCCCTTCTTCCTAGACCCACCCTCTGCTCACCGGTGATGAGGTTGCAGCTCATGAAGGTCTGGGTGAGCTCCTCGGGGAAGCGGTACTCGGAGTACCACAGAGACCAGCCATCCTTATCAAAATGCTCCCAAAAGTACGGCAGCGCCACAGAGAGGGTGTCCTCGTTGGAGTATTTGCGCTTAAATTCATCCAACACGAAGGGACTGAGTGGAGGGAAAAAGCAAGGTCAACGTGGAGGTCCTACTGAGGCAACCAAGGGCGGTCAGGCTAAAGAAGAAGCTAAGGGCAATCTTCACTTAAAATGTACTGGTTTAAAGAGGTCACTGGACTGGCAAACGGGTACAACCTTACGAGGGAAGAGAGCTAAGGGGGTCCGAACAAGGGGTCTCTAGGGTACTCCTTTGCTCCCTGCCTAAATCGGCTGGGATTGAGGAGGGCGGGACCTGCCCAGGGGGCGGGGCGCGCCGGAAGGAGGCAGCCCCAAGAAAGGCACAGGGAACTGCTGCCCCCTGGCGGAGACCTAGAATGAGCACTCCCTTTTCTTCCTGGCAGGCCCCTGGGGGGGAGGGGGGGTGCTTTCCCATTGAGTCACACTTAAAAACTGACTCACCCAACTTTCTTCCCCCACCATTGGCCTCTTCAGGTTACATACACTACAATGTGACAGCAATGTAAGCAGTGAACATCTTCAAAGGGACTCCACCCCAGACCTTACAGCCGTGGCCTTAGTCACTCTGCCCAGGAACAAGTCCGGATGCTGAAAAGCCCTTAGGTTCAGATTATTTTTGAAGCGATCTGGCTCAGATCTGGCACACTGAGCAGAGAAGGTTCTGCCGCTACAGAGAGATCCCTCTTCTCACGGTAGCAGTTCTACTTTTCTTTGCAGTTATAAAACCCACAATGCCAGCAAACAAGACAACTAATTAACATTTTTATACACTTACCACTAGTGACTTTCCAAAGATGATGTATGTAGTTTTGTGCCTTCTACAATTTGTTAATTTGATACTATATCACTCTATATATCTTTTTACAAATGTTTTAATGGCTGGAGCGCCTGGGTGGCTCAGATGGTTAAGCATCTGACTTGGTTTCGACTGAGGTCATGATCTCACAGTTCGTAGGTTCAAGCCCCCCGTTAGAGTCCCGCACAGAGCCTCCTTGGGCTTGTCTCCCTCTCTCTGGCCCCCTTCCCGCTCATGCTCTATCACTATCTTTCAAAATAAATACACAAAAAAATTATTTAAAAAAAAAGCCGTTACTAAATGTTTCATTGGTCCAATTATTCACTAACATAAATAACAGTAACAAACCCTGGAGTTAGAAACCATTAAGTGGTGCGGATCTGCCCACTGTTGCATTACAGCAAAGTAGAGGCTGGACTTCAACCCTGAGTCCCATGTTCCTTCCCAAATACCCATCAGAGGCCTCCTCTGAGGAGCTTCCATCTCAACCACTCAAAAAAGGGACCGGGGATTTTTTTCTTCCCACCTTCCCAAACTGTTGGAACTTTCTAATTTGTGACCACGTTGCATCCATTTCTCAACCAAATGACCACAGGCTCTCAACAGCTCCTGGAACAAGTTGAGCTGGAAGGCCTTAAAAGGACTAGAACTAACTCGAGACAAATAGTATTCATCTTTGAAGACATAACCTTGGTGATCTTAAAAATCCAGGGGAGGGGCACCCGGGTAGCTCAGTTAAGCGTCCAACTCGATTTCGGCTCAGGTCACCATCTCACTGTTTGGGAGATCGAACTCTGGGGCTCCATGGGGCTGCTTGGGATTCTCGCTCTCCCTGTCTCCACCCCTACCCCGCTCGAGCTCACGCTCACGTGTGTGTACACACACGCGGACATGTTCCCGCGCTCTCTCAACATAAAAATAAAAAATAAAAAAAAAATCCAGGGGAAAAATCATCTAGGTAGGCAGCCCAGTAGAGCGTCATGGCAATACAACAAATTGGTATTAACCAACATTCCCCAAAAGAAGAAATGCAAAGTTTATTAAAGATTTTCAGTTCATTGATTTGTTTTCTGCCCAGAGTATACAGACCTAATATATGTGAAAATCTCTAAGAATTAACGGTGTCTATGTTACAACAGCATATGTAATTCGGGTTAGTTATCAGAGCATACTCACACACGCCAAAAAGCCTATTCAACTCTCGACCTGCCCCTGTGCTAAGTTCAAAGTACGTCACTTCGGTTCAAAAAGAAATACATCTGTAAAGAACAGCTGCACCTGAAACCTTCCTTGGTCTTGTATGAACTGCTAAGCCTAAGAGCTACACTCCAAGTTTCTCCCCAAATGGGGAAACAGCAGCTCCTAACGGTGACCACCCAGCACTAGGATGCTCGTCATTTAGAGGTCTCCACGCTCCTATCGTACCCTCCAGCAGTGTGCACCTTCATGCTGGGTTAACCCATAAAAAACCATTACAGGGCGCCTGAGTGGCTCAGTCGCTTAAGTGTCCGACTCTTGATTCCAGCTCAGGTCATGATCTCACAGTCTGTGGGTCTGAGCCCCACACGGGGCTCTGCGCTGCCAGCACAGGCTGCTTGGCATTGAGTCTCTCGCTCTCCCTCTGTCCTGTCCCTCCCCCGCTAGCACTCCATCTCTCAAAATAAGTAAACATAAAAATAATAAAAGAAAGAAAAGAAAACCAGCACAAAATAAGGGAGGCTGAACCCTGTTAAACACTAACAGAACTACTGAAAGGCCAGACAGCTTCGGGAAAGGCAGAGTAAGCAGGTGAGAAAAGCAGGGAAAAACAAGAACTACATATGTGAAGTGGCTACGGACAAAACCAGTATCATAACGCTTGCAATTTTTTTGAGAGAGAGAGAGAGAGAGAGAGAGAGAGAGAGAGAGAGAGAGAGAACACGCGAGCAGCATGCATGCAAGGGGCAGGGAGCAGAGGGAGATAGAGAATCCCAAGCAGGCTCCGTGCTCAGCGAGGAGCCCAACATGGGGCTCGATCCCACGACCCTGGGATCATGACCTGAGGTGAAATCAAGAGTCAGATGCTCAGCCAACTGAGCCACCCAGGCACCTCATAAGGCCTGCAATTCTAATGAATGACCTAGGGCAGTGACTGAGAACTTGAGTCTGGAGAAGCGGGCAAGTACTAGATGTCCCACCATTTTCACCCAAAAGTTTCCTTTGACCGCGTTTTCTTCCAAGAACCCCAACCTTTACTGAAAAGGTTGGAAGTGGGTGGGGTGACGACCATCCCATCTATTTCTTTCTCCTTGAGGGGTTTAACTCCCCACCAAAAAATGAACCAGACAGGCACTATGGAGCCATGGTCACCTTCCTTTTTCTCAGTAAGAATTTTTACACTGTCTGTCCATCCAAACAGTAAAAATAACAATCAAACGACACTGACCTGGTGTCACGGCTTCAGAGCCAGCCCAGCAGGGCAGACATGAGGCTCTCTGTATCCTCTCCCTGTTAGCTCTGGGGGCTCTCAAATCTGACTGAGCATGTTCAAGACCACTTTACCTCCACACCCAATGCTGTGCCCCGTCTATTTGCTAGAAAGGGAGTTCTTATCCTTTTCCCAAATGTAAGAAACATACTTAGAATCTGCCTTCCACTTTTAAAATGGACCCAATTCTTGGGGCGCCTGGGTGGCTCAGTCAGTTAAGCGTCTGACTTTGGCTCAGGTCATGATCTCATGGTTCTTGAGTTCGGGCCCCGCATCAGGCTCTGTGCTAACAGCTCAGCCTGGAACCTGCTTCGGATTCTGTCTCCCTCTCCCCTCCCCCCCTCCCTCTCTAAGATAAACGTTAAAAAAAATTTGTAAAATTCACCCAATTCTTGAAAATAAACTCAGAAGTTGCTTTACTTGCAAACAAACATCCTTCACTCCTGCACGGACACCCTAAAACTCTGGGCCCTTGCTGTGTAAGGGGAACACGCACAGGGACGCACTGGCCTTCCTGGGTCCCTAACTCTCCAGTATCCTTACCTCTTGGGCAAGTGAGCAAAGGGGTCCTTGGCCTTCGGCTCTGCAGCCAGTGCCTGCTCACATTCATCCATCTCCTCCTCGGGAGCAGGAGCAGCGGCCTTTTTCTCCTCTTTCCGCTCAGCCTGGGGCTTCTGCTTCTCTTCCCGAGAACCTTTCTCTTTCCTTGGGGTGTCCTTTTTAGGCTGGCTCTCTGCAAACTTTTTAGCTGGTACAGAGGAAGGGAGAGAATTCAATGTCCTGCCTCTTTCCATGTGCCTCTAAAGCCAGGCAGTGAGCAGGGTAACAGAGGAAAGCTGCCGGGTGGGACTACGAAGGGGCCTAGGCCCTGCGCTGCCAGCAGTTCCCCATACGTCCCCAAGCCAAGAACACAACCCTCGGCAACAAACACGCACCACTGTTGCTAGACGTTAATACGAACAAGTGAGGGTACGTATGCTTATGAAACAAGTTTCCTGAAATATCGGTCACTATGTGGGATACCCTACATTCTGTGGGTCCACATAACCCAAAAGCCTGATGGAACATCAAAGGGTCGAGACTGAATGAACCAGCCCCTGCGTCAGGTCGCACGGCTCTTCCGCCTGCTCCGACCTACCGTCAAACTGGGCCATCTTCTCACAGAGTTTCACCTCCCCCAAGACAGCTCGGAACTGGGGCTGGTTAATGCAGGTGAGGAACCAGCGGTTGGTATTAGGGAAGGCCTGGCGGAAAGACGGCTCCAGGACCTGTCAGAACAGAAGGGTGGAAACCGAGTCAGTGGAGAGAAAGGTCCTGAAGAGTGTCAAGCCAGAGACCCTTGTTTCTTTCTAGATCAAAGCTCCACCTTCCTCTCGAGCCCCCAGATGGCAGCTCCCTAGAGTCCCCTCTTACCTGGGGGGCTACTTCCTGCTTACCTTCCTCTTTTTCACAGTACAGTCCAATTTAACGGGTGCTTGATCCCACCCCTCATTTACTACAAATCTACTTAGCACAAATGTTTACACGGCACATTACTCCCTTTTTTTTTTTTTTTTATTAAAGCTTATTTATTTTGAGAGGAAGCAAGAGAGAGAAACTAGCAGGGGAGGGGCAGAGAAAGAGGGAGTGAGAGAATCCCAAGCAGGCTCTGCACTGAGAGTGCAGAGCCTGATGGAGGGCTGGAACTCACAAACCAAACTCATGAACCAAGAGATCATGACCTGAGCAAAAACTACGAGTCAAAATAATAACAACAACAACAACAACAACAACAACAACAACAACAACAACAAAGAAACCTAAGAGTCAGACACTTAACAAAAACTGAGCCACCCAGGCGCCCCCGGCACCTTACTTCTTTTACAAAGCCAATTCACACCAACATATTCCAATCTTCAATTCAATAAATTTTTTTAAAAAAAGGAAAGGAAGGGGGCGCCTGGGTGGCTCAGTCGGTTGAGCGTCCGACTTCGGCTCAGGTCATGATCTCACGGTCTGTGAGTTCGAGCCCCGCGTCGGGCTCTGTGCTGACAGCTCGGAGCCTGGAGCCTGTTTCGGATTCTGTGTCTCCCTCTCTCTGACCCTCCCCCGTTCGTGCTGTCTTTCTCTGTCTCAAAAATAAATAAACATTAAAAAAAAAAGGAAAGGAAGGAAGGGAAAGAAGGGAAGGAAGGTAGGTAGGTGGAGGGGGGGAGGGGAGGATGCCTGGGTGGCTCAAATGGCTGAGCAACTGACTTTGGCTGAGGTCATGATCTTCTGGTTTGTGGGTTCAAGCCCCGCATAGTTCTTGCTGACAGCTCAGAGCCTGGAGCCTGCTTCGGATCCTGTGTCTCTGTCTCTCTGCTCCTCCCCCACTCATGCCGTGTGTGTGTGTGTGTGTGTGTGTGTGTGTGTATGTCTCTTTCTCGCTCAAAAATAAACAAACAAAAAAAAGGTGGGGCGCCTGGGTGGCTCAATCAGTTGGGAATTGAGCTTCCCAGCTTCGGCTCAGGTCATGATCTCACAGTGTGTGAGTTCGAGCCCCGTGTCGGGCTCTGTGCTGACAGCTCAGAGCCTGGAGCCTGCTTCAGATCCTGTGTCTCCCTCCCTAAGTAAAAAACATTTAAAAAATTAAAAAAAAAAAAAAAAAGTG
This sequence comes from Lynx canadensis, assembly GCF_007474595.2. Lineage (NCBI taxonomy): Eukaryota > Metazoa > Chordata > Mammalia > Carnivora > Felidae > Lynx > Lynx canadensis. Next base: position 106,657,570 of record NC_044312.2, read on the forward strand.
CAGACACACAGAGCTATCAATTACTCATTTTGCCAAATAAATAAGATTAACAAATACCATCTATGTTAACCACACGATCCAAACTTCAGAAACTAAAGAATGTTCAATAACAAAAAGAAGTAAATAAAAATTCAAAAGCAAAAAAGTATTTCAATACATCACACGGTCCCTTAAACTAAACTCAGCTTCATAAACCAACTCATTTACCATCTTGTAGCTTGCAAAGACCAGAGGGAAAGTGACCTTGGCACAGAGATAGAGCATAGCAGCCAGCAGTGTTGGTTCTGCAGTGCTGGGTTCAAATCCTTCACCATTTATCAGCTACGTGCCCTTGGACCAGGTGCGAATTTCTCCTCACCCGCACAGCAGAGCAAGACTAAGATGATGCCTGCAAGGCCCCTGGCACCGTGTCTGACACAAAGTAGGTGCTTTTTCTCTTTACAATTACCATACTACTGCTCTGGACCAGCATCAGTCCGAGAGCTGCTGCTCGGGACCCAGCAACATGTCATTTTCTTTGACCTGAAAACCTCAAGAGTAATTACTACTACCCTGGTTTTATAGCTTACAGAGAAGAAAGGACTAAATGAATTCTCAGTCGCTCTCACTCACCTCTACCTACAACTTGTAAGTAACGAAGCCAAGAACCGAACCTAATTCTGCCTCCACAAGATCTTCTTGATGAAGCGACCAGCTCTGTCTTTACAACCAAGCACAGCTGGCTTTCCCAAGAAATATGGGAACAAAACGAAACATCTTAGCTGCCACAGAGAAATCAGGACAACAGAACATTACCAGACTTCTCAGAAAGGGGAAAAGCAGCATGGCACTCAAATGTGGAATTCCTAGAGTCGAGCTGTTACCTGAAATGGCTCATCAGACTCATCCCTTAGTTTCTAACCCCACCTACCCTCTGCCGACCCAGATTCTTTATAAACGTCACCTGTTTATAGAGCCACAACAGAGTGCAGACAACTGTGATGTCAGCCAGTGTCACACGTTCGCCCACCAGGAAAGTCCTCGTCTTCAGGTGAGCATCCAGCAGCCCCAGAATTCGCCTCACCTCCTCCTTTGCATTCTCTGTGGCCTGTTGATTTCAAATGACCAAACTTAATAGTGGGTATCCCCCTCTTCCCTGCTCCCCTCCCCCAATGATCGAACTAAGATAACGATTTCACTTACTAAGTTCTGGCTCATCCCCAGCCCTTTTGCAATGGAGTCAGACTCCAGGATCATTCCAAATGTTATCAGACACTGAAGCTCTCAATGTCAAATTTCTTCATGGTGCAGTCTGGCTTAATTTCCCACTATACTGACCACAGTCCTGTATTTTTGGATTTGAGAAGGAACCTCAGAGGTCACCCGGTTTAACCACCCTCCTGCCATTGGGTATAGCTTTTCTACAGCAGAAATCTCTCCCCTGACCACTCATGACAGGCACCACCTCCACTGGGTCTATGTGACAAAACAACCCGGATACCATCAACAGCCCAGTGCTCCAAACTCACACCCAAGAGACTAGGTCTTTTATCATCCGTATGTTCTTAGCATCTCCTTTCCTCAATCTATTTAATTCCTTACTCCCGACACTTAGGAGCTGATGCCATCCCTGCCCCTGGCTTCTCCCCAAGTTCCAAGGCTTACCTGCTTGTTGTGGTGCATGATGCCCAAGGTAGGGAACACCCAGGTACTGGCTGGGGGCACTATGTCGCTATCAGCAAAGCTCACCCACTGCACCACCTGGGCTGCGGCCTCAGGAGTACTTCCCCGCAGCTCCTCATTGCTCACTGCAGAGGCAGAGCACAAAGGTCAGAACTTTGGGGTCATGCCAACACCAATCCAAGTCCATGAAAATTCCTCTCCTGTCACTCCAGCTCACCCTTATCCTCTCCTACCTCCTTCATTCCAGATCTTCCCATTCCCACTCCCACCACAAATTACCATAGTAGGCAATGGCATTGCTCTCGAACACACAGAATCCATCGTCACCCTCAAATGCTGGAACCTGGGATAAAACAGTCGAAAGAGGAGTGGAATGAAAAAAAAAAATAGTAAGTAAAGTACACAGTAATTTCTCACTAGCCAATCCCAGGCCCTAGAGTTGTTTTGGATGAAAGTTCTTTTATAAGGCTGATGATCCTTACTAAGCAACTACTGACACAAACTATTGATATTATCTGAAACCCCAGAACCAAAAATATTTAAGTTACCTGGTATCCCTGGTATCTCAACTCACATGGAAAACCCAAGGATTTAGATATTATCAAATACTTATGTAAAATCCCTCAATCAAATAGGCAAAAGACCAGAAACTAAATGTTGTCTCTTTTCTCCATATTCTTGAAAGCAGGGTGGTACTCCCCACACTACACTGATCTCTTCTCTGTTTAGTATGGTTAGTTACCCATCTCTAAAAGCCCCTCAGTCAGCTCATGGCAGATACCTGATACATTCGCACTAAAAACAGTCAAAACTCATTCTCTCTCCCACAAATAAAGAAACCTGTGAATTTTACAACAGGTCACTGAACAGGCTCTGCATTATTCCCAACTATGTGCAAATACACACTTGTCTTAAAATGAAAAATTTTTGGGGGCGCCTGGGTGGCGCAGTCGGTTAAGCGTCCGACTTCAGCCAGGTCACGATCTCGCGGTCCGTGAGTTCGAGCCCCGCGTCGGGCTCTGGGCTGATGGCTCGGAGCCTGGAGCCTGTTTCCGATTCTGTGTCTCCCTCTCTCTCTGCCCCTCCCCCGTTCATGCTCTGTCTCTCTCTGTCCCAAAAATAAATAAACGTTGAAAAAAAAAAAATGAAAAAAATTTTAAGTCAATGAAATGTAAAAAAAATAAATAGATTGTAATATGGAAAGCGCCCTTTTAAAAATGGAGGCCGTCTTCAGGCCTCCTTGGATTCTCAGGACCGGAGACCCCTCTCCACCGTCCTACTCACCTTGCCGGCAGGAAATTTACGGAGAAATTCAGGTGTGCGGTTGGTTTGGCCAAAGTGGAAGTGGGGTGGTGCGGAGAGCACGCGGACCTGAGCCCCGCTGTACTGAGCAGCAATGAGAGCCTTGAAGGCCCTCCAGTTTTCAGGATATGTGTACAGGGTCTGTGGGGGGAGGGGAAGATGGAGAATGTTAATGACAGAAGGGTCTCAGTTCTAAATGTCACCTCCAGGGATAAATTCCCTGAGTTATTCCCAATCCGTTCAACTCCCTCTGGTAAACCAAATTCTCTGGTATCTGTCATGTGTAATCAGAGTCCTCTGAAATACCGGGGACAGAACTACACACCAACTACTAAATAAAGCTTGTTGACAGGTTTGACCTTCCCTAAGGACAGCTCTAGAAGCACTCTCGCCCCCTCAAATGTATCTTCAAGAAACCCAGAACTTCCAGCACCCGCAGACTCCACCTGCCGACAGACAGACACTCCTCCTTTCCCTGGTTTCATTCATTGATGGTTGGCGAGTACCTGCCTACTCCACCGCTGAGCCGCTCATCCCTTTAAAGCACCATCACTGTTTATCACACACACCGACCGTTTCCAAGTTCCCTTCAGAACAGCCAGGCGAAACCGAATGGCATCCTCTCCTCCCAAATCAACTCGGGTCTCCCCAAAAGCCCGTTCCTTCTTGTCACGCTAACGTCCCCCCCACCCCCGCCCGTCCCGTCCCGCAGTGAGTTCCCTGGCAGTAGCTTCTCCTTCTCTTAGCCCTTCTCTTAACGGTCCAGCTGGGCTGACTCCAACGTCCGGGGATTCCTCTCACTCTCCAACCTCCCCGATGATGAGCCCTTAACCGGAGACAGCCGTACCTGCCCACAAAGACCCTCGTCTTAACCCAGTCCCTGCTGTTGCCCCACAAAACGGTCACAAAAGTTGTCAACCTGCCCGGATACCATGTCTCGAAGCGGCAGTGAACCCGAACCCTTTTCTCAGGCCCCAGACGGCCAGGATCTGACATCTCTTTTCTCCACTACCCCAGACCCTTCCACCTCTTTGGCCTCCGAGAGCCCCAGCCTCAGTTCCCCTCCGGGGCCTGGAAGCCTTGCTCTCCAACAGTACGATCTCTAGACCCCCCACCAGTTCCCCACTCGACTCCAGAACTCCTCTGACGCCGGAGGGCCCCACTCGGGCAGAGGATGGCGTCGGATACCGTGACCTGGATCGCCAGAGCCGGCAAACTTACCCCAGCCGCCATGGTGATTCCGCAGAGAAAGGGGGTGGGGCTCTCGGCGCTGCCGCAAAGTAAGCCGTCCGGGAGAGAAGGGGGGGAAGGGGAGAGCCGTGGAGAAACAGCAGCCGCAAAGCGAGGACGGCATAGAAGGCATACGCACGACAGTTCGGTATCCCGCGGCGCTGAATTGGGAAAAGAGAGGGGTGGGGCCTGCCGGCCTGCGCGAAAAAGCCCGCGCCTGCGCAGTGGGACTCTCGACTGGCCCGCCCCTCAGGCACGGCCAATCCGAATCCCGACGTGGAGGTAGAAGGCGCGGAGGGTAAGCTGTGAGAATGGGCCGCAATCCAGGGCCTCCTCTGGGCGGCGACGTGGCACCGGTGCCAACTCCGCGCCGCGCGGGGTCTCAGAAGCGTTCCCCACCAGCTCAGGAACCCGCGGTGACTTGACGGGGATCCTGCAGTCCCCTAACATCAGGATTGTGGGACACTCACTGGAGCGGAAACAACTCCTGCGTGGATAATTCCATTTGTTCCCGCTCTGGTTTTCTAGAGAGGATGAATGTCTATCCGGAGCCCAGGTCAGAAACCCTCTGCAGAAGTGAGGTTTCCTCGCATTAAATCACCTTGCGGCTCCGGGATGCAGTTACTGCAGGAACGGCTCTGGTACTGGTCCTGCAGCAGGGGAGGGCCGAGAGAGAACACAGCGGATCCCTTCCGCTCGTCACCCTTAGGGGCAGTTTACCCATGATGGGCTGCCCTTTACCCACGCTCAGGTCGGAGAATGTTTCACCCATTTTAATAAGAGCAGGATGAATTCTGTAAAGTGAGAGAACGGTTGTAGAACCCTGAACCCCAATTTCAGGCCGTCACCATATAAATCTGGGCAGCAAGGTAAACGTGGAGCCAAACTTGGTTCTTCTCACAGCTACTGCCCCAGCCCCCCAGCCTTCAGGAACTCTGCTGAGTGGGCCCCGGGTGCAGGAACACACCATCATCACGGGCACTCACTGCCAAGTTGTGACAAATGGTATGATGGAACAGGCTGACACACGTTTTGGGGTGGCCAAAGGCACCTCTGAGAAGAGGCGGTAAGGTCTGGGGAGGGGAAGCACTGGGTGGAAATTAGAGGACACTGTAGTGCTTATTAACTAGCAGCTTTATTGCCCCTTAGGGTCCCTGTCTTCACTTGAGGAGGTTTCGAAGTGCTTGAGGGAGGAAAACCTGTAAGAAATGATGGAGGTCAGGAAACAGGCCTTGAGAATCCTGCAGTGGGGTCACAGTGAGATTCTGGCCGGCCTGGGAGGCCGACGCCACGAAGGTCAGGAGCGGCTCAGCCGCTGGCTTCTGTGCAGCACTGCCGGGTCCTCTCAGCTCCCGGGTTACCTGAGCCTCCGTCGCCAGCCACTCTGCAGCGCCAGCACCGCCTCCGTCTCTATCCTTGGTTTGCTGCTGCAAGCGTCGCCGGGCACGCCGCCGCCCCTGCCACACTCGGTGCCACAAGGCACAGCGCCAGCTCACTAAGGAGAGGGACATCCCCTTCCCTGCCTCATCCCGAGCCCCTTCTCCTGCTGCCTCAGGTCCTTTGGGCCCCTGCTCTGCCAGTGCCGCATGGCCTGACCGCCCCTCTTCTCCAGGGGCTAGATGCTGCCCGGTCACGTGGGGTGGCTCCCCTGGCCGCCCAGGGCTATGCACAGCCCAGTCCTGCACCGTCTCTCCAACCTCTATAACCATTTCCTCCACCCCATCTTCGCTGGGGTCTCCCGTGCATCCCTGCTGCTCCTCCCATCCCTCCTCCCAGCTTTTTTCCTGTCCATCTCGTTTCAATCTTTTGCTTGTCCCTCCCTGGGGAGACTCCTCAGGCCCACCTCCCTCTGACCGAAGTCTCTTGGTTCCCTGTTCCATATGGCATCCCAGTGCTTCCCTGAACACCTGGGCCAGGGCAGCAGTGAGCTGGGTGAAGGGAGCAGGGGGTAAGGGGATGGGTGTTGCGGACAGCAAAGCACTGGGGGAGCTGGGCTGCAGAAGAGGGAGCAGCCCCCAGTCCCGACCCCGGGAGGAGCGGCGCTGGTACTGTAGGCTTCGGCAGTAATTGGCTGCCGCTCGGGAACAGTTCTGTAGCCTCCCGGCCACCCGGCTGGTCACATTGGCTGCCACATTGTGACTCAGGTCAAAGGGGTCCTGGAGATTCATGGGGCCAAGGCGCAGACCCTCCCAGCGATTAGAGGGCAGGCCCCCTGCCACAGGCAGTGCCTGACCCTCCCGCAGGGACAGCAGTGAGCCACGAAGATCCCAACACGAGACGCAGGAGAAGAACTGGGCTAGCAGAGAACCTGGAAGAGGAGGAAGACCAGGCAGAAAGGGTTACTTAGAGGCCACAACCGAGACAGGCCTGCACTAGAGGCATTCTGTTAGAAGGAATTTCTTTTCCCTTCCAAGTAGCTCAGAAGAGTGTCAGAAGCCGGGCTCCTCTAGTCTCCATAGACAAGAGGTCCAGCCTCTCTCCCCGTGCCCCCAGCAACATCCTTCCCCAGATGCTGCTCCCTCCCCTTGCTAGCAGTGTAACCTTGAGCAGGCCACTTCATTGCTCCAATGCATGGTTTCTTCATCTGTAAAATGGCAGTAATACTAGCTGTCCCACGAGGTGGTTGCGAGAACCGTGCCTGGCAAACAGCAACTGAGCTATGTCACATCTACGTTTGTGACTAACATCATTTATTAATCCTTTACCGGGCTCCCCAAACTCACTGAGGGGCTCCTTATTGGTGCTGGGCTCCAGTCTTGAGGCATCCCTGGGGAAACTACAGTCCCAGCCATCAACCTCCACCTGTTCGCCCTCACCTGTGAAAGTGAAAAAGGTGAGGGTCAGCCTGGAAGCAGGAAGATTTGGGGGTGATAAGCAGAGATCTCATTCCTGGGGTAAATTTAGTGCATCTAAACGAGATAAACAAGAGGAAAGCTGATGCTACCAAGATACAGAAGGTGGAGGCCAGGCTGCCATACCTGCTTTCTGGGTGAGCTGGGATACAGTGGGCAACACAGGAGGGTCCCTGGTCTGAAGGAAATAGATCACGAGCAAGGTCAGGGCGTAGTTACTGAGAAGGGGGCCACTCCCTGGGTAAATAATAATTCCAGTTAGATTGGGGATGCCATCTGACACCCTCCCTGGTTTTCTCAACCCTGGTTCCTGTACCTGCCTCCCCTTCCCTCCCTTTGCCCCAACAGCAGCTTTACCCCAAGTCTGTCCTGATTCATCCTCACCTGACAGCCCTCGACCCTGAGCCCAGCAGCGGAGGGTGTACACGAGGGGCCGTACTCGCCCATCCAGCTCAGAGCAGAGACTCAGGAAACGAGAGTTATGCAGGGCCAGCCTGGAACAAAGACCAGGGTGTCAGTGCTGGGGAACCCTGCTCTCATTCCCGGCTTGCGGAACGGGGGCCAGCTGGAAGAAAGCCAAAAGAGGGTTTCCCAAGTGTCTGCTAACACACTGGTCATGCGAAAGGGTATACAAAAAGCCATCAATGTGTCTGGGGAAACACTACATCCTATATGCCCCTCCTGGAGAGGATATTCCAGAAGCGTGTAGTTATAAGACTGCTCAAAGCCTTTCATATGCAAAGAAACGAAGGGAGGGAGAAAGAGAGGCAAGGAGAAAGAGAAGGAAAGAGGAAGTGGAGGAGAGGGAGGAAAGGGAGACCTATTTGCATTTAACTTAGCATTTCCCAAACTTATTCAACCCTGGAACTCTTTTCTGAATCCCCTAAAAACAGTATTTCAAGGAACACCCTTTACATTCGTGAAAAGGGATGCCAGACAGGTGACAAATGGCAGAAGGAGGGGATGGAACCCAACAAGGATAACCTCAATGCTCAGCAAGACAGGAGCTTTCTGCACAGGGGTTCCCTCTCCACCACCCCAGAGTGCTCAGCTGCCCTTCCCCAACCACCCCACCCCCACGACAAAGGTACCGGTTACTGAGGGAGACGTCACCGTGGAGACCTGAAGGCCGATGGCAAAACTTGACCACAGGGCGTCGGGCAGAGGGCACAGTTTGGACTCGGTACACTCCAGGGACACAGCCCCGAAGAATGGATCCCACCAACTCCAGCATGGCCACCCCGTCTGTTTTCTCCCCCTCTTTCAGGGCCTCTGCTAGTTCCAGGGCCTTCCCCAGGTCCCCCTCTCCCCGGTCCTCCTGCAGTGGGGAGGCTGGAGGCAGGGACTGGGGAGAGGCAAGGGTCTCAGAGGCCAAAGCAGAGTCCGGAGTCTGGGGTGCCAGGGAAGAGGAAGGAGTTTCAAAGTCCAGGGCTTCCGAGTCTTGGGGAGAAGGAGGCTGTGAGTCTGGAGGGGAAGCTGGGGTACAGGCCAGGGCTTGAGGGTCCAGTGGGGATGCAAGGGCTGAATCCAAAGATGGAGACTCTGGAGCCTTTGGGGCTGGCTGTAGATAGAAATGAGTTGAATGAATAGTCGCCTCTCTTGCTGTTCCCCACGTGGGCAACATTCCTCAAAATCTATCTATTACTGCCTATGAGTTAGGCCCCACTCCAAGGGTTTTATATAAATTAACTCATTTAATCCTCACAGTCCCTTTTCAAAATTAAAAATAACCTGGGGCGCCTGGGTGGCTCAGTCAGTTAAGCATCCGACTCTTGATTTCAGCTCAGGTCATGATCTCATGGTTCATGAGATCAAGCCCCGCATCGGGCTCGGTGCTGACAGTGCAGAGCCTGCTTGGGATTCTCTCTCTCCCTCTCTCTCTGCCCTCCTCTGCTTGTGCACTCTCTTTCTCAAAATGCATAAACTCAAAAATAAATCAATTTAATTACATTAAAAATAACTTTTAATGCCACATAATAAATGGTCTGTAGTCTACCAAAATGTCATGGTCATGAAAGACAAAAGAAGGCAGAGGAACTGTAAAGGAGACTGAGTAAACAACGCTAGCCTGCTGGTGGGCAACTGATGAAGGTAGAGGACAGGCTGTAGACTAAAGTCTCATAACATTTTACACCTGCACCAGGTTAACATGTCCCTACTTGCTAACTGTCCTGCCGCTACACACTAGGACGCCTTTGTGCTTCCCTGATACACACTGGACTATTATGGGATTCAATGTATGCAACTTGCTCTCAAGAGATTTTTATGGGGCGTCTGGGTGGCTTAGTCGTTAAACATCCGACTTTGGCTCAGGTCATAATCTCACAGTTTGTGAGTTCGAGGCCCATGTCAGGCTCTGTGCTCACAGCTCAGAGCTTGGAGCCTGCTTTGGATTCTGTCTCCTCCTCACTCTCTCTGCTGCTCCACTGCCTATGCTCTCTCTCTCTCAAATAGACTTAAAAAAAAAAAAAACTAGTTTAAAATAACCCTTTTTGTAAAGTAGGAGGTATATGAAAACTCTGTACTTTCTGCTAAGTTTTCCTGTGAACCCAAAACTGCTCTAAAAAACAAAATCTTGGGGCGCCTGGGTGGCGCAGTCGGTTGGGCGTCCGACTTCAGCCAGGTCACGATCTCGCGGTCCGTGAGTTCGAGCCCCGCGTCGGGCTCTGGGCCGATGGCTCGGAGCCTGGAGCCTGCTTCCGATTCTGTGTCTCCCTCTCTCTCTGCCCCTCCCCCGTTCATGCTCTGTCTCTCTCTGTCCCAAAAATAAATAAACGTTGAAAAAAAAAAATTTAAAAAACAAAATCTTTTACAAAAATACTAACAACCTTTCCTATTCCAAACACAGAAACTGTACATTAGACATTAGAAAATATAGATAAGCAAAAACATAACCCCAAAATTACTTTATTGTATGTCCTTTTATATATTTTTTCCCCAAATAGAGTATTATATACTCTGTTTTGAAATCTGATTTTTTCATGTTACAAATGCCATGTATCCTATGTCAACTCATATTCATTCTACCTAATACCCATCCACATTCACGTTTCTCCAATTCAATAACCCTTTCAGGTAGCTTCTATTATCCCCATTTTACAGATGAGGAACTAAACATGAGAGAGAGAGGACCATCCCTGCTGACTCTTCCTAGCTACCTCCCTGGTCACTCACCTGGGAGTCTTCCAGGTCACCCAGATCCAGGAAGAGGTCAAGATCACAGCCATGGACATCAAAACTGTTTATGGAAGACCCAAAAGGATGGACCACACAGCCTGGGTGCCGGGCAGAAAATAAAGGCGGGGCAACATTAGAGAGGAGTATGGGGTGGAAGGACGCGGGGGCACAAAGAAGGAAGAGCAGCCGGATAAATGCCTCAGCTGAGGGAGAACTGGGGGTGTGGACTTGAGGGAGGGAAGAACAGGGAGACACGGGAAGGGAGAGGACTCACCAGGGAAGAACTCTGTGAAGACCTCCTGCATCAGGGCCACGACGAGGCTCCGAAGCTGCCGCTCAGCCTCGGACAACTCCCTCAGCCCCACGAGCTTCACCATTTGTGCCCCGACGTCGGGGGCCTCGGCTAGTGCTTTGGCCAGCTGGTGACTGTCAGGGGCCGCTCCTTTGGGGGATTTGGAGGCAGGGCTCTGGAACTCTTTCTGCTCCCGTGGCCGGACCCGCAGGCGGTGTCCTCCCAGGCTGTGCTGGGGCTGTGACAAGACAGCTTCTCGGGTCCCTATGTCCCCCATCTCCACGATAGCAAAAACTCCCTGGCAAATCACAACAGGGGCAGTGATCATGGTTTTGGAACCAAGAATCCAAACGCGTGATTTGACAGTGGGTGACACTCTTTGAAACTGGGACCACCCTATAAATCAGGAATATCTGCTTAATGTTTCTGAAGAGGGAATATACTCAGATAAACAATTCTCAGGGCACCCACGTGGCCCAGTCAGTGAAGCATCCGACTTCAGCTCAGGTCATGATCTCATGGGTTCATGGGCTTGAGCCCCATGTAGGGCTCAGCACTGACAGTGCGGAGCCTGCTTGGGATTCTCTGTCTCCCTCTCTTTCTGCCCCTCCCCCACTTGCGCGCGCACGCGCGCGCGCGCGCTCTCTCTCTCTCTCTCTCTCTCTCAAAATAAATAAACTTAAAAAAGAAAAAAAAAGATGAAGGGAATGGAACGGACACTCCAGAAATTAAACCCATACCTTTATGGTCAACTGATTATTTTTTTAATTTTTTTTTTGATGTTTATTTATTTTTGAGAGAGACAGAGATAGAATGCGAGTGGGTTAGGGGCAGAGAGAGAGGGAGACACAGAATCAGAAGCAGGCTCCAGACTCTGAGCTGTCAGCACAGAGCCCGACACAGGGCTCAAACTCACGAGCTGTGAGATCATAACCTGAGCTGAAGTTGGATGTTCAACTGACTGAGTCACCCAGGCACCCCATATGATCAACAGATTTTTAACAAAGTTGTCAACACCATTCAATGAGGAAAGATTAGTCTTCTCGACATGGGGCTGGGACAACTGGATAGCCAAATGCAAAAGAATGATATTGGACCTCACACCACATACACAAATTAAAATTAATGGAGCAGTGGGACAGGGGGAGCAGCCTCACCAGCACACGGGCCTGAATCAGAGGCGAGGGGTGATGAAAACATTCTGGAAGGATGGGTGAAGAACCTTGTAAATATACTAGCAACCACTGAATTGTGTACTTCAAAAGTGTGAATTTTATCACTCATCTCACTTCTGCCCTATGCCAAACACAGCAAAAAATGTGAAACAAGGAAGAAACGCAGCCACTTGGACCGGCCCAGGCCAATCTTCCAACTCTGAGGAATCACACTACGCACCAGACTGCAGTTCAACACCAAGTTTGCAATCAAAGCCCCAGCTAGGAATTAGGTGTCTCTTTGCTTGGCCTTGTCTGCACACATATTTTTCTCAAGAACTCCACTGAAGGCATCAGGGAGGACAGGATTAGCAGATTCAGAAGGCTGTCTCCTGGCTATTTTTCTCTTCTCAATACCATCACCCCAAGCTAGTGCTACCACTTACTGAGCTTATTATACTGAGGGCTTATTACAAACCAAGCAGTTCACATGAACTATCCCTAAGTCTCACAAGGCTCCTACACAGTATACATTATTGTTTCCATTTTAGAAATTAAGAAACTAAAACTCAAAAGTTAAGTAACTTGTGACTGCCTCCAAGTAAGGGGCTTAATCCCCCAAATCTCCAACTTCCCAGTGATGATCTCCCTCAAGGAACTGTTGTGGAAATTAAATGAGATATTGTTTGTAAACTACTTAGCACATGATTGGTGCATGATAATTATTCAATAAAAACTTTAGTCATTATTCTGATAATAATTAAAAGCCTCAGAAACTTGAGGTTTAAGTTCAGAAAAAGGTCATTCTTTACAACTGAAGCAAATATGAACAAAAATGAAGGTACTGAGTTTTCTGAGGAAGTAGTCTGGGGCAGACACTGCCAAGTGCTCACCCAATAAATACACCTTCTCCCTTTTTTTTTTTTTTTTTTGAGAGACAGACAGAGGGTGCAAGTGAGCAAGGGGCAGAGAGAGCGCAAGAGAGAAGCAGGGCTCACCAGAAGCGGGGCTCCAGTTTCCACCCAAAGGAGGGCTCCTGTTCACCTGAAGCGGGGCTTGTGCTCACCCAATGCAGGACGCACCTGATGTGGGACTCGAACTCAGGAACTGTGAGATCATGACCTTAGCCAAAGTCAGAAGCTTAACAACTGAGCCACCCAGATGCCGTCTCCATTTCTTTCTTACTAACAGAACCCTGATTCTTGTTCAAAAGGGCAAGGTGTCCAGCTAAAAAAACATTTCCCAGTCTTGCCTGTAGCTAGGGGTAACCATGGGATAGAATTCAGGCCTATGAGATACACAAAGTCTAATGAAGAGGCGTGTGGAAAATTTTTCCTAGAAAATAAAGAAAATCAGAGGAGGGGAGCCTGGGTGGCTCAGTTGGTTAAGCTTCCAACTCTTAATTTCGGATCAGGTCATGATCTCACAATTTGTAAGATCATGTCAGCACGGAGCCCACTTGGGATTTTCTCTCTCTCCTCTCTCTCTCTCAAGGTAAATTTGCAAGCATTAAAAAAATAAAAGAAAAGCAGGGGAATAAAGTCAGGCTCATATGGACTAGCCTTTTTAAACTGTCCTTCAGTCTTTCATTCATTCATTCATTCATTTTGAGAGAGAGAGAGAGAGAGAGAGGGAGAATCCTAAGCAGGCCCCATGCTCAGCTCGGACCCCAAAGCAGAATTCAATCCCCATGACTCTAGGATCATGACTTGAACCAAAACCAAGAGTCGGATGTTGAACCACCAACTGAGCCACCCAGGCACCCAAGCCTGCCCCTTTTCCTTACCTGAAGATGTGCAAGCAGCATTATCACAACTAAGAAGTCAGAGCCACTTGCCAATTAATGACAGAGCAGGAAAACAGTACAGTCCTAGACTGCCCAGGTCTGGACTTCTTGTTACAAAGAACAATTAGATGCACCTGGGTGGCTCAGTCGGTTGAGCATCTGACTTTGGCTCAGGTCATGATCTCACAGTTCAGGAGTTCGAGCCCAGCATCAGGCTCTCTGTCGTCTGCTGTTGGCACAGAGCCCACCGTGGATCCTCTATCCCCCTCTCTCTCTGCCCCTCCCCTGCTTGCACTGTCTCTCTCAAATAAACTTAAAAAAGAAGAAGAAGAAGAAGAAGAAGAAGAAGAAGAAAAAGAAAAAGAAGAATTATTAAACCCCTTTTGCTTAAGCCACTGTGGGTCCATTGCTGAACGCAATCGCTAAGGAAAACACACCCCAGCCCGTCCTAAGAGAAGACATGGGCAGTCAAAGCCATGCCTGCATAACGAGAGCACAACCTCAGAACTATAATATGATGACACAACACAGCAGTACAATACTGAACTTTTTTCAAAGGACTAACAAACTGACAAAAGGTCTGCCTGGAAGACAAAAAGGACCACAAAGAATAAGCCTGTTTGTCTAGCACTGTCCAAAGAACAGGGTATTTTGGCCAGCTAACATTAGTATCTCTCACTGGAAGTTAATAAACTGCTAGCTGTTTTATCAACCAGTCTCTTGTGGGGTTAGGACAGATCTCCCAATGGTGTGGCCTCAAAGCACCTGCTTCGCTGTAATTACGTTATTCACAAAACTGTAAGCTCTGTGCTGCAGAGATCAGATCTATCCTATTCATGACTGAAAATGCAGCTCTACGCATGGTGCCCAGTACAAAGTCAGCAGTTAATACTTGGCAAGTCAAATGAAGATTGACTTAATAAATAAATGACCAGTAAGTCCCCCAGTGACTAACTCTGGTGAACTGATAAAACCCAAGCAGGGGCTGGGGCGGGGAAGCTCACAAAGCTGGACTGGCCCAAGTACTGTGGTATCCACGAAGGACAAGCCCGCCAAGGATGAGGCACCAGCTGAAACAGGGCTGCTGGTTTCTCCCTCATTTCTTTTTGTATGTGGCACACCTGACTCGTTCTTTACGCCAATAGCCATTCACTCTACCTTGTCCTTGTCCATGACGACACTAGCCACGGGTCCGAATGCCTGGAAGTACTCAGAAAGCTGCGCAGAATCCACATCCCGGGGAAAGCCACTGACAAACACACTCCGAAGACCCTGGGCCTTTCGGGCAGCTCGTAGTTCTACCAGGTGCCGGTGCTTCCGGCCTCCCAAATGGGCATCTAGGCTGGGTCCTGCAAAGATAAACATGAAACAAAAACATCCAAATCACTCTTCGGTGGACTTAAATGCATACCTAAATCCTACTAATCCTTCCAAGCCATAGGAAGTGTGATCTTTGAATAAACAAAGTTCTAGCTCTTTTCACCTTCCTCTCTTGTCCATTTGTCTATATAATGCATTCTAAGTGGTTCCCCAGAGAGCTAGCTACCACTTTTTCTTAAACCATCTCTAAGTGCTAGAGCAACACCTGCAAATTGTAAAGAAATTAACGGGAAGCTTATCCAGGTCATATACAGAGGAACTAAATAAAACAGGACCCTAGACTATTCCCTCATGAATCATCCCTAGGTATGGTATAGAGATTGAAAGTGCAAAATCTGAAGTCACACTGCCCAAGTTCAATTCTCAGCTCCGGCAAGCTGTGTGAGATCTTGGGCAAGTTACTTAACCTCTCTGTGCATCTCTGTGCACACACAAAATGAAGATATTAACAGTACCACATAGGTATTATGCATCTAAGAGTACTTGGCAGAGTCTGGTACATGTGGACCACGGGAAAAGTTTAGCTGCTATTATTATTATTATTATTTTTTTTTATTAAATTTTGGGTCAGCTGCTTATTGTCACCAATGTATATGTGGGGCCAGGGAAGACTATCTTGGACTTCTGGCTTGCCCTAGGGGACAAAGAGTGGTAATGTCATTCACAAAGAAAAAGAATGGAAAATCTGTTTCAGGAAGATCATGATTCCAGTTTAGGAAAGATCGCGATTCCAGACTTCAAAAGTGGAATTTGAGGTTTCATGGAGTCCCCTGCGCTGTCATACAAGAATCCTGTCGATTCTGCCAAATCCACTTTCTCATCACGCATGCCCTGCTACCCTGCTACCTCACCCATCTTCTGCCTTTGCCTAGCTCCTCCGTAGGGCTACCCTGAGTTAAGTGCTACTTTCTCAGTGATCCTACAGCCGTCTAAACATATCTCTAGAGCTCTGGAATTGTCTGCATCTCTAGATGGTGAGCTCCTTCACCTCTGAATCCCCACCCCACCCGAGAGCCCAGCCGAGTAACAGGCACAAAGGGGGCGTCCAACAGATGACGGTGATAGAGGGAATAAGATCATGACACTTTAGTTGTAGAGATTTCGGATACTAGGGATGAGGGGGCAAAGTGGTGGGGCTTTCCCCACTCTCCAATCCCTTCGTACAGGCGGAGTGAAAACCGAGGTGAGTGACCCTACCAACCGACTTGACAAAAACTAGGACCCGAAGACTAAAACTCACGACCACCCCCTCACAAGCCACCGCTTACGGTTGGCTGTAGTAACGTGGCAGAGGCAGCAGCGGAAACCCCCACGAGGCAGCGACTGGACATCCGAATCCACTGCCGCCATCGCGACTCTCCAGTACGGACAACACACAACCACTTCTGCCACCACCGGAACTCACGCCTACAAATCGCAGCGCGCTTGGAAGCAACTTCCGCCAGTCCAATAGGAAATGACGTAGCAAGGACAATTGCGCAGGCACACTCCTCCGGAAACTGAGTCCCTAAGGCTCCGGGTTCCGTTTCCACCCGGCTTTAAGTCTTCACCCGCTTCTGGAAAAGCCGCCCATCTTTGATACTTATCTGCATGCGGTAAGCCGATTGGTGTGCTCTGAGCCACTTAGGCGTTGATTGGCCCAAGGCTTCATGAATATTCATAGAGTGGCCACAAAAACCGGCGCCGGCGGGGGCTTGAAGCCTGAGTGCTCTATCCTTGCTGGGAGTTCGGGAGTGTGCTGTTTGTACCTTCTTTCAAGAGGCGGTTAGAGACCCGCGGCGCTGCATCCTCTCTCCTTATTCACCTGGCGAATAAAGGCGGAGGATGAGCCGACTCCACAAAACTCAAGGCTGCCCCTGGACTCCCAAGTTCCTTAGGGCTGTTACTCTCTCCTTCTGCCCTCTGTCCTTCCCTAAAATGGGCGTTCACGGACCACTTCCTAGCCCTGGTTGGGGAGCTCTGCCCCTGTGGGCACCCTCTAGACTCCACTCAGCCACAGCCAGATCGCTGCGGTCCCGGTGAGTCAGGCTTTCCTTCCGCAATAGTGGGCTGCGTGAAGTGTACTCACGAGGCGCCAGAGCCACCGGCCCCCTTCAAGGCAGGCGATGGAACCTACCATGTGACAACTGAGTGGAGACATTGGAGGGAAAAAATGCTTCTTTCCCCAGACTGGTAGAGTGGTCAGTTCCTCCCGATACTGCCGGGGTGTAAGCTCAGAATGGGGAGAGTAAAGGAGCTGGGGAGGCCCTGGGGACAGAGAACATGACATGGAGAAGACTCTCAGATGGGCTAAGCAGTTCCTGCTGCGGCTGTCAGCGCACAGCTTCGGACTGCGGAAAGCGCCCTGGACCTGAAGCAGACATCTCAAGATCTGAAACCTTAAGCAAAGTCTCAACTGCTGAATCTGTTCCCCTATCTCTGAAGTGTGGAAGGAACACGTACAACAGGCTTAACCTCTTATTCACTCTCCGAAGGTGCTCCTCCTGTTGGGCCCTGCTCAGGCTTGTTTCCCAAACCCCAAAAAGCAGGAGACAGCACTAGAGTGGACCTAAGGCCAAGGCAGTTACTGAGGCTGGTCTTGGGAATCCTTGAAGTGGCAACTTGTGCAAATAAACCACAGAGCTGGGTGGGAAGATACTGCAGTACCCACCCCCCCCCCAAGGTAGGCTACATCTTGCCCTGGCTTCCAGCAACTCCCAGAATTTCCTGAGAGCTAAGGGTTGGTAAATAGAAGAAAAAGCACCTTCACGACTCCCTTCCTGTGGAAGCCACCAACCAGAGAGTCAGCTGATTCTGTTTTGAGTGAATCTGTACCAAGATGGAGCTCGAGTTCCAGCACCACAGGGAGCTGGGGAGCAGTTTGGGTCCCCCAAGAAAGCTAGCAGGAAGTCTGCCTGTCCATGCTGCCTATCTCAGAAAGCTGCTCCCAGGGCAAGCACCATCTGTAATGTCTTTCTTACCCCTTTGTCCTTTATTCCAACTGAAGACACCACCCTCCCCCCCACCCATGGCAGAGAACAGCTGAGCCGGGAGAAGCTGAAGAAAACAGCTTTTTATTTGTTACTATAAGAACCAATTACAGAATCCGAGGTTAAAAAAACGGACAAAAGATCTTTATTTCTGAGAATTGGCGTACAAAAGGCAGAGGGGACAAGGCGAGGGAAGGAAAAGAGAGAGCATGGGCTGGGGCTGATGCCAGCTTAGGGGCCTCAAACTCCAATTAGGAAAGTCCGGACACCGGACAGGAAGAGAAACCCCCATTAGAAAAAAAAAAAAAGATATAGACATGGCAGTCATGGCAGTGCACGCCCCCCTCCCCCAACCAGGTACCACCACCTCCTATCAATTTACTCTTCCCCTCCCCCATCCCCTTTCAAAAAGGGAGGCAAAATTTTTAAAAAATTAAAAAACCCTCCCCCCAAAACTGTCCAAGACAACTGTGGGTCCTACCCCCCAAAACAGGCTAGGTTCCCACAATGGACCAAGTTCCTGCAGTGTGTCCTCCACCACCAGGCATGGAGAAGCATGGGAAGGGGACGAGCCTCGCAAGTGGTAACACCAGAGGGCGCCCGACCCCTCCAAGGACACACACTTGCTCCCTCCCTCCCTCACTCCTCATTCCCTTTGATACTAGAGGGAAGGGAGGGTGGGTGCCCTGGGCACCCACCCTCTAGCTTTCAGCCCACCTCCCTCCCTCCCCGCAGACGCTCAATCCTCCAGGACAATAGGCTCATTGGTGCTGGCAGGATGTGACGGTGCAGATAGTGGGACCGGGGGCCGCACTGCAATCAGTGGTGGCTTCACCTTCAGGGGCAAATTGGGCCGGCGAGCAGCTCGCCGCATTTCCAGATGGGTCAGAGCCTTCCGCAGGGCCCTGGCCAGGAAAAGAAGAGTGGAATGAAGGCTAGGACCCTCAAGGTAAACCCCCTTCCCCATTCCATGCCATAGTGTGCCTTCTGGCCCCTTCTTTCCTGGCACCCCCACCCCGTGCCCAGTCTTCTGGAGCTGGTCTTGTTCAGAATTCCTATTGTCCTTACCCACCAACCTGGGTTATCAACCTCTCAGCCCCTCCTACGGTGGGTGGGCTCCCTACCTGGTATCCTTTGTGGCCACAAACACCACAGGATTGGGAGCATCAGCCGGGTTTAGTTTCTGACGCTTGGCTGCTGGCTGTGAGCTTGAACGAATCCCTGAGGCCAGAGGCCTTCCATTGGCAGAGAAGGGGACCCCGGCTCCTGACATCTAGAGAGGAGGGGTGGGCGCAGGCAGCACAATGAGAGAGGGCTCGCAGATCCCTATCAGAAAAAAAAGCCCACCCAATCGGCCTGGCCCACTCCAGCTGTCAACTCACAGTCTCATAGGCCCGTTTCACCATAATGCCCCCCAGACCCCGGTTCTGGGTCAGCTGGTTTCTGTTGATCGGTGTCTTGGTACCCCGAGGTGTTTTTGGTTTCAGAGGTGCCTGGGCCACTGCCAAGAAAAAAAAAACAGGAAAAAACTTGGAGAAATTTCATGTTTTCTCTTCTGTATGTAGTTTCCCTGGGCATCCCCAAAAGCAGTCTGGCAATTACCACAGGAATGTGGCCTTAGCTCACTATGGTAATATTGGACAGCCTATGAAAACCATTATTAACCTACAGGAGTACAGTTGGTTAAACTAAATCTCTTTGGACTATGATAGTAAAAGGATGACAGAGACCCTGAAACCATCTAACTGGTTCCCCATCCCATACCCACAGTCTGGTTTCCCCATCCCATACCCAAATCTTTGACAATAGTTGCCAGGGGCAGCCGCACCAGAGGGTGAATCTTCAGTGGAGTTTTCGCAGCCTTAGGAAGTCGAATGGAGCCTGGAGAGCAAAGATGAAAGCTTTTGAAGGGGCTTCACTATTCAGGCCTCTCCTACGGCCAGGAGCCACATCTAATCTCCTACCAAACCGCTGTGGCCTGCTGTCCCTGTGGTCATTAAACCTCCAGAGAAACACTGGTCTCTGCTCTGCTTTCTGGCCAGAGCACCCAGGCCTGCCACTAGCCCCACCGCTCCTGCCCTTACACTCTGCCTTGATGGCATTGGCATTGATAGGGGCATAGGGTCGTCGGGCAGCCCTCCTCGGCTGTAACAGGTCCCTGCACATGCGTCTGGCAAGACGGGTCAGCTTTGTGGTCTGAAGCAGGAATGTTTGCCTGTTCTTAGCCAGTAGCTTGGCCCGGTTGGCGCTGGTCGTATAGGGGGAGAGACTCTGGGCTTCAGGTCGAGACAAATGACCCCTCGAGTGTGGCTCCTGGAAGAAAGACATTGGAAAAAGAGAGAACACGGATGGACACTGAGGCTCCCTTGTTTCCTTCCTTCTCTGCAAAAAGCAGTTTATTCCCGCCTGATCTTTTTACTACCATCCCAACCACCCATCTCCCCAACCACCACTAAGCACCACCTCCCCAACCCCACACACATCAAACCACCTTTTAAGGTTCTGGCCTTCACCTGAAGCTCACATCACTATGCTTACTGCTCTCCCCTGCCTATTCCCCATCAGTCCTTACTGTTGTGCCCCGGGCAGCCCCCTCAAGCTGGGTCGGGGTCTTCAGTCCCCCATACTTCTTCCAGTAGATCCAACAGGAAGCACAGAGGCGGCACTGCATGTTGGGTGGGCCCCAGGCGTACCACTGGGCAGACTGTGTGGCTGTAGGAACATGGAGAAAAGGGGGAGTTTGGGACAAATATGCCACCTGAGCCCCTTAGGTCCTTGGCCCAGAGAAGACCTCACCCCCCTCAACATCCCTGCCCCTCCCTGAAACTCACTGTGGCAGCTCTCGCAAGTCAGGCCCTTCTGGAATCCAGCCCCATTCATGCCAGGTTTCGAGCCCACAGAGATGATCTGGTTAGGATTTGGCTTAGTACTGACAGGAACAGTGTGGGGAGAAACCAGGAACCGGTCAAGAAAGAGAATCCACGTCCACCTCCTCCCGATCGTTTGACCCTCTGACCCTGACTCCTGCCGTGGTCACCACCAATCACTGAGAAAAGCATTGCTGGGGGGGGGGGGGGGGGGGGGGGGCAGGGAGGGTGGGGAGAGAGAAAAAGAAAACATGCCAGCCTCCCCCACCTACCACACTTACTAGGTGGGGATATAGACTTGTTTCAGTTTGCTGTCTGCTTCAGCAGCTTTCAATCTTTTCTGCAAGAAGGGGAAAAAAGGAAGAAAGAGAAGGATCAGAGCACGTCCACAGGACGATGTCATCAACTTCAAAGGCAGGGGTGAGCAGGAGGCCCCTGGTCCAGCCTTCCCAGCCCAGCCCATACCTGCTGAATATAGCGGTCTGTGGTTTTCCACATGTAATAAAACTGGACTATGCTGGCGAGTGACTTCCAAGGCAGCTAAGGAGGCAGAGGGAAGGAAGCTGAGCTGGCATCTGGCTCCGGGTCCCCGTTCCCTCACCTGTCGTCTCTTCCACCTCTCCTCCCAGCCCTGTCCACTTACAAAATCCTGGCGAATATCATTGAAATCCTTGCCGTACTTCTCCAGAGCCTCCTCAAACAGCATGGCCTCCGAGGCCGACCATTCCTCCATCTCGTCCCGACACAGCACCGGGCCTCCCTGGGGCACCAGGGTCGACATGGCCTTAGCCAAGTCGTAGCCGTTCCTCTGCAACGTATCCATGGCATGAAACTACCGGGAAGGTGGGAAACAATGCAGATGCCCTGAGACCCTCCACACCGGGCTTCTCAGAGACCCTTCCTCTGTCCCCAGGCTCTGCAGGTCCCCACAGAGCCCAGCCTGCCCAACTTCCCAGCAACCTCTGCTCACCAGCGTGATATCTCGGGAGGCAGCAGCTGCACTCATGTGCAGGCTCGGCTGCCGAATGGAGCTGCTGCAATCTAGGGCTCTTGCGAAGGTCCCCACGGCCCTAAGGGAGATATTAAGAAGTCAAGAGAGAGAGAAGAAAGCATGAGTGAGCTGAGGAACTAAGCCAGATAAGGAAAACCACGCAGGCCCAAACAAGCAGTCTAGTCCAGCTCTGAGAATTCGATGCAGAGCGTCCACACCGCCCCCAGCCCGTCTTGCCCGTCCACCCACCCCTCACCGGGCCACCACGAGAAACTGATCAATCTGCCGGTCTGTGAGAGGGTTGTCCGGGTCCCAGACCTTCATCTCCATCTTCTGTTGGTTCCGATTATCAGATTCTCCTGGGGAACAGGGCAATGGCAACGTCAGGGAGAGGGAAAGGAGAACAATAGGTGCCTTGACACAACAGCACCTCGCTCCCCCCGTGCCTCTGGCTTGGATTCTATCAGCCACCTCAACTCTCGGACTTTTCTTCCCGACTGTGCCCATTGGCCCCTTGCAGGTTCCCAAGGTCCCAGCTTGTCAGGGCGATGGCACAGAGCCGTGAAGGCGGTGGAGCCTATGACTCCGCAGCACGCCATTCACAGCGACTACGACGTTACATGACTCAGGGGCCGCACGCTCCGTCCTGTTGCTTACCCTCTGCCAGGCGATCTGGGATCTCAGCTTGGTATTTGCAACCAACTCGGATCTCCCCCTGATCGGCTAAAAGCGTCTTCTGCACGGGGTCGAACACCAGTGAGTAAAAAAAGCAGTCCTGGAGCCAGGAAGAAGAGGTAAGCAGGTGGTGGGGAGCACCCAGCGTTCCCATGACAGGCGGTCTGTGGACCTGAACCTCATTCCAGTCCTACTCTCCTCTGGCCTTCTGGGCACACCCACTCCCCTCCTTCTTTCCCCCCACACCTCTTTCTCACCTCCTTTTCCAAGTATTGGCTCAAGATGTCGGTCTCATTCAAGAGGGTCACGCTGCATTTCCCCCTACAGGAGAGAGGTCCGAAAACCCTAGGTGAGCTCCTCATTCCTTCTCCACAGCACTTCCATTATGCCGCCACGCCCCTCCTCTCCATCTTCTAAAGAAGTGCACACCGGCCACAGTGGCCCCGATTGTCCTATACCTTATGTGGGTGGCTGGTAACGATTCAAATTGCCGAGAAAGAAAAAGCTCCCGGTGCTTCAGTTGATGTCGCTGCTGCTCTGACACCCCTGGCTGCTTTGATTCCTCCTCAAACTCCCCTGGGAGATTAAGGAGGAAGAAGTCAGGTCAGAAACTAATTCAGAAAGAAGCCACCTTGGAAACTTTGACCTGGGGAAAACACTTCCTATCCCAGCTGGGTTTTTTTCACATTCCCCAGGCATCTGCCGTTTATACCTACAGCCACCAGCTTTCCCACTGAGCCCTCTCCTCCTAGCCCTCTCCGCTGTTCCGGTCCTCCTAGCTCCCCATCACCAGTGCCTTGGGAACAGCTGCTGAGAGTACAAAGAATGCCACAGAAACCCATCCCAAACCCAGGTACCAATGCTCAGATGCCACTCATAAAGCACAAATCTGCCCACACTAGGCCCAGCAGGAACATCACACTCGTCTCTCCTGCGAAACCAGCCTGAGGTTCAGAAACCCAATATGGTGAACAACTGTCACATAAGGTTGTGTTTACTAGTTTTTCTTTTCAGAGTTCAGGAGACTCTTTGCTCTTAAACATCAGGCAACCGTAACAATCCTTCGCTGTCCACTTGACTACTAAGTTTGTGGGGCTTCCGAGGACAGTATTTCCCAAGCCAGTGCCAACACCTTCCTTCCCAGGAGCTGCGACTTGCCCTGAAACCCTGGTGAGAAGGGTTAACTTGGCTGAGTGCCACCCAAAGTGGGAGGGGGCAGGAGAGCCACAGGCCCAGGCTCATTGGTGCATTGTTCCCAACCTCAGGGAGAAGGGGGGGTGGGGGTGCAGCGGGCTCCACCCCTCGCCTGTGTGCTCCGGAAACCCTGTGCGAAACCCTGTGCTAAGGCAAGGGGGGACCACACCCCCCACCCCTTCTGATTGGACAAGGCCAAGGTCAGCCCCTGCCAGATGGGGCTGGAAACCCCAGAGGGCCAGGGAACTTGGTAGGCCTAGCTCCTTGTTAACCCCTTCGTGCTCAAAGCAGCCTGAAATAAGGAAAATAATTTAAGAAGGAGGAACAAGAGAAAGAGGAAAGAAAGCCAAAGCAGGAAAGAGAAAATCAACTAAGCAAAACAGGAGATAATTTTTTTTAAAAAAGATAAAATCATAAAGAGAAGGAAGACGAGGCAAAAGGGAAAAATATAAAATGGATTGGAGAAGGACAGAAGAGGTAGGAAAGAGCAAAAAGGGCAAGATAACTTTCCGAGCTTCCTATTCTGCCCTTTCAATGTATTCTCGCTACCTCGCGACCACAAAATTAGGCTGCTTCCCTGTCCTGCAAGCTTCTAAGTACAACCTCTTCCTCTTCACCTTGACCTTTACAATCACCACCCATTGTCCCAATGTACCCAAAACCGTCCCTTCAAGGGTCCTGCTTCTCTACAGCTCTTCTTCCTCCCCTATTTAAATACTATCATCTCTTTTCCACCTATCGTTCAGATACACACACTCCCACACAAGTCATATTCTGGCTTTCCTTATCATCGTCTCTCCACCCTGCTTCCAACCCCAACGTGTAAAAACAGGCCTCCTTCTGTAGACCAGGCATTTCCCACCCCCAAACTCACACCCGGGCTTTGGGCATGCTACCAGGGGAAACACCTGCAGGGACATGCCCAGACCTCAGATCATGGGAAGGGGGAGACAGGGAGGGTGGGGGTGGGGTGGGGGTACGAAGACACTCACTGGCATTGCTATCAGCCAGGCTGTTGAGGCTACTAGAAATGTCCCTTCGCCGGAAAAGGCACACAACCTTTGCCTCCACGTTTCCATTTGCTGTCTAAGGGGGGGGAAAACTGCAGTTAAAATGGGTTGTTTTAAAGTGGAAACACATGAAGAAGAAACTAAGCGTGAAGTAGTTTCTAAGGGGTGTAAATAGAAAAACCCAAGAAACTATGAGGGTTTTGGTTTTTTTTATAATTTTCTTTTTTAAGAGAGGGAGAGCATGAGCTGGGGAGAGGGGAGGTGGGGAGAGAGAGAGAGAGAGAGAGAGAGAGAGAATGAGAATCTCAAGCAGACTCCACGCTCAGCATGGAGCCCAACTCAAGTCTCCATCCCACAACCCTGGAATCATGACCTGGGCCAAAACTGAGTCGGACCCTCAACCCACTGAGCCACCCAGACACCCAAAGAAATTACAAATAAAGAGACTCACATTTAAGGACAACATCCAAACTTTTTTCCCCTAGACTTTCCCTTTCCTTAGCCCCCAAGAGAAGGAATAGGAAAGCTCCCACCTAGCTCTCAAAAGCCTTTCCTGAATACACTGAATGAATAAATGAATGAATGAATGAATATGAATGGGCACTTAGGATTAGGGCTGGTTTTTCTCTGGATCTCTCTCTCTTCCATCTGAAGTTAGTGACCTCAGAAAAAAAAAGACCCCCTGGAGGGAGGGAGGTACCCGAAGGGGAAGGGGTGGGACTATGCTCCACTCACCTTGTTGAGCTCCTCAATCCGTCTAACCAGGTAAGGATTGCTGGAAGAGTTCTCAAAATAGACGTAATCTGTAGGAGGGGGTGGGGAAGCACCGGGAAGATCAGAGGAGGAGATGGGAAAGCCAGAGCACCAGGGTCAGAGAGAAAAGAGGCCTGAGGGGACCAAAAGAATAAGGGTCCAGGTAGAGAGAACGCTGAAATGTGGAAGTAGAGAGACTACGAGAAAATGAGGGATTCCCCCCCCCCGCCCGCCACCACCACCACCACCCCTAACCACCGAGTTCTAATATCAGATCTTTCTCTCAAAAGTGAGCCTCAACGAAGAGACAAGAAACAGGGGGTCCCCCTGCAGTCCCCACAATTCAGCGATGGAGTTGCACCCCGGCATCGGCAATTGTTCGCTCTAGTGCCCTCGCCTTTTCGAACCCAGGCGCACAATAACGCCCCGGGGGAGAGGAAACCTCCCGGCGGTCCCGCTCAGGCGGCAGAGCGGACGCCTCGGCCCTTGGTGCCCCCTGCCTGCCCTGTCAGCTCCTTCCGCACCACTTTCCCAGGCCCCACTTCCGACCCGGGGCCCCAGACGCAGCCCCGAGAGTGCCGTCGGGGCAGCCCGCAGGCTCTCCAGGGGGCCTCGGCGCCCGGCCGCGTCGCCGTCCCCGCACCCTCGCTCCCCGTGCTCCCGGTTCCGGTTCCGGTCCGCGCTCGGGACCACGCCGCCCCGGACGCGGCTCCCCGCGCTGCCGGGTGCCGAGCCTCTCCAGCCCCGGTCCCCGACTTCTCCCGCCCCGGGCCCCGCAGCCCCTTCCCCGGTACTCACCCCCCACCCGGTACATGTTGGCCGCCATGGCCGTTCCCGCCGCCGCCTCCGGCCGCACAAAGGGGTCCGGGAGGCTCGCGGGGGCAGGGCTCGGCTCGAGGCGAAGCCCCGAGCGCGGGGCTGGCGCTTCGCGGAAGTCTCGGTCGGGCCCGCGCAGCCGGCACCTCCGCTGCCTCAGCCGTCGCGGTTCATCCCGGCCCGCGCTGTCGCCGCCGCAGCTACCGCCTCACGCCCGGGACGCCGAGGCCAGCGCCGGTCCGCTCGGCCTCTTCCGGAACAAGCTCGGCTCCCGCCGGACCGGAGCCAGGTTCTGACTCTCCCCGCCCTCGCCGAGCCCCACCAGACGTTGGGATCTGCCGGCCGCCGGGAAGGCTTGCCCTGCCCGCCTTGGGTTTCGCCTCCTTCCGGAACACCTTCGGCCGATCCGGAGAACAAGGCCCGGCGCTCGGCTCAGGTCGGAGAGCGAGACCCCAGAGATCGGCTACTTCCGGAAAAGGTTCGGCTCCCTCCGGCCAACCGCGGCCCGGCGCTCGGTTATTTCCGTTGCAGCTCGGCCCCTCCTCCGAGGGCGGGAGAGGTGTTGGGCTTAACTCTCTCCTCGCCGGAGCCCCTCAACTCCGCCTGCGGCCGCGAAAAGACTCGCGCGCCTTTGCGCTCCGCCGGGTTATTTGCAAGCGGCTTTGCCTGTTATTTGCATGAGTGGCCTACGCTCCCCTACTCCTTCCAAACTCCTCTTTTCCTTCATCGCCACCCCCACAGGGCCCCGGAGGCGCCCAGCCGCGCCCCACAAAAGGACTGGGAGGCGACTTTGCTTTTGGTTTATTGCCCCTCAGCAGGCGGCAGGAGTCAGGGCCCAGGCTGGGGCTGCCCGGCTCAGCCAGCGGGTCTCTACAGTGTGTGCGGGGTGCCGTTCGCCCCCTCCAGGGAAACGCGCGATCGGGAATGTCTCGAAGTCGAGGAAAAGTCGGCCCGTGGTCCTGGGGGTTTCGGGTGGGCGGGGCCGCGCCGCAGGGCCGGTGGCTCCCCTCCGGCAGCGGTCAGACATCGAGAGAGGAGGCGGGGGACAGGGAGGGGGTTCGAGAGGGCGTGGCGGGCGCCGGCCCCGCGCCCCCAGCGCCCAGCACTCGCCACTGGAAGATGCTGGCGTCCTTGCCGCCCAGCGAGATGAGGTGCGAGTCGTCGTGCGTGAACCGGACGCTGGTCACGTGGCTGCCGTGGCCGCCGTACACGAGGCTCGGAGCCTGGGCGGGAAAGAAGACCGAGCTGCGGCGGCCGGGGAGCCCTGGACCCGGCCCCCGCCCGCCCGGCCCCAGAGGCCCCTGGAGGCCTCACCTTGGCGCGCGCGCACGGGTACTGGAACAGGTGCACTTTGCAGAAGTCGTCGGCCACGGCCACCACTCGCTCGTTGTGGGAGCGGCACAGGGAGTTGATGTCGGTGCCATCCGAGCCGTCTGGCCACACGCCTAGCACAGCAGCCGGCCTCAGTATGGCCTCCTCCCCGCGGCCACCCACGGCCCAGGCTCCGCACCGTTTCCGGCGGTCAGGCAGCCGAGGCCGCCCACCGGCCGCGTTCCAGGCAATCCTTCCCGGTCCCGGCAGCCACCGAGGGCCAGAGGGGCCTCCTGGGCTGGATCTGCCGGTTTCTTGACACCCACCCCTCTGACACATGCCCAGCATTCCGAGCCCAGTGCGGGCTCCACCTTACCCCGCACACCCCACCCCACCCCACCCCGCAAGGTTCAGAGGCCCTGCTCACCATAGACATGGAAGCCCAGCACGCAGGTGTAGGTGGCCCACTCCCGGTCTCGGCTCTCATAGCGATTCCTCAGCAGCTTGCAGCCTCCAGCCACGTCCCCTGGGGGGAGGGAGCCCACCCAACTCAGCTCTCCCCCTGCCCTCGGTTGGCAAGACACCGACCGACCCACCGACCCACTGACCGGGAAGGGTAGGTTGGAAAGACTAACTTGAGGTAATGGCATGTGATCTGGTCACCTTGGTAGCCCTCAGCCCAGGGCAAAACCCAGCCCCATGCACTTCCTGAATCCTGAAGTTCTGAAGTTCCCCTAACAGCTTCTCATCAGTTCTTCCTCCCTGGCTAAGTCAGTTCCTCCACACCTGCTGAGAAACTTGTCCTAAACAATCTTTTCCTAGTACATTCCTCAACTCCCTCAAGTCCTCGTGGGGAAAGGCATGGTGTAAAACTGTAGGGTTTTTCAATTCACAATATTTCTCCTACCTGAACAATTCCAACTCCACTTCAGCCCCATCTCTACCTGGAGCTGCCTACATACTCTTCGTCCCCTCCCAACCAGGAGCCTCCCACCCCGAAACAAAACCCAGCCGATTACCCATTCCCCATGCTTTCCCCTACAGCCACTCACAGTAAAGGATCTCATAGTCCCCAGAATTGGACATGATGAAATTCCCATCTTTGGACCAGTCAAGGTGAGTGATGAAGCTGGAGTGACCCTGGGAGCAAGGGTCAAGAGACTAAAAATGTAGTTACCATTTCCCATCCCCAGGTTCCCCTTAGTGCACGAGAGCCCTTCCGGTTTACCTGCTATGGCAATGCCCCACCCTCCACCCCGGCTTCCTCACCACACAGCGGCCAAAGCGGCTGGACTTGGCACCCTCACTGGAAACGCTATAGATGTAGATCATGTTGTCATGGGAACCGATGGCCAGGTACAACCCATCTATAAAGACAGTCACTCAGAGAGGGAAGGGCCAGGGACAGGTCTGGGTCCAGGGTGGGGGTGGCTCCCACCTGGGCTGTACCGGACCACTGAGAGCTGCTCATTGCCATCAGTGACATCAGACACGATCTCTCTGGTCTCTGTGTCCAAAACCAGCCACCTGGAAGGGAGGGGGTGGAAAGCAGGTGTGAGGTTACCCATCCTGGGCAACGTGGGGGTTGGCAAGTTGGAGAGCGTCAGAGACGCCAACAGAAAGGCTGTGATGTAGACAGGTTGCCGCTGCATTCTTATGCCAGGAAATTGGAAGACGCTGAGGAGACAGAAAGGGTGAGGGGCTTCTGATGCCTCTAAGAAAAGAATACAGGAACCTTATGGAGTCTGTAAGCCTGTCACTTCCCTGTGTCAGTCTCTCCCATGTCCCTCCTATCCCCCACAGCTTTTCTATCCTAAGCTGCCACTCCCAGGCTCAGAGGGGAGAGTGGTTGGGTGTGATGACAGTTGCCACAAGCAGAGCAGGGGAGGCCCGGGCTGCAGAGAAAAGCACTGAGAAACGAGAAGGTGCGGTTGGGGCTCCTGAGCCACACTCCTCCCCTGCCACCCCATTACCAGGGGCCCTTCCCAAAGCTCCTGCTTTCCCCTCCCAGGAATCCTGGCTCCTCTCACCTCCCTGTGTTCAGTCCTACGGCCACAACTGCCCCGCTGGGGTGGAAGTCAGCACAGAGACCAGTCTCCTGGGAGGGGGGAGAAGGTGAATTCAGGAAGATGCCTTTCTAGTGAAGGTTCCCGGACAGACACCTTGTCATGTTGGTAACACCAAAGCCTTCTCCTCCCAAGGATGAGACAGGGAGGAGAGGGACAGTAGACCTGGGGTGGAGGCAGGGTGTCACTGGAGCCTAAACTAGGCGATACTCAACATATTTAACAACCAGAACTGAGCTAGGAGGCTGTGCCAGAGATTAACCATTTGTTGCTGGATCAAAGGGAGGTCTGGGGGTCTGGGGGTAAGGGGGAGGGGACAGTGCCTAGGGGACACTGGAGGCATCTGCACAGAAGAATGCAGATTTTGGTAGCCAACACAGCCATACCAGTACAAAGTGGCTGCCCCTGGGGAGAAGGAAGAGGGATGCTGGGGAAGGAGTGGTGTCCACAGAAGCCATGGTGGGTGTGGCACTGGGGATCCAGGGACACGGGGCTCTACCTTGAGGTCAATGCTCCAGGCCAGCGCATGGCCCTCCCCATCCCACAGGCACAGTTGTCGGTCATGGCCACAGGTGAGAAAACGGTTCTGGAAGGGATGTGTGCAGAGCCCCCAGAGCTCATCCGTGTGACCCTGCAGCAGATCACGGGCTGTTACCTCTGCCCCTCCTCAGTAGCACTTCCCACCCTCCTCCCTGGAGCCCTTGGCCCTCCAACCTGGATTACAGGGGAGAAGCCCTGCGCCAGATCTCCCCTCAGCAATGCATTCTTTGTGGTTCCCACCAGCAGCTCGGAGCCCAGCCCCTCAGCAATGGCCCGCACAGCCCCAAAGTGTTCAGGAATCTGCGGAACGGCGGCATGAAGTCAGGGGCCCCCTGGCCATTCCTCTCCCCACTCCCTCCTTCGACCCCAGGCTAGCCCTCACCTCAGCCTCCTGGAGAGCCACCAGTCCCGGCCCCCACTGGACCAGCCGGCGGTCCCGTCCGCCACCACTCAGTACAGTCCCATCCCGCCGGAGACACAGGGCAAAGATGGAACCTTCGTGAGCATGGGCCTGGGCCACAATCCCATAGGTCTCTGTTGGCAAAGTCACGAGTGGGTCATGCTGTGGGGGTACAGGGAAGTGGGGAACAGAGGCAGCCTTGGCCGTCACAACACAATAATAACTCCTAGCCGCTGAGCACCTACTGAATGTGATCTCTGATCCTCAGCTATTATTTTACCCAGTTTACAGACTGAACAACCGAGGCTCAAAGAAGCGAGGTAACTTCCTAAAGGCCACACAACTAGTGGCAAAACTGGAATCTGAACTCAGGATCTGGCAGACTCCAAAGCCCCAGCCGTGTCACCCCTACCCTTCCAGCCGGCCTTTCTAGAGGGTCCACAGAGATCTATCAATTCTCATGGTTAAAAAAAAAAAAAGAAGAAAAAGGAAAATCCTCTGTTTCCCACAGACACCCTCTGGGGTACTAGACTTCCCAGGTGCCACCTCCAACCACATACCTTTGGCCCCACCCCTGCCTGGGGTCCTGGCATCTGAGAGGCTCCGTCCCCAGGTGAGAATGTTCCCCTCTGAGTCCCCAGTAAGAATGTCCCCATCCGGGAGGAACACAAAGCAAGGGACAAACTTGGGTTTCTTGTATTTCTAGGGGAGAGAGCAGAGATCAAAGGGAAGGCCAAAGACTGAAAGTCACAGACCCTTGCCAGCTGGGTGGTATCAGGGTCTAAGGTATTCAGACCAATACTTCCATCTCCACTCTGTCCTCCCCACCCCACCCCACACCCATCCACGCCTCACCCCAAAGACACCCTGTTTCCGGGTGAGAGTCCCGTTCCCAGGAACCCCTGCTCCTCCACTCCAGTTCCAGAAGTGGACATGCGATTTCCCACTGGTGACAATGCAGCTGCTGTCGCGAGGGCTGAAGCCAACGGCCAAGACTGAGTCATTTGTACTCTGAAGGGAAGATACCAGATTCAGCCACCCCAAGCCCTGAGCACCTTCACTTGACTTGACTCTTCAGTTTGCAGCCTGACAGCCGGTCTGCTGATATCCTGAAACCCGAGGACAAGCCTTCCTTCTGGACCCAGACCCTGGTCCCCTCAGGGCACCCCTCCCTGCCACTCACGATGCCAGAACCACCCTAATGCCTAAGACATTATCCCTCAGGAAGCCAGAACTTCTGAAATCCCCGTTTACAGCCTCAGAGAGGCTAGGGGGCTTCCTCCAGGTGACCCAGCCGGAAAGGAAGTCAACGTATGGGTAAGTCTGCAGCTCTCTATACTTCACTGCCCCCAGGTCCCTAACCACGGTGCCCCGCCAGGCCGCCTGGACTCCTCACCTTGATCTCAGCCAGCTTTGTGCCCCGGCTGCAGTCCCACACGGACAGCATGTGCTCATTGGAATCATCCACCACACAAAGAAAAGCACCCTGATCCTGAGAATGGGGGACACATCGGAGGGGCCGAGTGAGGCCTAGAAGTCTGTGGGTTCATGGTCATTAGGCAAGGGCTGCCATCACAAGTCGAGCGGGCAGGAGAAGGGGACACCTGCTCCTTTCTCAGGAGAACCGGCGGAGTCAGGTTCAGGAAGGCCAGAACTTCTGAGGCTTCCCGGTGAAGTGCAAGAATGAGGTTCCTGGGCAAGGAAGATGGGGGTCTAGAGGCTTTGGGGTCAGCTCACCGCAACTGAAAAGGCCAGGGCTCCCACGCCCCGCTCGAAGGCCCCCAGTCCAATCTCCTGCAGCTTCAGCAGTGTCTCTGAGTCCCAGACGTGAACCACAGGCTGCAGGGGCTGGGAGAGGAGAAGGGGTCAGGGGTATGAAGGAAAGGCAGGCTGGAATTTCATCCTGTCTGCCTGGTGTTGGGCTTTGGTCTTACCTTTCCATCTTTATCCACTCCAGCTGTCTGTCCTGAGGCTACACGAACACCATCGGGGTGGACGGCCAGACTAAGTGGGGGGAGGAGACACTCTAGGGAAGGGGGTCGGTCTCTCAAGACCCCTCAGGACACCTTCTCCATGCTTGCAGAGCAGCAAGGCGACTCTACTCTCCTGCTCCTCCACACCGACCCAGACCCTGCTCCTGTCAAGCCCACCATCCCCACGCCTAGAGCCGCCCGCCCACTCCCAGGTCCCAGGCCCCTCACCATCGAACACAGTCCGTGTGGCCCCGGTAATGTCGCTGGCCGCCACCTCCAGGACCCCCTGGGCCTCCCTCGGGCCGGTACAGCACCACCACACAGGCGATAAAGTAGACCACCTCCCCAGAGCGCAGCACAAACAGATTAGAGCGGGAGTCACGACCCCTGTACCCGTAACTGGAGTGGGGATCACAGTCAAGGAAAGGGTCAGATCAAGGGCAGAATGAGGAAGAGGGGGCAACGGAAGACCTTCTGGCTGGCAGCACCATCGGCAGAGGATGGGAGGGGAGGATTCAGAGGGCTCCCTGATCCCGCAGGTCCAGGGGGAAACCATAAAGAAGGGGGGGTTCCCAAGATGGTTAAGGTGGTTCCTGGGGGATTGGAGGGGGCAGGATACACCCAGTCAAGGCTGAGGGTCTCCGGGGGTGGGCCGCTGGGCAGCTCCTCAAGGCTGCGGATGCCAGACGGGATGTACATGGTAATGGGGCGGCCGCGAAGGAACATCTTCACTGAGATGCCTTCTACAGAGAAAAGGGGGGTGTCAACCACCACCCTGCAGCCTCCCTTCCAGGAAAGCCAGAGCAGAACTCTACCCACCACACCTCACAGGTCCCCCAAAATAGCTCTCAGGGCTGTCGCCCAAACCCTAACACTGTCATCCAAGTTATTCACTCCTCTGTACGTACCCAAATTGTAGTTGCTTCTCCGAGACCCAGGGCCCCCGGGGCTGGAGAGGGGGTCTTTCCCCCCACGGCTGTTGGGAAGAGAGAAAAGCATAGGGATGGGGTCAGGGCCCAAGACCTAAGTGGGGAAGGGCAGGACACAAGAAAGGAGTTACTCCAGAGACCTACAGAGTCATCTCTGCAGGCTTTTAGTTTGCATTCGGAGCATTCGGGGCCCCAGAGTAGATGGGGACTCTCAGCTCCATGTAAGAGATGAGAAGATTCAGGCCATAAAGCTTGTAAGAGCCAGTGCGGCAGCATGACGGGGGTGGGGGGAGCCCTTTCCTCTAGACTACCAGGCTTCTGGTTGACCTTTTCACTTCTCCATCGGTAAAATGGGACCAAAGTGAATCCAGAATGTACACCAGCCCTGCCTTTCAGGGATCTGGGAGGTCAGCAAGAAAGTCTTTATCTCTCAAGGGGAAAGTAACAGGTGAATTCCACAGATAGCTGTCATTAGATCAAAAACGTAGTGACTTCTCTTCTGAGAATACAGGGGAAACCGAGGACGTGGCTAGAATGAACACTCAGGTGTCCTGGGGCCTGTATAGACTCTGAGACAACTACGTTCAGCCACTAGAATTTCCCCTTGCTCTGTAGAAATAAAGCCTGGTTGGGGGTGGGGTGGGGGGGGGTGAGGGGCAGTGGGGGGAAAACTCCGAAAACGGTCATCCAGGAAAATCGCGAGAGCTTTTTGGTACCTCTCGGAATCCTGGAAGGTATGTGGTGATATGATGGAACCGAAGTCAGGGAGAGGAGGGTTCAGATCCTAGTTCTGGCTGTGTGACCCGAGACAAATGACTTACCCTCTCTGAGCCTGCTTCCTTGCCTGGATAATGAACAGCATGAGACCACCTACCCCCCAAGGGTGTCGTGGGAACTGAATGAGATGGAGGAGGTCGAGGGTTTAGCACAGTGCCGGGTACACAGCAGGCGCCCCTGGGGGGCTTGTTCCTTTCTTCCTGTTGGGCGATGAGGTCCCCCCACCCCACCCAGGGAAGTGAGGTGAGGGATGTGGA
Organism: Lynx canadensis; assembly: GCF_007474595.2. NCBI lineage: Eukaryota > Metazoa > Chordata > Mammalia > Carnivora > Felidae > Lynx > Lynx canadensis. The sequence goes on from NC_044312.2 coordinate 106,691,933, forward strand.
AAGTCAAGAGCCTGAGCGTGGGGTGGGGCGGGTTGGGGGTGGCGGGAGCCTCGCCCACCTCTCTGTGCTCCCTGACCGCAATAACAGGTTGGCCGAGGAAGCTGCCTTCCGGGAGAGTTTCTGCCGAGGCCGCTCTGAGGGGGATGAGGAGGAGGAAGAATTTCTCCGTGGCCTGGTAGGAGCATAGTGAGCTGGTAAAGATCGTTCCCTCTCCTCACGCTTCCCAGTCCCTCCGCCGGCCCTCCTGGCCCCTGCCACGGGACACTTACGTGTCAGCGCGCTGTGGGGGCTGCACAAGCCTGAGGATCCCTGGGGGGCCAGGGGAACCACTGCTGCTGCTGCCCCCTCCTTCAGACTGGGTCCCACTAGGCTCTTCACTGCCCCCCTGTGGGGCTGGGGGCCCATTGCTCAGGCCAGGGGGTCCAGGGGACGGCTGCATCTCAACCTCTGTCTCCGTCTGGGTGCCCCGGCTCACCAAGGAGGGGCTGCACGTGGGTGGCAGTCCTGGGGGGGCTGCAGGGCTGCTGGGGAGACAGTGAGTCAACCTGATGCCCCCAGAGGCCCTCGGAAGAAGAGGGCGTGACAACCTGCCTACCTGTCCCTTGTAGGAGCTGGGGCGCCAGGGTCCTGCAGGGAGTTCGGGGGCGCCTGCAGCCGCAGCAGGCGGAGGGCTTCTGCCAGGGCCGCCTTAACCAGCTCCATCTCCTTCTCCTGCACCTGAAGCCGCCGGCTCAAGGACTGCAGGGCCTCCTGAGCAGGGCCCTCACCTGGGAACAGGGCAGGAAGCACTCAGAATGTACCCACCACCTGAAGAAAAGGGTTGAGGGGATTCTGACTTCCCTCCGACCTTGCATTCGTCCCATAGGACTACCCCCTTCAAGCAGCCCCGGGCTTGGAGGCTGGCCCGGAGGGGAGGAGGCGGGTGGTAGAGAATCAAGGGCCTCCTTCTGGCAGGGCAGGCGAGGAGCCTGGCAAGGCTCCCTTCCTGCTGCTGTCTCAACCTCCGCAAAGACAGGGAGTACCATGGAGTACCAGGGGGAAAATATGGAGTACTGCCCAGGAACGTGGGAACCACAGAGGGAGGCGCAGCGCCGGCGCGGGATGACGGCCCACCCCAGAGCAAAGCTCAGGTCTCCAAGGCAGGCAGAGAAACTGAGAAGGGGGCGCGAAAAGAAGAGGGCGCCCCGAAGAGTACAGTCATCTGAGGGCTCACAGGACCAGGAGGAGAGATCGAGAATGACAGGAGAGGGTATCAGTGGAGACGGAGTCATAATGAAGGTCCCAGGGTAACGGGTCAGAAGTAAAACGACCCGAAAGACCATGAGAAGAGGCCCGGAATAACATAGGGGGCAGAGAAACATCGAGGGGCCCAGAATAACATGGGGAATAGGATGACGTTGAGGAAGTTCGAAATGACAGTAGGAGATCCAAATAACTAGGGAGAGCGACCTGAGGAACAGTGGAGGATGCTCAGAACCCCTGAGGCCGAGGAGCACGCGGGGACGCCGCCAGACAGCCGTCGGGCACTGGCAGCGGCCGACCGGCCGGCGCTCCGGGAAGGGGCACGCCGCCCGCCCCGCCCCGTACTCACCGGGCCCCCCGGCCCCGTCCATCCGGCCCCCGGCTTGCTCCGAGCGGCGGCGGCGGAGGAGGCTTCTAAGCCGCCGGGGCCATGGCCAGGGAGAGGGGAAGGGGAAGCACCCCGGGGCGCGCGCGCAAGGGTGCCGTGCCACCCCCCGGGGGCGCTGTCGGGCGCGGGGAAAGGGCCTGGAGGGGGCGCTGTGGAGCGGGGGCGGTAGGCTCCAGGACCCGCCGGGGCCTCGGACTCTCCCGGGGCCGCTCTCGGCTCCCGGGGGTGGGGTGGCGGGGCCGTCCGGGGCCCCAGCGCCGCGGCACAAACAGGCGCCGGACGCGGAGCCGCCAGGAAGCGCGGGAGGGGGGGCGGGACGAGGGGGGGGGGCCGGGCCGCCTGGTAACCCCTCCCTGTCCGGGCCTCGCGGCTCAGTCCCCGGGCAGGGCTAACCCGCTGACCCCCGGACCCCCTCTGGGCCTCCGCCCTCCAGGCCCTTCCGGGATCCCCGCCCCCTGAATCCCTGGGGTCCTCTCTGGTCCCGGAGTCCCTGCCCCTAGCCCCTAGGGGCAGAGCCGACCGGCCCCTCCCCAC